>NC_053394.1:122439724-122789868 GCF_905171765.1 Bufo bufo
TTCCCCTCTTCAAACTCAGTAAAACGTATCTTTAGCCGAAGAACTCTTCCTCTTGATGATTTCTCTTAAGGTGGCAGAAGAACTACTCCTCTGGCCCCTATGGGTTCCAGACATCTTTCTTCATGGCCAGCAGAGCTTAGGGTGCTCTGGCTGGCATAGGCATGCCTGAGCGTGCACCTACTCCCACTCCTTCTCCACCTCCAACTAACTGGAAACTTCTGCCCCACCCTTCCAGCAGGAGGCAGGACTTGCCCACTTCTGCCCAAAGGGGGGAGAATGGAATGGTAAGTTCCATTCTCTCTATCTATAGCTCTGCCATATACTCTGCCACCTGCTGGTGAACCAGGCACATTACATGTAATAAAACAGTTGCTTAACAAGATTAAGAATGCACCATGCAGAGGACCTGGACAAAAATACATAAGATGGCATTTAGGTTAGACAATTAAAGAAAGTAGCAGGGTGTAGGATTGGTAACACCACTCCAGGGTTTTACATAAGGTTTGGGCACCAATGACACTGTTGCCAGTTCACTGGGTGTCCTTACTTGTGATATTTTCAGTATGTACTAACTAAACTAACTGCATACCGGCAACACCCAACTAGGCCCGCCATTTTTGAGATGCATTGTTTGGTAATTACTACTTGACATGTCGAGTTGATACAGTACCACACACCACTATAGGAAGTGGTCACCTGAAAGTATCTACTAGCAATGGTTTAGAAGATTAAAAGCCAACACAACTGGACAAATATTCCTCTACAGAGAAGAGCAAGTTAAAGGCTAAAACTGAACTTTTATCTCGATGAACTTAAAATGGTCAGTAGAGACCACAAAATCAAAATCTAATATTCAATTAAAATCATCCAAACATCACCTCGACACATCTAACAGGTAATGAAACAATCCAGGGGATACCTCTTTGTTGCCACTTTTTACAGTAGGTCCAGAGGTGAAATGAAACCAGTTTCCATAAATAAAAACGGTCTTACTGTATTTTGTAGACACACATTTGGCTAGAGACAAATACTTCACCAGAGTTGTTAAGACTGGATTGGGTTTCTTTTGCTATTTTACCCTACTCACCCGATTATTTTACGCTACTCACCCGATTTTTCTTTTCCAGTTACACAGTCCTATTGTTCCTACGCGTTTCAATTGGGCTATGGTGTCTAGTCTCATCAGGGACTAAAGAAAGGTGCTAAAAATGGTCTGTAGCACCATACACTAAACTACTCCAATGTAGTCATTGTCTTCTATGTAATAGGCCAGGGATGGTCAACCTGCAGCTCTCCAGCTGTTGTAAAACTATGATTCCTACCATGCCCTGCTGTACGCTGATAGCTTTAGGCAGTCTAAGCATGCTGGGAGTTGTAGTTTTGCAACAGCTGGAGAGCAATAGGTTGGTCATCCCTGTAATCAGCTAATCAGCTTTCTCTTCCAGAAGCCGTTCTGACTAACTGCTCATGCCAGCAGTAGCTGTGATGGGCGATGCCTATAAAGTCCATTTCCTTCCTAGCATACTTAGTTGCTGGCTCAGCGATGCTTGTGAATGGGAGGCAGGTGTGAGTGCATTGGCACACACAGTGTGGCAAAGGCTTTTGGAAGATGGCTGGGTAGAAAGGGCAGCAAAGAAGCAACTTTTCTCCAAGAAAAACATCAAGGAAGGATTGACATTCTGCAGGAAGTACAGGAATTAGACTGCAAAGAACTGGGGTATAGTCATTTTTTCTGAAGCCCCCCTTTAGACACTTTGGGACATCTGGAAAAATTATTATAAAATATACAAAGAAGAAACTTGGTTTGTATCTTTTACTGTGAGCGCTGCTTGTCCTTCGTGAAGTGGGTTCAATTCACATTAAGCAAGTAAAACAAACTTGAGGGACTGTGCTGCTCTCCTGGAATCCACAGAGAGGATATATCGGATGACAGATCATTCCTCCAGTTCTCCTTCCTTATGTCGCCAAACACTGCTGCTATGTCACATTGCGGTGCCACTCCACAGTGTTTTCCATCTCCAATCAACCTGTAATATCAGGAATCAGGGAGCAAAGTAGTGAAGTACCGTAGGCACTATAGGCTAAAAGATTAATTTATTCTACTCACAAGAGTCGATTAAAACAAGGCATATCAGATATAAAATGTCAGTTTCCCACCCAACCTAGGTTTCGTCCCTCTTTCTTCAGGTGTGTATGTGTCAGCATAAGGAAGGAGAATTGGAGGAAGGATCTGGCATCTGATTTATCCTCTCTGTTTGAGGAAAAATGATTGGAGAAAAAGAGGTTGAGCACTACCATGAGTCCTGTAGCATGCCAACAGTAAAGCATCCAAAGTCCATTCATGTGTGGGTCTGCTTCTCATCCAAGGAAGTGGGCTAAATCACAATTTTGCCTAAAAACACTGCCATGAATAAAGAATGGTATCAATACATCCTCCAAGAGCAATTTCTCCTAACCATCCAAGAGCAATTTTGTGATGAACAATGATTTTTCCAGCATGATGGAGCACCATGTCATAAGGCAAAAATAATAACTAAGTGGCTTGGTGAACAAAACAGTGACATTTTGGGTCCATGGCCAGTATATTCCCTAGATCTCAATCACATAGGTAACCTGTGGTCAATCCTCAAATAGCGAGTGGACAAACAAAAACACAGAAATTGTGATAAAGTTCAAGCACTAATTAGACAAGAATGGGTTGCCAGCCAGGGCGGATGAGAAAGAAGAGTCAACACTGGAAATATTGAGTCTTTTCATAAACTTGATATATTTGTCAACAGAAGTCAAAAAATATAATTGTATACCATACATGTGACAAAAAGATAAAAAAAAACACTAAAGCAGAAAACCAAACTGTGTGTCCATCTCAAAATTTTTGGCCACGACCATACAAGAGTATAGAATCCTCCTACATAGCATGTGTTGATTACATAATTCACTGTATCCAGTATGATATATTCTTAAATTTTGTAAATGTCAGATATTCAATATGATTTGTTAAAGGGCTACACGCATACAAGTGATGTGTCAATGGGTGGTGTTTTGGCACCTTAGGTGACACTATAACTGTACAAGTGTACGACCAAACCATAGAGAAACCAGTTTTAATGATGTCACGGTCGGCAATTACCATAAATCACAATATAGCCTAAATTCCTTAAACTGTTAGTGAAATATCAGTTACTTACCATTGAGTGTCTCCCCTGCCTTTACCACTTCAAGGATTGAAGTTAAGCAGATTGCATTGCACAGTGTGAAAAAGATACCAGCACTAAGTATGAGAGCCACAAGATACTTCTGAAAGTTAGATTTAAAATATGAATTATTTTGTACGTTTATTACAGATTTTTTGTTAAGGAAGGATCACACTATAAGTGCTCATGCACACGAATGTATGAATTTTGTGGTCCTCAAAATACAGATCCGCCAAAAATACGTATGACGTCCGTGTGACATCCGTATTGCATCCGTTTTTTTGCAGATCCATTGTAACAATGCATATCCTTGTCCACAAAACAAGAATAGGACAAGTTCTATCTTTTTTGTGGAACAGCCATTCGAATAGTTCCGCATACGGGCCAGGAAAAAAAAAAGGAATGGACATGGAAATAAAATACGTTCATGTGCATGAGCCCTAAGTGCAATGATCTATACAGCAGTTTAGCCCAGTAGATAATTACACATTTATCACTTTTTCTCCCATGACCTTCTCTCTGCTCCGCCATAGGCACCGCACCTACACTAGGTCTCCCACTTTTAGAATATATTACCTATGGCACTCTTGAAAGCACATGCCACCAGAAGCTCAGCTCCCCTAACAAGCTTGTTTCAGTACTGCCTCTCCATGAGAAGACCAGAATCCCCACTCATTATATTTCATGGAATAGCGTGCTATTAGTAAAGAGGATATACCCTGTATATACTGTGAAGCATCTCTATTATTGTACTGTAATAATAATAGCATAACATAGCAAGATAAAGAAAGACAGAATATTCTATTTGTATCTACTACTTAGAAGAAACCTACCATCGTATCCTGATATATCGGTAACAAACTTGTGCCGTGTGCTAAACCACATCATTTATATTGTGGCTGTTATGTAATTAGGACTTCTGAGTCATTTTTTATTTATTTTTTTAATCTGAGAAAAAACCTGAGGAATAACAAATATGTGTTTGCTTCTGGAGAGTTCCTTTAACTAATGTACAACAGAAATGCTTATTTTCATTATTCTAATCCTTTAATAGTAAAACATGTCCAAAGATGATGGATCAAATGGCAGCAAATGGTGGTTAGGATTAGAAATGCAAATTTCATGCCTCTGTTATCAGTCACCAGATAATCTGGCAGCGGAGTGATGAGATTAATATTCAGAATGCATATCCTGTATTATAGAGTTTGAGGTAAATCACAGGACAAGAGACAGAATTCTCTCTCAAATGACTTGGACATCTGTATAAATGTTTCTTATTTATCATAGGTGAATGGATTAAAGAATAAATTGGGAAATTGGGGGCTTGTAATTAAGGGGTTTTCCGGGAATACAATATAGATAACTTGTCCTTAGGATAGTTCTTAAATATCTGATCAGTAGAAGTCTGAAACCCAACAACAGCCATTTGAAGCGGCCCCAGCACAGTGGCGCACAGTGTATAGTGGCTGTGCTTGGTATTGCTGCCCAGGCCTCAGCAGCACATAGGCAATGTGACCAATGAACGTGACATCACTGGCATGAGAAGAGGTCACAAGGTTCTCTGGAGAGCCGAAGGCTTTTCAAAGAGCAGATCAGAAGGGGTGCCAGCACCCCCCCACCAGTCAGATATTGATAACCTGAGGTAATTCCCCAGTACAGGGAGCTTACTACACACAAATTTACACTGCTCCCATTAACTGACAAATAAGTTCATAAATAGGGATGAGCGAACCCGAACTGTATAGTTCGGGTTCGTACCGAATTTTGGGGTGTCCGTAACACGGACCCGAACATTTTCGTAAGAGTCCGGGTTCGGGTTCGGTGTTCGGCGCTTTTTTGGCGCTTTTTGAAAGCCAATCAACAAGCGTCATACTACTTGCCCCAAGAGGCCATCACACCCTTGCCTACTATTGGCATGGCTGTGATTGGCCAGTGCAGCATGTGACCCAGCCTCTATATAAGCTTGGGTCACGTTGCGCTGCACGTCACTCTGCTGATTCAAGCATAGGGAGAGGTTGCAGCTGCGACGTTAGGGCGAGATTAGGCAGATTAACTCCTCCAAAAGACTTCCTTCTGTGATCGATCTGCAGCTGTGGATCATTGAAGTGCTAATATTGACTTGCTCACTTTTTTGAGGCTGCCCAGAGCGTTTTTAGATCACTTTTTTTCTGGGGTGATCGGCGGCCATTTTGTGACTTGTGGTGCGCCAGCACAAGCTATCACCAAGTGTATTTAACCATCAATAGTGTGGTTATTTTGTGCTATATCCTACATCAGCTGCAGGCTGAGCCTGTGTCACCGAAGTGCATTTAACCATCAACAGTCTGGTTATTTTTTGGCCATATACAACATCAGCTGCAGGCTGAGCCTGTGTCACCGAAGTGCATTTAACCATCAACAGTGTGGTTATTTTTTGTCCATATACTACATCAGGGGCAAGTTGAGCCTGTCACCCAGCGCCTAAAAAATAGACCTGACATTTCTATTCAACCAAATCTGTAGTGTTTTAGCTGGTCAAGTTATTTGTAGTGACCGTAAAAGCAGACTTTTTGTTCTGGGTTGAAAAACTATTCCCAAATTTGCCATTCTCAAAATAACTAGTTTCTGGTATATGAGGCCTACTTGAAATCTATCCTAAAAAGGATATCTTACATTGAAGGTGCTGATAGTGTCATTCAGAAAAACCTAAGACACACGCTACCGTGCAGATAGAAGTCTAATTCTGTGATTAAACCTATACCTGTCACACAGCGCAAAAAAAAAACAGGACTCACATTTCTATTCAACCAAATCTGTACTGTTTTAGCTGGTCAAGTTATTTGTAGTGACCGTAAAAGCAGACATTTTGTTCTGGGTTGAAAAACTATTCCCAAATTTGCCATTCTCAAAATAACTAGTTTCTGGTATATGAGGCATACTTGAAATCTATCCCAAAAAAGATATCTTACATTGAAGGTGCTGATAGTGTCATTCAGAAAAACCTAAGACACACGCTACCGTGCAGATAGAAGTCTAATTCTGTGATTAAACCTATACTTGTCACACAGCGCAAAAAAAAAAACAGGACTCACATTTCTATTCAACCAAATCTGTACTGTTTTAGCTGGTCAAGTTATTTGTAGTGACCGTAAAAGCAGACTTTTTGTTCTGGGTTGAAAAACTATTCCCAAATTTGCCATTCTCAAAATAACTAGTTTCTGGTATATGAGGCCTACTTGAAATCTATCCCAAAAAGGATATCTTACATTGAAGGTGCTGATAGTGTCATTCAGAAAAACCTAAGACACACGCTACCGTGCAGATAGAAGTCTAATTCTGTGATTAAACCTATACCTGTCACACAGCGCAAAAAAAAAAAAACAGGCCTCACATTTCTCTTCAACCAAATCTGTACTGTTTTAGCTGGTCAAGTTATTTGTAGTGACCGTAAAAGCAGACTTTTTGTTCTGGGTTGAAAAACTATTCCCAAATTTGCCATTCTCAAAATAACTAGTTTCTGGAATATGAGGCCTACTTGAAATCTATCCCAAAAAGGATATCTTACATTGAAGGTGCTGATAGTGTCATTCAGAAAAACCTAAGACACACGCTACCGTGCAGATAGAAGTCTAATTCTGTGATTAAACCTATACCTGTCACACAGCGCAAAAAAAAAACAGGACTCACATTTCTATTCAACCAAATCTGTACTGTTTTAGCTGGTCAAGTTATTTGTAGTGACCGTAAAAGCAGACTTTTTGTTCTGGGTTGAAAAACTATTCCCAAATTTGCCATTCTCAAAATAACTAGTTTCTGGTATATGAGGCCTACTTGAAATATATCCCAAAAAGGATATCTTACATTGAAGGTGCTGATAGTGTCATTCAGAAAAACCTAAGACACACGCTACCGTGCAGATAGAAGTCTAATTCTGTGATTAAACCTATACTTGTCACACAGCGCAAAAAAAAAACAGGCCTCACATTTCTCTTCAACCAAATCTGTACTGTTTTAGCTGGTCAAGTTATTTGTAGTGACCGTAAAAGCAGACTTTTTGTTCTGGGTTGAAAAACTATTCCCAAATTTGCCATTCTCAAAATAACTAGTTTCTGGAATATGAGGCCTACTTGAAATCTATCCCAAAAAGGATATCTTACATTGAAGGTGCTGATAGTGTCATTCAGAAAAACCTAAGACACACGCTACCGTGCAGATAGAAGTCTAATTCTGTGATTAAACCTATACCTGTCACACAGCGCAAAAAAAAAAACAGGCCTCACATTTCTATTCAACCAAATCTGTAGTGTTTTAGCTGGTCAAGTTATTTGTAGTGACCGTAAAAGCAGACTTTTTGTTGTGGGTTGAAAAACTATTCCCAAATTTGCCATTCTCAAAATAACTAGTTTCTGGTATATGAGGCCTACTTGAAATCTATCTCAAAAAGGATATCTTACATTGAAGGTGCTGATAGTGTCATTCAGAAAAACCTAAGACACACGCTACCGTGCAGATAGAAGTCTAATTCTGTGATTAAACCTATACCTGTCACACAGCGCAAAAAAAAAAACAGGACTCACATTTCTATTCAACCAAATCTGTACTGTTTTAGCTGGTCAAGTTATTTGTAGTGACCGTAAAAGCAGACTTTTTGTTCTGGGTTGAAAAACTATTCCCAAATTTGCCATTCTCAAAATAACTAGTTTCTGGTATATGAGGCCTACTTGAAATCTATCCCAAAAAGGATATCTTACATTGAAGGTGCTGATAGTGTCATTCAGAAAAACCTAAGACACACGCTACCGTGCAGATAGAAGTCTAATTCTGTGATTAAACCTATACCTGTCACACAGCGCAAAAAAAAAACAGGCCTCACATTTCTATTCAACCAAATCTGTACTGTTTTAGCTGGTCAAGTTATTTGCAGTGACCGTAAAAGCAGACTTTTTGTTCTGGGTTGAAAAACTATTCCCAAATTTGCCATTCTCAAAATAACTAGTTTCTGGTATATGAGGCCTACTTGAAATCTATCCCAAAAAGGATATCTTACATTGAAGGTGCTGATAGTGTCATTCAGAAAAACCTAAGACACACGCTACCGTGCAGATAGAAGTCTAATTCTGTGATTAAACCTATACCTGTCACACAGCGCAAAAAAAAAACAGGACTCACATTTCTATTCAACCAAATCTGTACTGTTTTAGCTGGTCAAGTTATTTGTAGTGACCGTAAAAGCAGACTTTTTGTTCTGGGTTGAAAAACTATTCCCAAATTTGCCATTCTCAAAATAACTAGTTTCTGGTATATGAGGCCTACTTGAAATATATCCCAAAAAGGATATCTTACATTGAAGGTGCTGATAGTGTCATTCAGAAAAACCTAAGACACACGCTACCGTGCAGATAGAAGTCTAATTCTGTGATTAAACCTATACCTGTCACACAGCGCAAAAAAAAAAACAGGCCTCACATTTCTATTCAACCAAATCTGTAGTGTTTTAGCTGGTCAAGTTATTTGTAGTGACCGTAAAAGCAGACTTTTTGTTGTGGGTTGAAAAACTATTCCCAAATTTGCCATTCTCAAAATAACTAGTTTCTGGTATATGAGGCCTACTTGAAATCTATCTCAAAAAGGATATCTTACATTGAAGGTGCTGATAGTGTCATTCAGAAAAACCTAAGACACACGCTACCGTGCAGATAGAAGTCTAATTCTGTGATTAAACCTATACCTGTCACACAGCGCAAAAAAAAAAACAGGACTCACATTTCTATTTAACCAAATCTGTACTGTTTTAGCTGGTCAAGTTATTTGTAGTGACCGTAAAAGCAGACTTTTTGTTCTGGGTTGAAAAACTATTCCCAAATTTGCCATTCTCAAAATAACTAGTTTCTGGTATATGAGGCCTACTTGAAATCTATCCCAAAAAGGATATCTTACATTGAAGGTGCTGATAGTGTCATTCAGAAAAACCTAAGACACTCGCTACCGTGCAGATAGAAGTCTAATTCTGTGATTAAACCTATACCTGTCACACAGCGCAAAAAAAAAACAGGCCTCACATTTCTATTCAACCAAATCTGTACTGTTTTAGCTGGTCAAGTTATTTGCAGTGACCGTAAAAGCAGACTTTTTGTTCTGGGTTGAAAAACTATTCCCAAATTTGCCATTCTCAAAATAACTAGTTTCTGGTATATGAGGCCTACTTGAAATCTATCCCAAAAAGGATATCTTACATTGAAGGTGCTGATAGTGTCATTCAGAAAAACCTAAGACACACGCTACCGTGCAGATAGAAGTCTAATTCTGTGATTAAACCTATACCTGTCACACAGCGCAAAAAAAAAACAGGACTCACATTTCTATTCAACCAAATCTGTACTGTTTTAGCTGGTCAAGTTATTTGTAGTGACCGTAAAAGCAGACTTTTTGTTCTGGGTTGAAAAACTATTCCCAAATTTGCCATTCTCAAAATAACTAGTTTCTGGTATATGAGGCCTACTTGAAATATATCCCAAAAAGGATATCTTACATTGAAGGTGCTGATAGTGTCATTCAGAAAAACCTAAGACACACGCTACCGTGCAGATAGAAGTCTAATTCTGTGATTAAACCTATACTTGTCACACAGCGCAAAAAAAAAACAGGCCTCACATTTCTCTTCAACCAAATCTGTACTGTTTTAGCTGGTCAAGTTATTTGTAGTGACCGTAAAAGCAGACTTTTTGTTCTGGGTTGAAAAACTATTCCCAAATTTGCCATTCTCAAAATAACTAGTTTCTGGAATATGAGGCCTACTTGAAATCTATCCCAAAAAGGATATCTTACATTGAAGGTGCTGATAGTGTCATTCAGAAAAACCTAAGACACACGCTACCGTGCAGATAGAAGTCTAATTCTGTGATTAAACCTATACCTGTCACACAGCGCAAAAAAAAAACAGGCCTCACATTTCTATTCAACCAAATCTGTAGTGTTTTAGCTGGTCAAGTTATTTGTAGTGACCGTAAAAGCAGACTTTTTGTTGTGGGTTGAAAAACTATTCCCAAATTTGCCATTCTCAAAATAACTAGTTTCTGGTATATGAGGCCTACTTGAAATCTATCTCAAAAAGGATATCTTACATTGAAGGTGCTGATAGTGTCATTCAGAAAAACCTAAGACACACGCTACCGTGCAGATAGAAGTCTAATTCTGTGATTAAACCTATACCTGTCACACAGCGCAAAAAAAAAAACAGGACTCACATTTCTATTCAACCAAATCTGTACTGTTTTAGCTGGTCAAGTTATTTGTAGTGACCGTAAAAGCAGACTTTTTGTTCTGGGTTGAAAAACTATTCCCAAATTTGCCATTCTCAAAATAACTAGTTTCTGGTATATGAGGCCTACTTGAAATCTATCCCAAAAAGGATATCTTACATTGAAGGTGCTGATAGTGTCATTCAGAAAAACCTAAGACACACGCTACCGTGCAGATAGAAGTCTAATTCTGTGATTAAACCTATACCTGTCACACAGCGCAAAAAAAAAAACAGGACTCACATTTCTATTCAACCAAATCTGTACTGTTTTAGCTGGTCAAGTTATTTGTAGTGACCGTAAAAGCAGACTTTTTGTTCTGGGTTGAAAAACTATTCCCAAATTTGCCATTCTCAAAATAACTAGTTTCTGGTATATGAGGCCTACTTGAAATCTATCCCAAAAAGGATATCTTACATTCATGGTGCTGAGTGTCATTCAGAAAAACTTATCACACACGCTACCGTGCAGATACAAGTCTAATTTTGTGATTAAACCTATACCTAACACACAGCGCAAAAAAAAACAGGCCTCACATTTCTATTCAACCAAATCTGTACTGTTTTAGCTGGTCAAGTTATTTGTAGTGACCGTAAAAGCACTTTTTTTTTTCTGGGTTGAAAAACTATTCCCAAATTTGCCATTCTCAAAATAACTAGTTTCTGCTATATGAGGCCTACTTGAAATCTATCCCAAAAAGGATATCTTACATTCAAGGTGCTGAGTGTCATTCAGAAAAACTTAACACACACGCTACCGTGCAGATACAAGTCTAATTTTGTGATTAAACTTATAACTGTCACACAGCGCAAAAAAAAACAGGCCTCACATTTCTATTCAACCAAATCTGTACTGTTTTAGCTGGTCAAGTTATTTGTAGTGACCGTAAAAGCACACTTTTTGTTCTGGGTTGAAAAACTATTCCCAAATTTGCCATTCTCAAAATTGTGGTGAACGGGAACAATGAGGAAAACATCTAATAAGGGACGCGGACGTGGACATGGTCGTGGTGGTGTTAGTGGACCCTCTGGTGCTGGGAGAGGACGTGGCCGTTCTGCCACAGCCACACGTCCTAGTGAACCAACTACCTCAGGTCCCAGTAGCCAGCAGAATTTACAGCGATATTTGGTGGGGCCCAATGCTGTTCTAAGGATGGTAAGGCCTGAGCAGGTCAATTGGGTGGCCGACAGTGCATCCAGCATGTTCACATTATCTCCCACCCAGTCTTCTGCAGAAAGCGCACAGATGGCGCATGAAAACCAAGCCCATCAGTCTGTCACATCACCCCCATGCATATCAGGGAAACTATCTGAGCCTCAAGTTATGCAGCAGTCTCTTATGCTGTTTGAAGACTCTGCTGCCAGGGTTTCCCAAGGGTATCCACCTAGCCCTTCCCCAGGGGTGGAAGAGATAGAATGCACTAACGCACAACCACTTATTTTTCCTGATGATGAGGACATGGGAATACCACCTCAGCACGTCTCTGATGATGAGGAAACACAGGTGCCAACTGCTGCGTCTTTCTGCAGTGTGCAGACTGAACAGGAGGTCAGGTATCAAGACTGGGTGGAAGACGATGCAGGGGACGATGAGGTCCTAGACCCCACATGGAATGAAGGTCGTGCCACTGACTTTCACAGTTCGGAGGAAGAGGCAGTGGTGAGACCGAGCCAACAGCGTAGCAAAAGAGGGAGCAGTGGGCAAAATCAGAACACCCGCCGCCAAGAGACTCCGCCTGCTACTGACCGCCGCCATCTGGGACCGAGCACCCCAAAGGCAGCTTCAAGGAGTTCCCTGGCATGGCACTTCTTCAAACAATGTGCTGACGACAAGACCCGAGTGGTTTGCACGCTGTGCCATCAGAGCCTGAAGCGAGGCATTAACGTTCTGAACCTTAGCACAACCTGCATGACCAGGCACCTGCATGCAAAGCATGAACTGCAGTGGAGTAAACACCTTAAAAACAAGGAAGTCACTCAGGCTCCCCCTGCTGCCTCTTCTGCTGCTGCCGCCTCGGCCTCTTCTGCTGCTGCCGCCGCCTCGGCCTCTTCTGCTGCTGCTGCCGCCGCCTCGGCCTCTTCCTCTGCCTCTGGAGGAACGTTGGCACCTGCCGCCCAGCAAACATGGGATGTACCACCAACACCACCACCTGCGTCACCAAGCATCTCAACCATGTCACACGGCAGCGTTCAGCTCTCCATCTCACAAACATTTGAGAGAAAGTGTAAATTCCCACCTAGCCACCCTCGATGCCTGGCCCTGAATGCCAGCATTTCTAAACTACTGGCCTACGAAATGCTGTCATTTAGGCTGGTGGACACACACAGCTTCAAACAGCTCATGTCACTTGCTGCAGAATATAGAATATTTGACACAGTCCTGACCTCAGTATCTGAGGAAAGGGATTTAGGAGTAATTATTTCAGAAGACTTAAAGGTGGGAAGACAATGTAATAGAGCAGCACGAAATGCCAGCAGAATGCTTGGATGTATAGGGAGAGGTATAAGCAGTAGAAAGAGTGAAGTGCTTATGCCGCTGTACAGAACACTGGTGAGACCTCACTTGGAGTATTGTGCGCAGTACTGGAGGCCATATCTCCAGAAGGATATAGATACTCTAGAGAGAGTTCAGAGAAGAGCTACTAAACTAGTACATGGATTGCAGGATAAAACTTACCAGGAAAGGTTAAAGGACCTTAATATGTATAGCTTGGAAGAAAGAAGAGACAGAGGGGATATGATAGAAACTTTTAAATACATAAAGGGAATAAACTCGGTAAAGGAAGAGAGCATATTTAAAAGAAGAAAAACTACCTCTTCTACCACAAGAGGACACAGTTTTAAATTAGAGGGGCAAAGGTTTAAAAGTAATATAAGGAAGTATTACTTTACTGAGAGAGTAGTGGATGCAAGGAATAGCCTTCCTGCAGAAGTGGTAGCTGCAAATACAGTGAAGGGGTTTAAGCATGCATGGGATAGGCATAAGGCCATCCTTCATATAAGATAGGGCCGGGGGCTATCCATAGTATTCAGTATATTGGGCAGACTAGATGGGCCAAATGGTTCTTATCTGCCGACACATTCTATGTCTATGTTTCTATAAGTATGTTGTTCCCAGCCGCCACTACTTCTCCAAGAGAGCCGTGCCTTCCCTGCACAAACAAGTGTCCGATAAAATCAAGTGTGCACTGCGCAACGCCATCTGTGGCAAGGTCCACCTAACCACAGATACGTGGACCAGTAAGCACGGCCAGGGACGCTATATCTCCCTAACTGCACACTGGGTAAATGTAGTGGCGGCTGGGCCCCAGGCGGAGAGCTGTTTGGCGCACGTCTTTCCGCCGCCAAGGATCGCAGGGCAACATTCTTTGCCTCCTGTCTCCTCCTCCTCCTACTCAGCTTCCTCCTCCTCTTCTTCCACCTGCTCATCCAGTCAGCCACACACCTTCACCACCAACTTCAGCACAGCCCGGGGTAAACGTCAGCAGGCCATTCTGAAACTCATATGTTTGGGGGACAGGCCCCACACCGCACAGGAGTTGTGGCGGGGTATAGAACAACAGACCGACGAGTGGTTGCTGCCGGTGAGCCTCAAGCCCGGCCTGGTCGTGTGCGATAATGGGCGAAATCTCGTTGCAGCTCTGGGACTAGCCGGTTTGACGCACATCCCTTGCCTGGCGCATGTGCTGAATTTGGTGGTGCAGAAGTTCATTCGCAACTACCCCGACATGTCAGAGCTGCTGCATAAAGTGCGGGCCGTCTGTTCGCGCTTCCGGCGTTCACACCCTGCCGCTGCTCGCCTGTCTGCGCTACAGCGTAACTTCGGCCTTCCCGCTCACCGCCTCATATGCGACGTACCCACCAGGTGGAACTCCACCTTGCATATGCTGGACAGACTGTGCGAGCAGCAGCAGGCCATAGTGGAGTTTTAGCTGCAGCACGCACGGGTCAGTCGCACTGTGGATCATCCCCACTTCACCACCAATGACTGGGCCTCCATGCGAGACCTGTGTGCCCTGTTGCGTTGTTTCGAGTACTCCACCAACATGGCCAGTGGCGATGACGCCGTTATCAGCGTTACAATACCACTTCTATGTCTCCTTGAGAAAACACTTAGGGCGATGATGGAAGAGGAGGTGGCCCAGGAGGAAGAGGAGGAAGAGGGGTCATTTTTAGCACTTTCAGGCCAGTCTCTTCGAAGTGACTCAGAGGGAGGTTTTTTGCAACACCAGAGGCCAGGTACAAATGTGGCCAGACAGGGCCCACTACTGGAGGACGAGGATGAGGAGGAGGTGGAGGAGGATGAGGATGAAGCATGTTCACAGCGGGGTGGCACCCAAAGCAGCTCGGGCCCATCACTGGTGCGTGGCTGGGGGGAAACTCAGGACGATGACGATATGCCTCCCACAGAGGACAGCTTGTGCTTACCTCTGGGCAGCCTGGCATACATGAGCGACTACATGCTGCAGTGCCTGCGCAACGACAGCAGAGTTGCCCACATTTTAACGTGTGCGGACTACTGGGTTGCCACCCTGCTGGATCCCCGGTACAAAGACAATGTGCCCACCTTACTTCCTACACTGGAGCGTGATAGGAAGATGTGCGAGTACAAGCGCACGTTGGTAGACGCGCTACTGAGAGCATTCCCAAATGTCACAGGGGAACCAGAGGAAGCCCAAGGCGAAGGCAGAGGAGGAGCAAGAGGTCGCCAACGCAGCTGTGTCACGGCCAGATCCTCTGAGGGCAGGGTTAGCATGGCAAAGATGTGGAAAAGTTTTGTCACCACGCCACAGCTAACTGCACCACCACCTGATACGGAACGTGTTAGCAGGAGGCAACATTTCACTAACATGGTGGAACAGTACCTGTGCACACCCCTCCACGTACTGACTGATGGTTCGGCCCCATTCAACTTCTGGGTCTCCAAATTGTCCACGTGGCCAGAGCTAGCCTTTTATGCCTTGGAGGTGCTGGCCTGCCCGGCGGCCAGCGTTTTGTCTGAACGTGTATTCAGCACCCCAGGGGGCGTCATTACAGACAAACGCAGCCGCCTGTCTACAGCCAATGTGGACAAGCTGACGTTCATAAAAATGAACCAGGCATGGATCCCACAGGACCTGTCCATCCCTTGTGCAGATTAGATAATAACTACCTCCCCTTAACAATATATTATTCTACTCCAGGGCACTTCCTCATTCAATACTATTTTTATTTTCATTTTACCATTATATTGCGGGGCAACCCAAAGTTGAATGAACCTCTCCTCTGTCTGGGTGCCGGGGCCTAAATGTGTGACAGTGGCCTGTTCCAGTGGTGGGTGACGTGAAGCCTGATTCTCTGCTACGACATGAAGACAGATTCTGCGCTGACATAAGGCCAGATTCTCTGTTACAGGACCTCTCTCCTCTGCCTGGGTGCCTGGGCCTAAATGTGTGACAGTGGCCTGTTCCAGTGGTGGGTGACGTGAAGCCTGATTCTCTGCTATGACATGAAGACTTATTCTGTGCTGACATGAAGCCAGATTCTCTGTTACGCGACCTCTCTCCTCTGCCTGGGTGCCTGGGCCTAAATATGTGACAGTGGCCTGTTCCAGTGGTGGGTGACGTGAAGCCTGATTCTCTGCTATGACATGAAGACAGATTCTGCGCTGACATAAGGCCAGATTCTCTGTTACGGGACCTCTCTCCTCTGTCTGGGTGCCTGGGCCTAAATGTGTGACAGTGGCCTGTTCCAGTGGTGGGTGACGTGAAGCCTGATTCTCTGCTATGACATGAAGACAGATTCTGCGCTGACATAAAGCCAGATTCTCTGTTACGGGACCTCTCTCCTCTGCCTGGGTGCCTGGGCCTAAATGTGTGACAGTGGCCTGTTCCAGTGGTGGGTGACGTGAAGCCTGATTCTCTGCTATGACATGAAGACAGATTCTGCGCTGACATAAGGCCAGATTCTCTGTTAAGGGACCTCTCTCCTTTGCCTGGGTGCCTGGGCCTAAATGTGTGACAGTGGCCTGTTCCAGTGGTGGGTAACGTGAAGCCTGATTCTCTGCTATGACATGAAGACAGATTCTGCGCTGACATAAGGCCAGATTCTCTGTTACGGGACCGCTCTCCTCTGTCTGGGTGCCGGGGCCTAAATATGTGACAGTGGCCTCTTCCAGTGGTGGGTGACATGAAGCCAGATTCTCTGCTATGGCATGAAGAGACTGATTCTCTGCTGACATGAAGCCAGATTCTTTGCTATGGCATGAAGAGACTGATTCTCTGCTGACGTGAAGCCAGATTCTCTGCTATGGGACCTCTGTCCAATTGATATTGGGTCATTTTTATTTTTTTAATTTTTATTTTAATTCATTTCCCTATCCACATTTGTTTGCAGGGGATTTACCTACATGTTGCTGCCTTTTGCAGCCCTCTAGCTCTTTCCTGGGCTGTTTTACAGCCTTTTTAGTGCCCAAAAGTTCGGGTCCCCATTGACTTCAATGGGGTTCGGGACGAAGTTCGGTTCGGGTTCGGATCCCGAACCCGAACATTTCCGGGAAGTTCGGCCGAACTTCTCGAACCCGAACATCCAGGTGTTCGCTCAACTCTATTCATAAACTTAGATTCACATAAATTGTGATATAAATAATGGTCCTCTGCTTCTGCTTGGTCTCCCCTCATTTAGAACTCATTGTGATATCCCGAAACAAAAGCCATTGAAAAGCAATTGAAGATGTCAGCTTAACACAACTAGTTTAGTTAACACATCTTGTTAAGTATGTGTACTACATCTGTACACCTTTGGGGGCATTTTTTAAAATTATTGCATTGTACTTTTTTTGAGCGAAAAATAATTTTTTAAATTGTTTTTTATTAAAAATATGGAATTTTTTTTGCGTACATACCTGCGATGCTGTAGTAGCAACTTGTGGATTTTCATTTTCGTCATTTGGGGAGCTGAAGGCCTCCTTATCACTGCTCTCTGACATTATAAATAGAGATGAGCAAATTTTGAAAAGATTCGATTCGCCTGTTCGCCAAATTTTCCGGGAAAAATTAGTTTTGATTTGAAGAAATTTGTGGTGAATTACATTAAATAACATCTATTTCCTGGCTGCTGAGAGCCTTTATAGTGGTGTAGAACACTGCCTTGTAGTCACACGCATAGGGAGTCTGCTTTGGTAGTGAAATAATACTGTGAGTCCGTATGATGTCGCTTTTAGAATCACAGCATACTTTGTAGCTGGCCAGCTAAGATCTGTCCTAGGTTGCAAACATAGCTTATATGTTTATACAGCTAGATCTGCCAATAACCTTAATACAGTTCCTATGTTTGTGTGTTAAAGACAAAAGAAGAGTTATTTACAGTGACTTCATGTTTTGGATGTCATATAACTGTTATATTTATTGGTTTCACAGAAGCAGAAAAGATAATAAAGATTCATTATATAATGTAAGGTAAGCTCAATGACACAGCAGAAACAACAGAGAGCATAGAGTTAAACTGTTTTTGCTGGGCAGGAGTCTTGAACAATCCTAGCCAGCCTCACACAGCCCAGGAGTTTTGACCAATTGCAGCCAGCCTCACACACAGCTTGTGTGGGAAATTCCCCTAGCAGGAGCTGCTGGAATCATTACTCACAAGAGAGAGGAGCTGAACAGACACACACTCCACTAAGAGCTGTGTTTTATGGAAACAGAGAGGCCAAAATAGGTATTTAACA
Organism: Bufo bufo; assembly: GCF_905171765.1. Taxonomy (NCBI): domain Eukaryota; kingdom Metazoa; phylum Chordata; class Amphibia; order Anura; family Bufonidae; genus Bufo; species Bufo bufo. The sequence goes on from NC_053394.1 coordinate 122,457,897, forward strand.
GTTATATAATGTTCCTACTGTTAATATAGTGATTAGAAATGTAAACTGAACTAGTTATATATGTGTTTACTTAAAGTTCCACTATACAAATGAACTAACATACAATCCAAACAAATTGCATACAAATGCGAACTGCTCATACCAGATCATAAGCAATTGTATAGACCAAACTGCAAACCAAGTAGAGCAAGTGAATTATTGGTTAACCTCAGATATACCTCTCAGAGAGACAATAAAGTGCTTAAATAACTTAAAGTCAGAGTACAGATACTGAAGAGAGAAATATATCCACCATTTTATGTTGAATGACAAGATTGAACAGTTGAACCACCATGTTATGCATGCCGCCATTTTATTATACTTTATTTAATGTGTTTTGTACATGGACTATCTGCTGCAGAGGCGGCAGTGTTATATATGAAGAAAAGTTGAAGTTAATAAAGAAGTTATTTCAAGCATTTGGTGTGCTCTTAAAACCTACTGTTTTCATAGAACGGCGCTAGAGGAATTACAGAGTAATAGACAGTCTGGTTAGACTAAAGAGTCAGAGTAGAGCCCCCCTGACAGAGTGGAGAGGGTGTCAGCAGTAAGTTTGTGTTGTTGTCACTGATTAATTTTCCCCATTCTCTGATCCGTCAGAACAATTACCCACAAAAATGGATCCTGTCTTTGGAGCATACGCCTTCACAAGGTCAGCATTTGCTCAATAATCCATCAGTAGTGATGGACGAACATCTGATGGGACGGTTCGCGAACGCGATAGCTCGAACCCCCTCAAATGTTCGCGAACCACAGGTTTGCGGCAGGACCCATTTATTTTAATGGCATGCGAACATAAGAAACCTCCAGGTCATATTTGCAGCCACAAAGTAGATGCGCACACATAGTCCCACAACATGGACACTGACATATCATAAGTATTAAGCGAATTTGCGATCGACAAGCATTCTTTTTCATCGGTGAAATTTCTGCAAAGTATTAATCGCAAGAGCACATGCATTCTGAAGGCGTGGCCTACAGCAACTGGTTTGCACCGACTAGAAATTAGATGGATGCGATGGTTGGAGAGTTCAACGAGGAAGAGGAAGAACTCCTGGTGACTGTAAGTAATCTTACATTAAAGTAGTGTATTTGATTACATTTCACCTGCATGTCTGAACAATCGCTTTATATGCATAAAGAGTGTTATAAAAAAATTGCCACTGCGACCTTCTGCGATTTCAAATTTTTCTTAAGTGCACAAAACTTCACATTTTATAAGGTCTCACTAGATATTATTGATTTTTGCATCACACCCACTATGTTAGTAGCATATTTGTATGGACAGCAGAGAAATAGATTTAACATGCACATTGCACATCCATTGTCTTGCCGCACACTATATTCCGCACACACACACTATATACCACACACACAATCTACATTAAAACCATTAATTTAACAAATAAATAATATTAAACTCAATAGAACTAACTAACAAACAAAATAAAACTATACTGTACTGAAATATCACTAACTAATAAAGTATATAATGATCATAAAGATCACTAACTAACATATTGAGATTTAAATCGTCAATGTGTATAAAGACTTTAAATAAAAAAATTCAAAAAAAGCAAACAATAGACAAACAGACACATTTTGTACCGCCGTGTACATATCGACCGTCTCCATAAAAATGTCCTATGATCTAACCCCTCAGGTGAGCACTTAAAAAAATAAAAAAATAAAAATTTAAAGAAAATAATAATTTATTCAACCTAACATCACTAAAAGTGCATCACCAAGCTATCAAAAAGGCATATGCCCCCCAAAATAGTAACAATCGGTCAGTTAATTCTGCTAAAAATGAGACCCTACCATTAGACAATCGCCAAATAAAAACAATAATATGGCTCTCAAAATATGGAGACAGTAAAACATGAATTGTTTTTTGGTTCAACAATGCTTTTATTGTGTAAAATAGAAATAACTAAAAAATAAGGAAAAATATTAGGTCTTGCCGCACCTGTAACAACCAGCTGTCTAAAAATATCATACCAAAAAACCCTTCAGGTGGACACCTTTTTAAACAAAAATTTCAAACTCTCAAAAAAGGCAATTTTTTGGACAACTTTTATCACAAAAATGTGTAATAGCAAGCGATCATAAAGTCAGATGCACCACCAAATAAAGGTTTAAAGGTTTATTAAGAGTTGCAAATAATGTTTATATATTTTTTTTCAAACAGGAATAAAGACATTGAAGGCCAAATTGGCCAAAATGCTAAAGGAGCAGCGCAATGGTATGCGGGCCATTCAGGAGCGGATGAAGGCAATGGAGGAGAGGCACCGCCAGGCCATGAAGGGGCTGCAGGAGATGCTCTTGCTATTGGAAAAGTTGCCATAATTTTTATTTATTTTTTCTAATAAGTTATATAAATCGTTTGTACAGTTATAACGTGTATTTTGTTTTTGGTAATATTGCTCGGTTTTAGTGTAATAGCTCGGCCTAAATCAGCCAGAACTGACAGCAGCCGTTAAATACATGTCAAATACATATAGGGTCCACTCACATGTCTGCAAAATGTGTCCGCATCCGTTCCACAATTTAGAGGAACGTTTACAGACCCATTGATTTTAAATTCCAGTTAAAAAAATTAGGCATTCACAGGATACAGAAGTACGTGTCGGCCATTACAGGCCCCAAAAATTAGCCGACAGGCGTTCACCTGACAGCAAATAAATTTGTATTCTGTGGCTGGTGGTAATTTAGGCATTCACAGGATACAGAAGTACGTGTCGGCCATTACAGGCCTCGAAAATTAGCCGACAGGCATTCACCTGACAGCAAATAAATTTGTATTCTGTGGCTGGTGGTACATTAGGCATTGACAGGATACAGAAGTACGTGTCGGCCTTTACAGGGCCCAAAAAATAGCCGACAGGCGTTCACCTGACAGCAAATAAATTTGTATTCTGTGGCTGGTGGTACATTAGGCATTCACAGGATACAGAAGTACATGTCGACCATTACAGGTCCCAAAAATTAGCCGACAGGTGTTCACCTGACAGCAAATAAATTTGTATTCTGTGGCTGGTGGTACATTAGGCATTCACAGAATACAGAAGTACGTGTCGGCCATTACAGGCCCCAAAAATTAGCCGACAGACGTTCACCTGATAGCAAAGCATTTTTTATTCTGTGGCTGGTGGTACATTAGGCATTCACAGGATACTGAAGTAAGTGTCGGCCATTACAGGCCCCAAAAATTAGGCATTCAACGGACATAAAAGGCCTTTTATGCCGCTGTATTTACCGAAGACAGGGACCATAAATTGTTATGGGTGGTGGCGGATATGGACTGTCATGAGGAATTTGAGTCAAACAGGGTCTACTGGTCACATGTGTTGAATTCCTCCGAGATCCATGCCTCATTCATTTTTAGAAATGTGAGGTAGTCAACACTGTTGTGAGCTAGGCGAGTGTGCTTATCGGTCACGATTCACCCTGCTGAGCTGAACATCCTTTCATACAGGACACTTGACGAGGGGCCAGCCAACAGTTCCATTGCAAATGGTGCAAGCTCTGGCCAGAGGTCAAGCCTGCCCACCCAGTAGTCCAGGGGTTCATCACTTCTCAGAGCGTCCAAATCGGCCATTAATCCGATGTAGTCAGACACCTGCCGGTCTAGGGTTTCCCTGAGGCTAGATCCGGAGGACAGCTGTCGATGGGTCGGCTGAAAGAATGATCTCATATCAGAAGTGACCAACACATCTTCAAACCGCCCTCTTCTTGCAGGCGCTGTTGGATTGGTACCCGCAACTGTTTCTCTGTGAGTGGAAATTCCTCTGCCAGCGCCCAAAAAAGCTGAATGCAGCATTTCTCTAAGCAAGGCCTGGAAGTGCTGCATTCTGACAGCCCTCTGTGATGGTGGTAACATTTCTGCCATTTTTTGTTTGTACCGGGTGTCTAAGTACGTTGCCACCCAGTACTGGTCCTTGCCCTTTATGCTTTTTATACGGGGGTCCCTCTTAAAACACTGGAGCATGAAGGCCCCCATTTGCACTAAACTGGACCGATGTAGTGGCCTGGCTCCTGCTCATCATCCAGGATAATGTTGTCCTCGTTCTCCTCCCCCATCCACGGACAACACCAGAGATCCCAGAAAGGTTTAAAGCATGCTCTTCTTGCTCATCCTCCTCCCCAGCACCATCCTCCTCTGACTCCTCTTCAGACTCCTGTTGTTGACTTGTCTCAGATGGAGTAGCCCCCCCTGGGAATTCATCCAGCATTGCGACTTCCTCATCTTCCTGCTACTCGACTGCTTGATCAATGGCATGACGCAATGCACGCTCCACGATGTCACTGATGGCGCCCTGGCTGCGACTGACTAGTTTGGTGATATCATCAAATGTCCGCAGGAGTCTGCATGCGTCGCACATGAGCAGCCACTGGCGCGGTGAAAAAAAAACAAGCTCCCCAGAGCCTGTCCTGCCGCAGAGTTCATACAGGTAGTCGTTAACTGCACGTTTCTGCTGGAGCAGCCTATCAAGCATATACAAAGTTGAGTTCCATCGCGTCGGGCAGTCACAAATAAGACGTCTGACGGGCAGGTTGTGTCGCCGCTGAATGTCAGCAAGGCGAGCCATGGCCGTGTAAGATCTGAAATGGCCCGAGATTTTCCTGGCCTGCCGCAATACGTCCTGGACCCCGGGGTATTTGACAACGAATCGCTGCACGACCAAGTTCAGGACGTGTGTCATTTTGCCCTGTTTCAGTGCTCTCAGATTCACACCGTTGTCGCACACCACTTTACCAACTGTCAAATTGAGCGGTGTTAACCACTGATCTGCCTGTGAACGCAAAGCTGAAAGGAGTGCAGGAACGGTGTGACTCTTGGCTTCCAGGCACGACAGACGCAGCACAGCATGGCAACGTCTCACCTGGCATGTCGAATAGGTTCTGGGGATCTTGGCCGGCGCAGCGGAAGAGACGATAGCAGCGGAAAAGGAGGAGTCGGCCGAGGAGGAGAGGGAGGATGGAGTAGGAGGAGGAGAAGAAGAGGCAGGCCTGCATGCAATCCGTGGCGGTAAAACCAAATCTACACGGGTGCCACGGGTTACATGCTTGATGGCCATCAGAAGGTTCACCCAGTGGGCAGTAAAAGTTATATACCTTCCCGTGTTTGCTAGACCACGTGTCTGTGGTCAGATGTATCTTGGCACCGACACTGTGTGCCAGAGATATATTCACTTGCCGCTGAACGTTGCCATATAGCTCTGGGATGCCCTTCTGCAAGAAATATTTCCTTCCTGGGACCTTCCATTGTGGTGTTCCAATGACCACAAATTTTCGAAAGGCCTCCGAGTCCACAAGTTTATATGGCAGTAGTTGGCAGGCTATCAGTTCCGACAAGCCAGCGGTCAACCGTTGGGCAAGAGGGTTATCCGGCGGCATCATTTTTACGCTCGAACATTTGGCCCACGGAAGCCTGTCTTTTTCCTGACAAACGTGAGGATGGCATGATGGAAGGTGGAGTGGAGGACAATTGTGAGGAGAGAGGAGAAGGAGAAGAGGCTGGACGGTGAGAGCCTGGAGTGTGGCTTTGTGGGTTCTGATGGCGTTGCTCCTACTGGGATCGGTGATGTGAGGCCAGGTGCCTTCTTAAGGCGGTCGTCCCTAGGTGGGTGTTGGGCTTACTGCGACTTATGCGTTGACTGCAAAGGCTGCAGATAACAACACAATTGTCAGCAGCTGACACATTAAAAAAAGCCCACACTGCGGAGCCATGTTCCGGCGTCCTGGGAGCGCAAGATGTGTCCCTACATGGTTGATGGCTCGCTCCTGATACATTAGCAGTCTGGTTTGTCCCTCCTGTACAATGTAAGTTCGGCCTGCTTCTCCTCACTATCTGCTGGTCCATCTCTCCCTCTAAACTCCCCTCCTCTTCCTCTCTTGTGGGCACCCACGTTACGTCCATAGACACGTCATCATCGACATCACCTTCCCCACCACTAACATTAGAGATCTCGGAGTAGGCAGCAACAGCGGGGACCAACCTTCTTGGGCTGATCTGGGTACTGTCGTCAGACTGCTGAGTGGCGGCTGTTGCTACCTCCTCTTCCTGATCCGATGCCAAGAATGGCTGCGCATCTGAAATGTCTTGTGATGGATCTGAAAATAATTCCTGTGACTCAAGTGGAGGGTATATGGTGGTGGTGGTGGTGGTGTTGGTGGTGGTGTCTTTGGGGGTGCACACAGCAGAGAGTGAAGAGGGTGCAGATAGAGAGGATGAGGAGGGTACAGAAGCAGAAGGCTGAGTGAGCCACTCAACCAAGTCTGGTGCATCCTTTGACGCAATTAAACGCACCTTCTGCAACTTCCCACTTTGGCTCCGGCCTGGTGCTTCTGCCCTACCCCTACCAACCATGTGGAAGGGCCTGCCTCTTCCTCTGCCTGTCATTTTTTAAATGACCCGGTGACAAAAGTTTCTAGAGAAGCGCAGTGTATGTGGAAGAAGGTATATAACACCCTGCTTCAATATGTCGTTTTGTGGTCAACTGGTCTATAATCACACCAGTTATAAAAAAAAATTCCTTTACATTTTCTCACTGTGTGTAGCAGAGGAAACGCAGTGAAAGCGGATAAATTTCTTAAGTACCAAAATACACTATTTGAGTAGTATATTCTTAGATAACACCCTGCTTCAATGTGTCGTTTTGGGGTCAACTGTTCTATAATCACACCAGTTATAAAAAAAAATTCCTTAAAATTTTCTCACTGTGTGTAGCAGAGGTAACGCAGTGAAAGCAGATAAATTTCTTCAGTACCAAAATACACTATTTCAGTAGTATATTCTTAGATAACACCCCGCTTCAATATGTGGTTTTGGGGGCCACTGGTCTATCACACCAACTATAATACTTTTTTCTAATTGCGTTTGTCACTCTTTGTAGTTGTAGTATCGCTGCAGAACCGATCACCAGTCACAATGCTGCACTATACAAATCCCCTATAATATGCTATCTATATTAGAAAGTATATTAGAAGTGTATTACACCCCTATGTACTGCACACCAATCAATAGCACACCTATACCAGTCCTTAAAAGGACTTTTGTGGACCTATTAGCTAGCAATTTGTGTCACTATTAACACTCTAACAGTCTGTCCCTGCTCCACACAGCAACCTCTCCCTACACTGACAAAAGACAGAATGAAAAATGGCGGTCAGATCAGGTCTATTTATAAGGTAGGGGGTATGTCCATGTGCTGAAATGTCTCAATTGGCTGTCCTGTACCACCTGATGGATGTGTCATGGGTCAAAGTTCTCACAATGTAAAAGAATATGGCGGGCGCGAATATTGCCATATGTTCGCATGTTCGGGTAACCGCGAATGAGTAAAGTTCGCCGCGAACCGACCGCCCCGGCGAACCGCAAGGCCATCTCTATCCATCAGCATTGCTAAAAAAAAAAACGAAAAAAAAAAACGAGTGGATCTAAAACAGAGATGACACGTGAATAGAATATTTGCATGGCATGTCTTCTATGTTTTCTACCCACTCCTGCTTTTGGCTACCAAATCATAAGCCAATTTTGATGGGACCATACAGGCCTTAAAGCGGCTACAGAGACAGGATCCGTTGTGTGTCTCGTTTTTCCTTTCTTCTGGCAGATCAGTAGTGTTGATCGAGCACTGTAGTGCTCGGGGGCTCGGGCCGAACACATCGTGATATTCGTGTGCTCGACCGAGCACCCGAGAATAATGGAAGTCAATGGGAGAACCCTAGCATTATACCAGATACCACCCTGCTCTGAAGAGGGGAGGGTGTCTGGTTCATAAGAAAATGTCAGAAATTGTTGGCACCACCGAAATGGTTCTGTAACAGCATGGGGAGGATGTATAGATGCATCTTGGACTCGCTGGACGCTGTTGGGAACTATGTTGTCCGAATAGTATGCCACTTTTACATAATGACAATAATACGCACAAAACCAAGGGAAAAAAAAATATTTTTAGAGGAAAAATTGATAGAAAACATTTTTTCTTGAATATTTACTTGTATATAAAGTGCAAGTGCTGCCAAAAATTACAAGGAAGAGGCTCTCTGATACACCCTTAGTTACACATAAAGGCGGACATCATATACACCCTTTAAAAATTATGATTGATGGCCTGCTGGTGACTCTCAAAAACATTAGGAACAAGGGCCTGCTGATCTGACCATCTAAAACATTATTGGCGGTGGCCTGCTGCCGCTTTGGTGACTCTAGTTAACCGGGGTTCGATGGAAGGAGGATCAGGGTGAGGATTGTGTGGACCAGACTCCTGGCTACTAAGACTGGACTTGGTGGAAGACAGGGTGGTGTTTAACCGACTGGTAGCACTATCTGCTGCAATCCAACCGACCACCTGCTCGCATTGGGCTGACTTCAAGAGTGGTGTCCTGCGCCGCCCTGAAAACTGGGACATGAAGCTAGGTATCTTGGATGATTGTTTCTCTTGTGCTCTGACAGCAGGCACAGTTTCACCGCGCCCAGGGCCACGGCCTCACAGCGACTTCCCTGTCCCTTAATGCTCGCCATCTTTATATTAAATGTTATATGTTATAAGGGACCGTTTATAGAAAACGATGAGCCTATGATGAGCCTGTGAGATCCAGCCCCCTGGATCTCACAGGCCGGAAGCTGTATGAGTAATACTCACTGTATTACTCATACAGCCAATGCATTCCAATACAGAAGTATTGGAATGCATTGTAAAGGATTAGACCCCCAAAAGTTGAAGTCCCAAAGTGGGACAAAAAATAAAGTGAAAAAAAAAGTAGAAAAAATTAAGTTTTTCCATGAAAAAATTAAGTTTCAAGTAAAAATAAACAAAAACGTCATTTTCCCCAAATAAAGTAAAAAAAAAAAATTAGGTATCGCCGCGTCCAAAATCAACCGAATCTATAAAGATATCACCTGACCTAACCCCTCAGATGAACACCGTAAAAAATAAAAATAAAAACTGTGCTAAATAAACCATTTTTTTGTCACCTTACATCACAAAAAGTAAAACAGCAAGCGATCAAAATGGCGTATGCCCACCAAATCAGTACCAATCTAACCGTCACCTCATCCTGCAAAAAATGAGCCCGTACCCGAGACAATCGCCCAAAAATATAAAAAAAATATGTCTCAGAATATGGAGATATTAAAACATCATTTTTTTTGTTTTAAAAAAGCTGGTATTGCGTGAAACTTACATAAATAAAAAAAGTATACATATTAGGTATCGCCGCATCCGTATCAATCGGCTATATAAAAATATCACAGGACCTAACCCCTCAGATGAACACCGTAAAAAATAAAAAATTAAAACTGTGCTAAATAAACCATTTTTTGTCACCTTACATCACAAAGAGTGTAATAGCAAGTGATCAAAAAGTCATTTGCACTCCAAAATAGTGCCAATCAAACCGTCATCTCATCCCGCAAAAAATTAGACCCTATCTAAGATAATCGGCCAAAAAACTGAAAAAACTATGGCTCTCAGGATATGGAGACACTAAAACATGATTTTTTTTTGTTTCAAAAATGATATTATTGTGTAAAACTTACATAAATAAAAAAAAAAGTATACATATTAGGTATCGCCGCGTCCGTATCGACCGGCTCTATAAAAATATCACATGCCTTCCAAAAACCGCATGGCACTGCTTTCCTTCTGCACCCTGCCGTGTGCCCGTACAGCGGTTTATGACCACATATGGGGTGTTTCTGTAAACTACAGAATCAGAGCCATAAATATTAAGTTTTGTTTGGCTGTTAACCCTTGCTTTGTAACTGGAAAAAAATTATAAAAATTGAAAATCTGCCAAAAAAGTGAAACTTTGAAATTGTATCTCTATTATCCATACATTCTTGTGGAACACCTAAAGGGTTAACAAAGTTTGTAAAATCAGTTTTGAATACCTTGAGGGGTGTAGTTTCTATTATGTAAGCCTCACAAAGTGACTTCAGACCTGAACTGGTCCTTGAAAAGTAGGTTTTTGAAAATTTCTGATTTTTTTTTAAAGATTTGCTTCTAAACTTCTAAGCCTTGTAACATCCCCAAAAAATAAAATGTCATTCCCAAAATGATCCAAACATGAAGTAGACATATGGGGAATGTAAAGTAATAACTATTTTTGTAGGTATTACTATGTATTATAGAAGTAGAGAAATTGAAACTTGGAATCAGGCATGGATCAGCCAGGATTTCCACACACCAATGCCTGATCTGATGAATTAGACTAGATCATCCATGATTAGAGTTGAGCGAACACCTGGATGTTCGGGTTCGAGAAGTTCGGCCGAACTTCCCAAAAATGTTCGCATTCGGGATCCGAACTTCGCCCCGAACCCCATTGAAGTCAATGTGGACCCGAACTTTTCGGCACTAAAAAGGCTGTAAAATAGCCCAGGAATGGGCTAGAGGGCTGCAAAAGGCAGCAAAATGTAGGTAAATCCCCTGCAAACAAATGTGGATAGGGAAATGAATAAAAAAATCAAAAATAACCAATATCAAATGGAGAGAGGTCCCATAGCAGAGAATCAGGCTTTATGTCACCCACCACTGGAACAGGGCACTGTCAGATATTTTTAGGCCCCGGCACCCAGACAGAGGAGAGAGGTCCCATAGCAGAGAATCAGGCTTCATGTCATAGCAGAGAATCAGGCTTCATGTCACCCAACACTGGAACAGGCCACTGTCAGATATTTTTAGGCCCCGGCACCCAGACAGAGGAGAGAGGTCCCATAGCAGAGAATCAGGCTTCATGTCATAGCAGAAAATCGGGCTTCATGTCACCCACCACTGGAACAGGCCATTGTCAGATATTTTTAGGCCCCGGCACCCAGACAGAGGAGAGAGGTCCCATAGCAGAGATTCAGGCTTCATGTCACCCAACAATGGAACAGGCCACTGTCAGATATTTTTAGGCCCCGGCACCCAGACAGAGGAGAGAGTTCCCATAGCAGAGAATCAGGCTTCATGTCATAGCAGAGAATCAGGCTTCATGTCACCCACCACTGGAACATGCCATTGTCAGATATTTTTAGGCCCCGGCACCCAGACAGAGGAGAGAGGTCCCATAGCAGAGATTCAGGCTTCATGTCATAGCAGAGAATCAGGCTTCATGTCACCCAACACTGGAACAGGCCACTGTCAGATATTTTTAGGCCCCGGCACCCAGACAGAGGAGAGAGGTCCCATAGCAGAGAATCAGGCTTCATGTCATAGAAGAGAATCAGGCTTCATGTCACCCACCACTGGAACATGCCATTGTCAGATATTTTTAGGCCCCGGCACCCAGACAGAGGAGAGAGGTCCCATAGCAGAGATGAAGGCTTCATGTCATAGCAGAGAATCAGGCTTCATGTCACCCAACACTGGAACAGGCCACTGTCAGATATTTTTAGGCCCCGGCACCCAGACAGAGAGAGGTCCCATAGCAGAGAATCAGGCTTCATGTCATAGCAGAGAATCAGGCTTCATGTCACCCACCACTGGAACAGGCCATTGTCAGATATTTTAGGCCCGGCACCCAGACAGAGGAGAGAGGTCCCATAGCAGAGATGAAGGCTTCATGTCATAGCAGAGAATCAGGCTTCATGTCACCCAACACTGGAACAGGCCACTGTTAGATATTTTTAGGCCCCGGCACCCAGACAGAGGAGAGAGATCCCATAGCAGAGAATCAGGCTTCATGTCATAGCAGAGAATCAGGTTTCATGCCACCCAACACTGGAACAGGCCACTGTCAGATATTTTTAGGCCCCGGCACCCAGACAGAGGAGAGGTTCATTCAACTTTGGGTTGCCCCGCAATATAATGGTAAAATGAAAAAAAGAAGAGGATTGAATGAGGAAGTGCCCTGGAGTACAAGAATATATGGTTAAGGGGAGGTAGTTATAAATGTCTAATCTGCACAAGGGATGGACAGTTCCTGTGGGATCCATGCCTGGTTCATTTTTATGAACGTCAGCTTGTCCACATTGGCTGTAGACAGGCGGCTGCGTTTGTCTGTAATGACGCCCCCTGCCATGCTGAATACACGTTCAGACAAAACGCTGGCCGCCGGGCAGGCCAGCACCTCCAAGGCATAAAAGGCTAGCTCTGGCCATGTTGACAATTTGGAGACCCAGAAGTTGAATGGGGGCGAACCATCAGTCAGTACGTGGAGGGGTGTGCACACGTACTGTTCCACCATTAAGTGAAATGTTGCCTCCTGCTAATGTAACATCCTGGAGTATGTCACTAAACTCTTTCTCCCCCTGCTACAACATGTCAGGTGCATATGTATTGCCATCTTGTGTAGTCTAACATTGCATTTTCAATTATGTGTATTTTCCAAGCCTGTTATATACATATTTGCTGTAATTCCAAATGTACACCAGCAGGTGGCAGCAATGTGTTTAGTTCAGTTTAGTATAGCTAGACTGGAATAGTTCATTCCAGTGTTTAGCTCCCCCTCTTCTAGGAGCAGAAGTGGGCTGGTCCCACGCCCTGCAGCAAGGGAGGGAAGAAACCAGTTAGATCCAGTGTGTACCAGCCCCCCTCTTGGGGAAGGCTGTGTTAGCTGGAGCTCCCAGAAACGGGGATCCCAACCAAAGATCCTCTTCCCAGCCTGAGTCATCTAACTCAGTGCTGGTTGACAAGCAAGCAGCCATCTCCAGAACTAAAGATCTCCAGGAAGAAGCCATCATACCATGCAAACAGTCCTGTGAGTACTTATCCGAAGACCAGGAGAAGCCAAATTCCTCCTTCAGCTAGTCAGGCCCAAACCAAGCAGATTACAGACAGAGCAGAATACAGATACCTGCCAGTTCTATTAGGCATATGACAAGAAGCAGAATACATATAAATTCCTGCTACATATTGCCAATACCTGCTGGGACCTAAAGGACTATTGCTGTAACTTGTATGGATTTATGCTGCCATTCAGTAAAGACAAGTTGGATCATGTAGTAATAGGAAAATGAGAGAGCACTCATACACTTGGCAACCAGATTGACATGTGCAGAAAATATTTATTAAATCCCCATAAAATACAAGTAATAAAATTTATAAGAACAATGTAGCAATAATATACAACATTACAGTCACATATATTGTGGTAGATATGATCGATACTATATTCAATAAAAATATATTCGATAGAAATATTCGATAAATTGAATGGTAGAAAATTCAATGTTGAAATATTCGATAGAATATTCGATACCACTCAATAATGTTGATAAATTCAATAATATACAGTTGTGGCCAAAAGTTTTGAGAATGACAAAAATATTAGTTTTCACAAAGTTTGCTGCTAAACTGCTTTTAGATCTTTGTTTTAGTTGTTTCTGTGATGTAGTGAAATATAATTACATGCATTTCATACGTTTCAAAGGCTTTTATCGACAATTACATGACATTTATGCAAAGAGTCAGTATTTGCAGTTTTTGCCCTTCTTTTTCAGGACCTCTGCAATTCGACTGGGCATGCTCTCAATCAACTTCTGGGCCAATTCCTGACTGATAGCAACCTATTCTTTCATAATCACTTCTTGGAGTTTGTCAGAATTAGTGGGTTTTTGTTTGTCCACCCGCCTCTTGAGGATTGACCACAAGTTCTCAATGGGATTAAGATCTGGGGAGTTTCCAGGCCATGGACCCAAAATGTCAACGTTTTGGTCCCCGAGCCACTTAGTTATCACTCTTGCCTTATGGCACGGTGCTCCATCGTGCTTGAAAATGCATTGTTCTTCACCAAACTGTTGTTGGATTGTTGGAAGAAGTTGCTGTTGGAGGGTGTTTTGGTACCATTCTTTATTCATGGCTGTGTTTTTGGGCAAAATTGTGAGTGAGCCTACTCCCTTGGATGAGAAGCAACCCCACACATGAATGGTCTCAGGATGCTTTACTGTTGGCATGACACAGGACTGATGGTAGCGCTCACCTTTTCTTCTCCGGACAAGCCTTTTTCCAGATGCCCCAAACAATCGGAAAGAGGCTTCATCGGAGAATATGACTTTGCCCCAGTCCTCAGCAGTCCATTCACCATACTTTCTGCAGAAGATCAATCTGTCCCTGATGTTTTTTTTGGAGAGAAGTGGCTTCTTTGCTGCCCTTCTTGACACCAGGCCATCTTCCAAAGGTCTTTGCCTCACTGTGCGTGCAGATGCGCTCACACCTGCCTGCTGCCATTCCTGAGCAAGCTCTGCACTGGTGGCACTCCGATCCCGCAGCTGAATCCTCTTTAGGAGACGATCCTGGCGCTTGCTGGACTTTCTTGGACGCCCTGAAGCCTTCTTAACAAGAATTGAACCTCTTTCCTTGAAGTTCTTGATGATCCTATAAATTGTTGATTGAGGTGCAATCTTAGTAGCCACAATATCCTTGCCTGTGAAGCCATTTTTATGCAATGCAATGATTGCTGCACGCGTTTCTTTGCAGGTCACCATGGTTAACAATGGAAGAACAATGATTTCAAGCATCACCCTCCTTTTAGCATGTCAAGTCTGCCATTTTAACCCAATCAGCCTAACATAATGATCTCCAGCCTTGTGCTCGTCAACATTCTCACCTGAGTTAACAAGGCGATTACTGAAATGATCTCAGCAGGTCCTTTAATGACAGCAACGAAATGCAGTGGAAAGTTTTTTTGGGGATTAAGTTAATTTTCATGGCAAAGAAGGACTATGCAATTCATCTGATCACTCTTCATAACATTCTGGAGTATATACAAATTGCTATTATAAAAACGTAAGCAGCAACTTTTCCAATTTCCAATATTTATGTAATTCTCAAAACTTTTGGCCACGACTGTATATCACACCAAAAAACTTAAAGTATATGCTGTTATTTGGGAAAGAGGGGGTATTATCTTCTAGCGCTCTATCCCAATTTGGAAAACTGAATGTCACTGAAAATGTTGTAGGTGTATTCACTGGGAGCGCAATATGTTCATAAAGTGTCCACAGGAATCCTGATAATGTAAAAAGTCTCTTATAGCATATCCTTTTAAGGTCGATATGAGCTTTGAATTGAAGAAAACTTTAAATCGATAGTTGGCTTACCGTCTAGCGTCTGTTGTCTCCCTATTGCTTCAATGGAGCTTTAAATATTTGCCGGCTTATTCAGTCGCTCCATACAGCAAGCTGGTTTAAATTTCGCGGGAGTTCCAAAGATCGCGGGAGTTGCCACTCTGTTCCGCAATTTCCTTTGGTGCAGCTTTCGACGATAAGAATTGTTAATCCTTTACTGTAGAAATTTTCTTCTGTATGGCCATACAGTATTATCGGAGGCTTTTCAATGCAGGTACATCACTTGTTTCACCATACGCGTTACGGGTAGATTCACTCTCCCTTTGATTCCCTCTATATGAGCTTGCAGCACCATACCTTAACTACTTGCTAGTGAGCCACCACAACCTACCACTAAGTTGGATCATATAACCTGTTTGGATCTCATTTACTGCTATCAAAGTTCATCAATTACTCCTACTGACCACACTCAATTTTATTGCATGTGAGCCAGGATCCAGGAGTCCAGCCGTACCAAGGTAGGAGACACCATTGACACTATACCTACTGCTACACAGAGACATTATACCCCCTCTGGCATTCCTCACCGGGTACGTGAGCTATAACATCTTAAAGGGCCCTGCTACAGTACCTGCGCAAGCTGCAATTGGCGTCACAAACTAAAAACCATTAATATTGCGCCAGTGTGCATCTGTCCCAATCCGGCTTACTGCATATTTTGGCGTCACTGTGAAGAGGATCGGATCGAATTGTGTGCCATCCCTGTCCAACAGAACCGGATCCAATTCTGTGTTAAAACGGATCCAATTGCATGTTTCACAGTATTGCAAGAGCTGCAGATTGTGTAAAAAACCCAGAAAATTGACTTTATTGCCGTGCCAGAAAGCACCATTCGGTGCCCACGAGTACTCAGGGGGTTAATTCGCCGTATTCGCAAGATGGCGCCGCCTCTCCATGCTTGTCGGAGGTGAGAAAAGACAAGAACGCCCTCTCAAGAGCGTGAAGATGCCGAATACGCCCCCTTGAAGCGGGAAAACTAAAGACTGCCCACCATGAACTTTGTATTGTGAACCAAGGGAGTGCAGACTCCTCCCTCTGGGCTCCACCCTCACCTCCTGCATTCACCATGACGGAAAAGAAGATGGCCGCCAACCCGGAAACCAAGATGGCCGCCTATGCTGAGCCTGCACCCGCGGAGGATGCCGCTGATACAGTCGCCCAGGCTTTGGACCAGCCTGCACCGCAGACGATGATTGGACCCCGCGATGACCACCAAGAGGCATCGAACCGGCCGCCCAGCCGCGACATCAGGTAGGAGCAGACGCGCTCCCTGAGGCCCGGTCCGTACCTGCCCCTGCACCGCTCCCTGAGGGTCCCGATACCCCAAACAGGCCTAGGCCTGCTCCGCCAAGGACACCTACTGGTGCGGCAGAGGCGGCCGGAACTTCCACTCTGCCGCCCAGTGCTGCTACTACTGCCAGAGCGGGACGTCTCAATCCTGATGTCCCCATAGTGAGCCCTGAAATCCCTGCGGCTCCAACTCTACAGGTGGGGCAAATAAATAACTCTGTCCTGACTTTTAATCCCAGAGTGCAACCCTACATTCTACCCTGGAAGCTGCCACAGGCACTCTCAGTTTGCCTACCAGAGCCTCTTCAGCCGGAGGTTTTGTCCACCACTGCACCGGCCAGGGATCCCGGCTTGCAGCATGTCACAGCTGAATTCACCAGGCTGACTGCTCAGCCAATTCCTAAAGACACCACAAGAGGGCAGTGGTGCACCATTACAGCCGCTGAGAGCACGCAGGTTAAGAAAGAACTTTTGTCTCCTCAAATATGGGACCCAGGAGGATGTTTTCCAGACTTTCCTGTGAGGAAAACTACCCATTATAGCAATTAACCACTACCTTGTTTGGAATACAAGTGACTTATGGACTTTTTCCTCCTGTCCACAGTCAAGCATCTCAAGTAAAAGGACTCAAGTGATATTTGAACGTATTATTACATTGATATTTGCATAATGTTTTTGCACTATTGTACCAGTTTATTTGCAACGTTTAAGATAACATGCCCATTGTGTGTATTATCCTCCTAGGTGCCGCAATGTGAATTTATGCACTGTTTATCATGATTGCACTTAACCATTGCACTTTAAAAAAAATTAGCAACTTACTTAAAGTTTGCCTTTTTACAGCTCTTGTTCTCTCCCCCCTTATACTGACTGTCTTTATAGGGACGCTGAATACTAATGGCCTACACCCGGTGATATATACCCATAGGTACCCAGGGTAGGACCAAGTGGTAAGTCCAGGCAGATCCAGTTACTCCACAGGCACCCCTGCTGCTTCGGGAATCGTTAGAAGCCCTAGGCTGCTCCTTCCCGCTTGTTTTATGTTCCGGATTGTTCCCATCTGGAGGTGTCTCATTTCCAGGAGCGCACGGGATTAAAGGCCCTCCTCCTGTGACTTGCCAGAAGATACGGAGACGATAAATACCTCCCCTTCTGAGCCTTTTGCCTAAGGTAAGCCTCAAACCTTAGAGCCACATATTTTAGCTTCCCCTTAGTCATCATAGTGATCGTGCTACAAGCAAAATTTCTTCAGGCTATGGTGCAGGAAAGGGAATACAGGATAAAGCCACCCTTTCATTTGCGGGCTTTGCATTACACAATGGCGGTATTACGGAGTAAAGACACCCCCATACTTTCTTTGATGTCTACCGAGCTCAGGACATATGAAGTCAGTCAGTAATGTTTGCTTTGTGCAGTATTTAGGTTACCTGGTTATACCAAGAGAAGGAAACTGTGTGTTGGACACCTTACTCTAGCGGGCAGGAACCTCGAGGAAAGCCGTTATATGTTTTGTCTATGTATGTCATTATGTGTAAATTCACGCAGCACTTTGTATTTATTGGGGACCCAGAGCTGATTCCTTCACCTTCCTAAGCATACGCCGAGGACAGCTTCACTTAAAGTAAGCGGGTATGTAACATCCTGGAGTATGTCACTAAACTCTTTCTCCCCCTGCTACAACATGTCAGGTGTATATGTATTGCCATCTTGTGTAGTCTAACATTGCATTTTCCATTATGTGTAATTTCCAAGCCTGTTATATACATATTTGCTGTAATTCCAAATGTGCACCAGCAGGTGGCAGCAATGTGTTTAGTTCAGTTTAGTATAGCTAGACTGGAATAGTTCATTCCAGTGTTTAGCTCCCCCTCTTCTAGGAGCAGAAGTGGGCTGGTCCCACGCCCTGCAGCAAGGGAGGGAAGAAGCCAGTTAGATCCAGTGTGTACCAGCCCCCCTCTTGGGGAAGGCTGTGTTAGCTGGAGCTCCCAGAAACAGGGATCCCAACCAAAGATCCTCTTCCCAGCCTGAGTCATCTAACTCAGTGCTGGTTGACAAGCAAGCAGCCATCTCCAGAACTAAAGATCTCCAGGAAGAAGCCATCATACCCTGCGAGCAGTCCTGTAAGTACTTATCCAAAGACCAAGAGAAGCCAAATTCCTCCTTCAGCTAGTCAGGCCCAAACCAAGCAGATTACAGACAGAGCAGAAGACAGATACCTGCCAGTTCTATTAGGCATATGACAAGAAGCAGAATACATATAAATTCCTGCCACATATTGCCAATACCTACTGGGACCTAAAGGACTATTGCTGTAACTTGTATGGATTTATGCTGCCATTCAGTAAAGACAAGTTGGATCATATAACCTGTTTGGATCTCATTTATTGCTATCAAAGTTCCTCAATTACTCCAACTGACCACACTCAATTTTATTGCATATGAGCCAGGATCCAGGAGTCCAGCCATACCAAGGTAGGAGACACCGTTGACACTATACCTACTGCTACACAGAGACATTATTTGCCCTCTGGCATTCCTCACCGGGTACGTAAGCTATAACATCTTAAAGGGCCCTGCTACAGTACCTGCGCAAGCTGAAATTGGCGTCACAAACTAAAAACCATTAATATTGCGCCAGTGTGCATCTGTCTTAATCCGGCACTAACACGTTCCGTATCAGGTGGTGGTGCAGTTAGCTGTGGCGTGGTGACAAAACTTTTCCACATCTCTGCCATGCTAACCCTGCCCTCAGAGGAGCTGGCCGTGACACAGCTGCGTTGGCGACCTCTTGCTCCTCCTCTGCCTTCGCCTTGGGCTTCCACTTGTTCCCCTGTGACATTTGGGAATGCTCTCAGTAGCGCGTCTACCAACGTGTACTCGCGCATCTTCCTATCACGCTCCAGTGCAGGAAGTAAGGTGGGCACATTGTCTTTGTACCGGGGATCCAGCAGGGTGGCAACCCAGTAGTCCGCACACGTTAAAATGTGGGCAACTCTGCTGTCGTTGCGCAGGCACTGCAGCATGTAGTCGCTCATGTGTGCCAGGCTGCCCAGAGGTAAGGACAAGCTGTCCTCTGTGGGAGGTGTATCGTCATCGTCCTGCGTTTCCCCCCAGCCACGCACCAGTGATGGGCCCGAGCTGTGTTGGGTGCTACCCCGCTGTGAACATGCTTCATCCTACTCCTCCTCCACCTCCTCCTCATCCTCGTCCTCCTCGTCCTCCAGTAGTGGGCCCTGTCTGGCACATTTGTACCTGGCCTCTGCTGTTGCAAAAAACCTCCCTCTGAGTCACTTCTAAGAGACTGGCCTGAAAGTGCTAAAAATTACCCCTCTTCCTCCTCCTCCTCCTCCTCCTCCTCTTCCATCATCGCCCTAAGTGTTTTCTCAAGGAGACATAGAAGTGGTATTGTAACGCTGATAATGGCGTCATCGCCACTGGCCATGTTGGTGGAGTACTCGAAACAGCGCAACAGGGCACACAGGTCTCGCATGGAGGCCCAGTCAATGGTGGTGAAGTGGTGCTGTTCCGCAGTGCGACTGACCCGTGCGCGCTGCAGCTGAAACTCCACTATGGCCTGCTGCTGCTCGCACAGTCTGTCCAGCATGTGCACGGTGGAGTTCCACCTGGTGGGCACGTCGCATATGAGGCGGTGAGCGGGAAGGCCGAAGTTACGCTGCAGCGCAGACAGGCGAGCAGCGGCAGGATGTGAATGCCGGAAGCGCGCACAGACAGCCCGCACTTTATGCAGCAGCTCTGACATGTCGGGGTAGTTGCGAATGAACTTCTGCACCACCAAATTCAGCACATGCGCCAGGCAAGGGATGTGCGTCAAACCGGCTAGTCCCAGAGCTGCGACGAGATTTCGCCCATTATCGCACACCACCAGGCCCAGCTTGAGGCTCATCTGAAGCAACCACTCGTCGGTCTGTTGTTCAATACCCCGTCACAACTCCTGCGCAGTGTGGGGCCTGTCCCCCAAACATATGAGTTTCAGAATGGCCTGCTGACGTTTACCCCGGGCTATGCTGCAGTTGGTGGTGAAGGTGTGTGGCTGACTGGATGAGCAGGTGGAAGAAGAGGAGGAGGAAGCCGAGTAGGAGGAGGAGGCTACAAGAGACAAAGAATGTTGCCCTGCGATCCTTGGCGGCGGAAGGACGTGCGCCAAAGAGCTCTCCGCCTGGGGCCCAGCCGCCACTACATTTACCCAGTGTGCAGTTAGGGAGATATAGCGTCCCTGGCCATGCTTACTGGTCCACGTATCTGTGGTTAGGTGGACCTTGCCACAGATGGCGTTGCACAGTGCACACTTGATTTTATCGGATACTTGGTTGTGCAGGGAAGGCACAGCTCTCTTGGAGAAGTAGTGGTGGCTGGGAACAACATACTGTGGGACAGCAAGCGACATAAGCTTTTTGAAGCTGTCTGTGTCCACCAGCCTGAATGACAGCATTTCATAGGCCAGTAGTTTACAAAATGCTGGCATTCAGGGCCAGGGATCGAGGGTGGCTAGGTGGGAATTTACGCTTTCTCTCAAATGTTTGTGAGATGGAGAGCTGAACGCTGCCGTGTGACATGGTGGAGATGCTTGGTGACGGAGGTGGTGGTGTTGGTGGTACATCCTCTGTTTGCTGGGCGGCAGGTGCCAACGTACCTCCCGAGGCGGAGGAAGAGGCCGAGGCGGCAGCAGCAGAAGAGGTAGCAGGGGGAGCCTGAGTGAGTTCCTTGTTTTTAAGGTGTTTACTCCACTGCAGTTCATGCTTTGCATGCAGATGCCTGGTCATGCAGGTTGTGCTAAGGTTCAGAACGTTAATGCCTCGCTTTAGGCTCTGATGGCACAGCGTGCAAACCACTCGGGTCTTGTCGCCAGCACATTGTTTGAAGAACTGCCATGCCAGGGAACTCCTTGAAGCTGCCTTTGGGGTGCTCGGTCCCAGGTGGCGGTGGCCAGTAGCAGGCGAACTCTCTTGGCGGCGGGTGTTCTGCTTTTGCCCACTGCTCCCTCTTTTGCTACGCTGTTGGCTCGGTATCACCACTGCCTCTTCCTCTGAACTCTAAAAGTCAGTGGCATGACCTTCATTCCATGTGGGGTCTATGACCTCATCGTCCCCTGCATCGTCTTCCACCCAGTCTTCCTCCCTAACCTCCTGTTCAGTCTGCACACTGCAGAAAGACGCAGCAGTTGGCACCTGTGTTTCGTCATCATTAGAGACGTGCTGAGGTGGTATTCCCATGTCCTCATCATCAGGAAACATAAGTGGTTGTGCGTCAGTGCATTCTATGTCTTCCACCACTGGGGAAGGGCTAGGTGGATGCCCTTGGGAAACCCTGCCAGCAGAGTCTTCAAACAGCATAAGAGACTGCTGCATAACTTGAGGCTCAGACAGTTTCCCTGATATGCATGGGGGTGATGTGACAGACTGATGGGCTTGGTTTTCAGGCGCCATCTGTGCGCTTTCTGCAGAAGACTGGGTGGGAGATAATGTGAACGTGCTGGATCCACTGTCGGCCACCCAATTGACTAATGCCTGTACCTGCTCAGGCCTTACCATCCTTAGAACGGCATTGGGCCCCACCAAATATCGCTGTAAATTCTGGCGCCTACTGGGACCTGAGGTAGTTGGTTCACTAGGACGTGTGGCTGTGGCAGAACGGCCACGTCCTCTCCCAGCACCAGAGGGTCCACTAACACCACCACGACCATGTCCACGTCCTTACTAGATGTTTTCCTCATTGTTACCGTTCACCACAATAAGAAAAAAAATATTTGGCCCAATGTATTGAATTCAAATTCAGGCCTTTTTTTACAGGCACCTAACACTATCTGGCTATCTATTTAGGTACCGTATTACACTAATACAGACACAGCAGTAACCACAGATTTAGATGAATCTAAACTGTAGGCCTAGTATTTAGGCCCTGGATGACAGGTATTCCTTTTACGGACAGAATTAGACTTGGAAATGCATGGTAGCGTGTGAATTTATTGAGGATGACCCTATCAGCACCTTCAATGTAATATACCCTGTTACGGTACCTGTACGGCTCTTTCCCTTCCCGAGCTCCAAATGCACGAATCGCCACTAGCAGCCGAACCGCAATAGTTTCCAAGCGGCAAATAATCCCAATAAGCAGTCTCTAGTCACCGGTAATAAAATCCCCCCCAATAACGAGACCAAGCTCCGCTTTGAGGGTAAAACACGAACACTTTATTGAGGGCTACCCGCCCGTACTTATGCAGGTCCCCATCTGGTGTACACGCCCCTAGGGGACCAGAAGGAAGACTGTGACACAGGACAGATACGTAGCACTCAGGATACACAGACACAACACATCCGCATAATGCATCATGGTTTCCTCCTCTCTGCCCTGGAGACACCCGAGGAGCAATTCAATTATCTCTCAGGACAAAGGGAAATCACCAATACACATGTGGGAACAACAGGACAGGAATCACCACCCAAACACACAATGTCACACCCTCACAGCAAACACAGACATAAAATTAGCTATCTGGGTACCATTTTTAGTCCATACGGATGGGTCTGTCACATACCCTTTTATGGATAGATTTAAACTTGGCCTGCTACAGCAGAAACCACTGATTTATGGAATTGCTAATTTGGCAATTGAATTTCACCCTTCAATAAAATAGCAAGCACAGCCAAGCCCCTGATGTAGGATATAGCAAAAAACAACAACACACTATTGATGGTTAAATGGACTTGGTGGCAGCTTGTGCTGGCGCACCACAAGACGCAAAATGGCCGCCGATCACCCCAGAAAAAAGTAACAGAAAAACGCTCTGGGCAGCCTAAAAACAGTGAGCAATTAACTAGCAGAAGTTGAATGATTCACAGCTGTACATCGATCACTTCAGTAAGTAAATCCCTGCCTAATCTGGCCCTAACAGCAGCAGCTGCATCCTATCCCTACACTGATCAGAGCAGAGTGACAGAAAAACGCTCTGGGCAGCCTAAAAACAATGAGCAAAATTCGGTACGAACCCGAACTATACAGTTCGGGTTCGCTCATCCCTATCCATGATGCCATACCAACAATTTGACAAAAGAGACCGGTTTCTTCTGACTACCTGCTTCAGCTACTATTTTGATGCTGTTTCCCGCCTGACAGTGGCGATTCTAGGAACAATATATAGGGAGGGCACATAAGATACCACAGTCAAAAATGAGGGGGCACTAATAATTTTCACCACTTAACCCCTTAGGGACCGGGCTAATTTTCACCTTAAGGACCAGGCCACCATTTTTTGCAAATCTGACCAGTATCACTTTATGTGGTGATAACTTTAAAACGCTTTAACTTATCCAGGCCATTCTGAGATTGTTTTTTCATCACATATTGTACTTCATGACACTGGTAAAATGGAGTAAAAAAAATATTCATTTTTATTTATAAAAAAATACCAAATTTATACACACAATTCACTGCAGAAAATGCACCAAAATGATACGCAACTGACAACACTAGCTAATTCCTCAAGCCGATGTTAAAAGTTGAGAACTTTGCCAATATCTTCCAGTCAGGAACATATTGGAGCCCCTCATGCACCACGTCACTGTGTCTCAGCACGCATGGAGTCCTACCACTAAAACGCCTGGGGTGTGTGAACAGGGTCTGAACAATGCTAGAAATTAACTCACAGCCAGGCTCTCACATGCCTCCATAGTGATATCACTAATGCATTGTGAGGTAAAATAAAGCTATGAGCCGCGCCCACAACAGACCATGTGACACAGAAGCTACCAGGTGCAAAAGAATGTTACCAACAAAATGAAGTGGCACATTCCATATACATAAAGACATAAACTCACTGAAAAAAGTGGCCTAAACGGGTGAAAATGCTCCAAACCCAGACACTGTAGCTCCTCTATAACCGGGTGAGCCGTACCTCTGCATGCGGTCCGCAGACAACAGCAATCCCCAGCAAAAAATGCGTACAATGGAGGATGCCGGTGCGGACCGCATGCACCACAAGGACATCTTACACAAAATGATACATTGTGCAGATGAAAAAAAATATATATACACACAAATCACTGCAGAAAATGCACCAAAGGCCACTTTTTTCAGTGAGTTTTTGTCTTTATGTATATGGATGTGCCACTTCATTTTGTTGGTAACATTCTTTTGCACTTGGTAGCTTCTGTGTCACATGGTCTGTTGTGGGTGCGGCTCACAGCTTTATTTTACCTCACAATGCATTTTTGATATCACTATGGAGGCATGCGAGAGCCTGGCTGTGAGTTAATTTCTAGCATTGTTCAGACCCTGTTAACACACCACAGGCGTTTTAGTGGTAGGACCCCATGCGTGCTGAGACACCGTGACGTGGTGCATGAGGGGCTCCGATATGTTCCTGACTGGAAGATATTGGCAAAGTTCTCAGCTTTTAACATCGGCTTGAGGAATTAGCTAGTATTGTCAGTTGCGTATCATTTTGGTGCATTTTCTGTAGTGATTTGTGTGTATATATATTTTTTCATCTGCACAATGTATCATTTTGTGTAAGATGCCCTTGTGGTGCATGCGGTCCGCACCGGCATCCTCCATTGTACGCATTTTTTGCTGGGGATTGCTGTTGTCTGCGGACCGCATGTGGAGGAACTGCTCACCCGGTTATAGACGTGCTACAGTGTCTGGGTTTGGAGCATTTTCACCCGTTTAGGCCACTTTTTTCAGTGAGTTTTTGTCAAAATACCAAATTTACAAAAAATTT
Source organism: Bufo bufo (assembly GCF_905171765.1). Classification (NCBI taxonomy): domain Eukaryota; kingdom Metazoa; phylum Chordata; class Amphibia; order Anura; family Bufonidae; genus Bufo; species Bufo bufo. The sequence continues at coordinate 122,483,024 of NC_053394.1, forward strand.
GTAAAAAAATTGCAAATTTCCAAGTTTCAATTTCTCTACTTCTATAATACATAGTAATACCTCCAAAAATAGTTATTACATTACATTCCCCATATGTCTACTTCATGTTTGGATCAATTTGGGAATGATATTTTATTTTTGGGGGATGTTACAAGGCTTAGAAGTTTAGAAGCAAATCTTGAAATCTCATAGCCTGAGAGGCTTTTTTTTCTCTCAGGCTTTTTTTTCTCTCAGGCTATGAGCTGAGCGCTGCGATTGGCCTGCGCTACAGCCTGGGAGAATGAGACGCCGGCAGGTTCCCCTGGGTGGAGCCTAACTATGAAGATACCGGAGGCTATAACGGGAGAACGGAGCGCGCCCAGGTATAACAGTAAGTGCAGGGAGATCCCTGGGTGCCGCTCTACATGTCTGTATAGTTAGTTTAGATGTTTTATTCTAGTGAAAGGTCCTCTTTAACCACCTCAGCCCCCCTAGCTTAAACACCCGTAATGACCAGGCCACTTTTTACACTTCTGCACTACACTACTTTCACCGTTTATTGCTCGGTCATGCAACCTACCACCCAAATGAATTTTACCTCCTTTTCTTCTCACTAATAGAACTTTCATTTGGTGGTATTTCATTGCTGCTGACATTTTAACTTTTTTTGTTATTAATCGAAATTTAACGAAATTTTTGCAAAAAAATGACATTTTTCACTTTCAGTTGTAAAATTTTTCGAAAAAAACAACATACATATATAAATTTTTCTCTAAATTTATTGTTCTACATGTCTTTGATAAAAAAAAAATGTTTGGGTAAAAAAAAATGGCTTGGGTAAAAGTTATAGCGTTTACAAACTATGGTACAAAAATGTGAATTTCCGCTTTTTGAAGCAGCTCTGACTTTCTGAGCACCTGTCATGTTTCCTGAGGTTCTACAATGCCCAGACAGTAGAAAAACCCCACAAATGACCCCATTTCAGAAAGTAGACACCCTAAGGTATTCACTGATGGGCATAGTGAGTTCATAGAACTTTTTATTTTTTGTCACAAGTTAGCGGAAAATGATGATTTTTATTTTTTTTTTCTTACAAAGTCTCATATTCCGCTAACTTGTGACAAAAAATAAAAAATTCTAGGAACTCGCCATGCCCCTCACGGAATACCTTGTGGTGTCTTCTTTCCAAAATGGGGTCACTTGTGGGGTAGTTATACTGCCCTGGCAATTTAGGGGCCCTAATGTGTGGTAAGTAGTGGTAAAGGTGCTCTTTGGAATGTGGGCCCCTTTGCCCACCTAGGCTGGTATCGCCGTACTCAGGAGAAGTTGGGCAATGTGTTTTGGGGTGTCATTTTACATATACCCATGCTGGGTGAGAGAAATATCTCGACAAAAGACAACTTTTCCCATTTTTTTATACAAAGTTGGCATTTGACCAAGATATTTATCTCACCCAGCATGGGTATATGTAAAATGACACCCCAAAACACATTGCTCAACTTCTCCTGAGTACGGAGATACCACATGTGTGACACTTTTTTTCAGCCTAGGTGGGCAAAGGGGCCCACATTCCAAAGAGCACCTTTAGGATTTCACAGGTCATTTTTTACACATTTTGATTTAAAACTACTTACCACACAATAGGGCCCCTAGATGGCAGGGCAGTATAACTACCCCACAAGTGACCCCATTTTGGAAAGAAGACACCCCAAGGTATTTCGTGATGGGCATAGTGAGTTCATGGAAGTTTTTATTTTTTGTCACAAGTTAGTGGAATATGAGACTTTGTAAGAAAAAAAAAAAAATCATCATTTTCCGCTAACTTGTGACAAAAAATAAAAAATTTGAGGAACTCGCCATGCCCCTCATGGAATACCTTGGGGTTTCTTCTTTGCAAAATGGGGTCACTTGTGGGGTAGTTATACTGCCCTGGCAATTTAGGGGCCCTAATGTGTGGTAAGTAGTTTTAAATCAAAATGTGTAAAAAATGACCTGTGAAATCCTAAAGGTGCTCTTTGGAATGTGGGCCCCTTTGCCCACCTAGGCTGCAAAAAAGTGTCACACATGTGGTATCTCCGTACTCAGGAGAAGTTGGGCAATGTGTTTTGGGGTGTCATTTTACATATACCCATGCTGGGTGAGATAAATATCTTGGTCAAATGCCAACTTTGTATAAAAAAATGGGAAAAGTTGTCTTTTGCTGAGATATTTCTCTCACCCAGCATGGGTATATGTAAAATGACACCCCAAAACACATTCCCCAACTTCCCCTGAGTACGGCGATACCAGATGTGTGACACTTTTTTGCAGCCTAGATGTGCAAAGAGGCCCACATTCCTTTTAGGAGGGCATTTTTAGACATTTGGATCCCAGACTTCTTCTCACGCTTTAGGGCCCCTAAAATGCCAGGGCAGTATAAATACCCCACATGTGACCCCATTTTGGAAAGAAGACACCCCAAGGAATTCAATGAGGGGCATGGCGAGTTCATAGAATTTTTTTTTTTTTGCCACAAGTTAGCTGAAATTGATATATATATTTTTTTTCTCACAAAGTCTCCCTTTCCGCTAACTTGGGACAAAAATTTCAATGTTTCATGGACTAAATTTGCCCCTCAGTGAATACCTTGGGGTGTCTTCTTTCCAAAATGGGGTCATTTGTGGGGTGTTTGTACTGCCCTGGCATTTGAGGGTCTCCGCAATCATTACATGTATGGCCAGCATTAGGAGTTTCTGCTATTCTCCTTATATTGAGCATACGGGTAATGAGATATTTTTTTTTCCGCTCAGCCTCTGGGCTGAATGAAAAAATGAACGGCACAGATTTCTTCATTCGCATCAATCAATGTGGATGAAAAAATCTCTGCCAAAAAAAAAAAAGGAGGGGAAAGGCGTCTGACAGGACATAGGAGCTCCGCCCAACATCCATACCCACTTAGCTCGTATGCCCTGGCAAACCCGATTTCTCCATTCACATCAATCGATGTGGATGAATAAATCATTGCCGGGATTTTATTATTTTTTTTATATACAAAGTGTTTGCCAAAGTATATGAACACCGCCGCCTCCTCAGCTCATATGCCTCGGCAAACGTATCTTTTACTGCAGAGGAGAAATCTCGTCTTGCAGCGCCGCATACACTGACTTTTGTGTAATCTGACAGCAGCGCAATGCTTCTGTCAGAATGCACATCAGTGCTGCAGCTAGTCGATCGGTGGGTCCACCGGGAAAGTTAAAAAAAAAAAAAAAAAAGAAAAAACCAGGCCGCAACGCAATAAGTTTATTAACCTTATAATAACATTTGAACGGAACATATAAACTTTATTTTACTTTTTGAACTGAACGTTAACTTTTTTGCTTACTGGTGTTTTTTTTTTTTTTTGTTTGTTTTTTTACCTTTATAGGGCAAACCTCTCCTTCCCCATGGGACAATGTGCAAAGCGCAAAGCGCCCAAAGATGTGGCGAAGTACATTATGCACTTTATCCCAGGTGAAAGGAGAGGTTTGCAGCAGCTGTGAGTGTAAGGGCCCTAATAGCCCTGTGTGCCTGTCCTGTGCGATGCAATCCCTATGCTAAGTGTACCTGTGTGTGGTACTTCCGGAAACACTCCCCTAAGCATAGGGCAGGGTGGTCAGGGCAGTCAGGACAGAAATAGCGGGTGTCACGCCTTATTCCACTCCTGCTACAGACACAACATCTTTTTCGGTGTGACGGTTGGGTTGAGGTACCAGCAACGACATTGGGGAAATGTCGCTCGTGTAGACGGCTCACTACACTGGTGGTTGGGGCCACGGAGCCTCCTGGATACAGGAGATTCGCGATGATCTCTTCCTGAAATTTGAGGAAGGATCCCGTTCTCCCAGCCTTACTGTAGAGAACAAAACTATTGTACATCGCCAATTGAATCAAATATACAGACACCTTCTTATACCAGCGTCTGGTGCATTGGGAAACTAAATAGGGAGCCAACATCTGGTCATTGAAGTCCACCCCTCCCATGAACGCATTATAGTCGTGGACTGAGAGGGGCTTTTCAATGATACTGGTTGCCCGTTCAATTTGTATTGTCGTGTCTGCGTGAATGGAGGAGAGCATGTAAACATCACGCTTGTCTCTCCATTTCACCGCGAGCAGTTCTTCGTTACACAAGGCAGCCCTCTCCCCCCTTGCAAGACGGGTGGTAACGAGCCGTTGGGGGAAACCCCGGTGACTAGGTCGCACGGTGCCACAGCAGCCAATCTGTTCTAGGAACAAATGCATGAAGAGGGGCACACTTGTGTAAAAATTGTCCACATAAAGATGGTACCCCTTGCCAAATAAGGGTGACACCAAGTCCCAGACTGTCTTCCCAATGCTCCCCAGGTAGTCAGGGCAACCGACCGGCTCCAGGGTCTGATCTTTTCCCTCATAGATCCGAAATTTGTGGGTATAGCCTGTGGCCCTTTCACAGAGCTTATACAATTTGACCCCATACCGGGCGCGCTTGCTTGGGATGTATTGTTTGAAGCCAAGGCGCCCAGTAAAATGTATAAGGGACTCGTCTACGCAGATGTTTTGCTCAGGGGTATACAAATCTGCAAATTTGTTGTTGAAGTGGTCTATGAGGGGCCGAATTTTTTTGAAGCCGGTCAAAGCTGGGTGGCATCTGGGACGGGAGGTGGTGTTGTCGCTAAAGTGCAGGAAATGCAGGATGGCCTCAAATCGTGCCCTGGACATAGCAGCTGTCATGCCCCACTCTGACGATGTGCGGAGGTCAGCCAGGATTGCAGCACGGGTTTAGTATTTGTTTTGATTCTGTGCTGGATCCGCCTCGCATCAGGTGCACTGGGTGGAGTCATTAGTTTAAATGGTCTCCAGCTAAGTGCTCTGAGCGGATTATACTGTTCATTATGGGCTGGGAAGTTTGGAGGGAAGGTTGGCTGTTTGTTCCTGCTCTCAGCAGATAAGTGTCATATCTTGTTTGGTTGTTTATGTCATCTATCCCATCCAGGTTCTGTGCGAGCAGGCTGCTCCTTTCTCCCCACTTCACCATCTCAGGGAGTTCAGGGTTCTGTTAGTACAGGCTGGAGGACACAGCAAATCTACCTTCAAGGTTTGTCTGTGGGCTGAGCATTGCAGGGAAAGAGGTCAGGGATAAACTAGGAGGTGACCCTTCCCCTGTCTCTCGTCCAGAGCCTGGTTGGTGTGTTATCTGTTAAACTGTGCACGTCCGTCGTGACAGCAGCAGAGAACATGGGCATGTGATGAATCGGGTTCGTGGACCAATATGACCGCAATTCATGCTTTTTGGTTAGACCCATGTTGAGGAGTAGTCCCAGAATTTTTTTTAATTCGGAAACTTGGACTGGTTTCCACCGGAAAGGCTGGGCATAATAGCTTCCCGGGTTGGCGGCTATAAATTGAGTGGCATACCGATTTGTTTCTGCCACGACTAAGTCCAAGAGCTCCGCAGTCAAGAACAGCTCAAAAAATCCCAGTGACGAACCGATCTGAGCTGTCTCAACCTGAACTCCAGACTGGGCGGTGAAAGGGGGAACTACAGGTGCGGCTGAAGTTGGGGACTGCCAATCAGGGTTTGCCAGCACCTCAGGGACTCTAGGGGCTCTACGGGCCTGTCTGTGCGGTGGCTGCGACGGGGTAACTATTGCACGTGCCACCGTACCAGCTTCAACTGCCCTTCTGGTGCTCGCCACTTCACCATGTTGTACGGCAGTGCTGGTACTAGGTCCAGGGAGGGCTGCGCTGCTGGTGTATGCCTCACCACGTGATCCGACAGCGCCAGCCCCACTCTGCTGCTCTTGAAGCGGATCCTGCGCAACCTGTGGTCTAGCAACAAGGGGCTGGGTACGCCTGGTGCTATCAGGGACCTCAACCTCCTCGTCCGAACTTTGGGTCAGACTGCCACTGCCTTCTCCAGGTTCATATTCAGACCCGCTAGATTCGTCAGATGAGGGTTCCCATTCCTCATCCGACTGGGTCAGAAGCCTATAGGCCTCTTCAGAAGAATACCCCCTGTTTGACATTTGGACTACTAAATTTAGGGGTATTTCCTGAGACTACCCAAGAAAAAAAGCAAGCCTATCTTACAAATGGGAGGCTAGCGAAGTACCGGAGGCCACTGCGATTGATAAAAAATATTAAAACTGATTTTTTTATCGCCGCAGCGCTTGTAAAGTGATTGTGCAGTGATCAAAAAATATTTTTTTTTTTGTCACTGCGGCGGGGCAGGCGTGGGTGAACGCACGTGTGGGCGATCGATCAGGCCTGATCGGGCAAACACTGCGTTTTGGGTGGAGGGTGAACTAAGATGACACTAATACTATTATAGATCTGACTGTGATCAGTTTTGATCACTTACAGATACTATAAAAGTACAAATGCTGATTAGCGATACGCTAATCAGCGAATAAGTGACTGCGGTGTGGTGGGCTGGGCGCTAACTGACGCTAACTACCTAACCAAGGGGCCTAAACTATCCTAAAACCTAACAGTCAATACTAGTGAAAAAAAAAGTGACAGTTTACACTGATCACTTTTTTCCCTTTCACTAGTGATTGACAGGGGCGATCAAGGGGTGATCAAGGGGTTAATTGGAGTGATGGGGGGTGATCTGGGGCTAAGTGTGGTGTTGGTGGGTACTCACTGTGATGTCTGCTCCTCTGCTGGAACCAACCGACCAAAAGGACCAGCAGAGGAGCAGAGAAGTCATTTAACACCTTATATTTATAAATATAAGGTGTTAGATGGCTTGTGATTCGATTTTTAAAAAAATCAGCAACCTGCCAGCAACGATCATTGGCTGGCAGGTTGCTGACGAAATACTCCTTGAACTTTTGCCGGCCCGCGATGCGCATGCGTATATGCGTGACTCTGCCTGCAGCTGCCGCCTCCGGAACGCGATCCTGCGTTAGGCGGTCCGGAGGCGGTTAAGGACTCGGGAAACATGCCGTACCGGTACGTCATGTGTCCTTAACCCCTTAAGGACTTAGGACGTACCGGTACGGCATGGTTCCCGAATCCTTAAGGACCCATGACGTACCGGTACGTCATGGCTTTAATTTGCTATTCCGGCGCCGCGGGGGTTAATCGGAACGGGATTTCGGCTGAAATCATTCAGCCGGCATCCCGTAACAATGCAGGGGGGGGTCATTTGACCCCCCCGTATCGACGATCGCAGAAAACCGCAGGTCAATTCAGACCTGCGGTTTTCTGCGTTTCCGGTCCATTCGGGTGTCCTGTGACCCGATGAACCGGAAAAAGACTGCGATCGGTGGCGTAATTATACACCACCTATCGCAGTCCGAGGATTTGGAGAGGCGGCGCTGGCCCTGGTGCTGAACGCTGCTGTCCAGGGTGCTGATTGGTGCAGGGGAGAGAGGCGCGAGATTCAAACTTCCTGCGCTCCTCTCTCCCCTCCTCTTCCTGTCCAGCACCCTGACCGTGCAGCACCGTCCAGCGTCCAGCTCCTGAGTCCCCCTAATCGTAGTCCATCACCCTCCTGCACCCATCGCCACCCAGGTAGGTTAGGGTCAGTGAGGGAGAGGCACCGTTAGGAAGGGAAAGAAGGGAAAAGTTAGGAAAAAAAAAAACTTTTACTAAACTTTCTTTTCTTTCTTTCTGATCCATCTATCAGACCCCAGACCCCCCCCTGCCACTTGCCCCCCACCACCACCAGCCCCCCCACCCCCCACCCTTCCCCCCACCAGCACCCACCTCACCACCCCCCCCCTTACCCCCCCCCCCCCCTTACCACCACTTTTTTTTTTCTGCGTGCGCTGACTGTCCGGCACTTTTTTTGTCCGGCCACTGTTAGCGCATCGCCCGCCCCACCGCCCCACCGCTGATCAGCGTTGTACCGCTGATCAGCAACTTTGAACTTTTTTTTTTTTTTTCTAAACACTTGCCCCTTTTTTTTCCTTATTTAGTACGCGAACACCCGTTGCCCCCACACACACGCACATATAATAAAGTTTGCCACACACGCACACATACACGCACACACACCCATGGCCCGCCGGATGTTCTCGGCCGAGGAGGCATACGCCCAGATTGCCTCCGACTCCGAGAGCCCCAGTGAGGATGAGGATGACCCCACGTTCCTTTTGTCATCCGCATCCTCCTCATCATCATCGGATGACGATGAGCCACCAAGGCGGCGGAGACGCCGCCAGGCGGAGCCAGGGGCCCCACATGCTAGGGATCCTGTGGCCCACCCTAGTACGAGCCGCCCTGGGGTTCGTACTGGTTTCCCGGCCCACCAAATAAGTCCACCGGAGCCCCCTGCCGATGAACTTAGCTGGTGTCCCCCAGTGGACTTTGAGCCTGAGATTCCGGATTTTGCTGGCAATCCTGGAATCCAGATTCCCACAGTGGGGTTTACTGAAATTGACTATTTTAGTTTTTTTTTCAGTAACCCACTGGTGAATCTGATGGTGGAGCAGACGAATCTGTATGCCCAACAGTTCGTCGCTCAAAACCCAGGCTCATTTTTGGCTAGACCCGGTGGCTGGACGCCGGTCAGTGCAGCCGAGATGAGGACATTTTGGGGCCTCGTGCTGCATATGGGTCTAGTCCAAAAACCCAGTGTCAGACAATACTGGAGTGGGGACGTCCTATACCAGACCCCACTGTACAGTATGGTTATGACACGTCCCCGGTTTGAGGCCATCCGGAAATGTCTGCATTATTCCGATAATGCAGCATGTCCACCCCGAGGTGATCCTGCCTATGACCGGCTGTATAAGATACGGCCAGTCATCGATCACTTTGGGGCCACATTTCAGCAGGCCTACGTACCTGGAAGGGAGGTCGCGGTTGATGAGTCTCTCGTTGCGTTCAAGGGGAGACTCAGTTTCCGCCAATATATTCCCACAAAGCGGGCGAGGTATGGCGTGAAGCTATACAAAATTTGTGAGAGTACCTCAGGGTACACTTACAAATTTCGTGTGTACGAGGGGCGAGATTCCCGGATTCAACCCCCAGAATGTCCCCCCACTCTGGGTGTTACCGGGAAACTCGTGTGGGACCTTATGTACCCACTGCTGGATAACGGTTACCACTTGTACGTGGACAACTTTTATACCAGCATTCCCTTGTTCAGGTCCCTTGCCGCCAGATCCACGTTCGCTTGTGGGACCGTGCGGAAAAATCAACGCGGCCTCCCTGCCCACCCCCTCCAGGTACCTATCCCCAGGGGTGAGACCCGTGCACTTACCAGTGGAAACCTGTTGCTGGTCAGATATAAGGACAAGAGGGATGTCCTTATGCTGTCCACAATCCACGGTAACAGCACCACCCCAGTCCCTGTGCGAGGTACCGCGGCAACGGTCCTCAAGCCCGATTGTATCGTCGACTACAATCGGTATATGGGAGGAGTTGATCTCTCTGATCAAGTCCTCAAGCCATATAATGCCATGCGCAAAACCCGGGCATGGTACAAAAAAGTTGCGGTCTACTTGGTACAGGTTGCCATGTACAACTCTTTTGTACTATCCCGAAGCGCTGGCAGCACAGGGACATTCCTCCAATTCTATGAGGCAGTCCTCAAAGACCTGATCTTTTCGGACCGGGAAAGAGCAGGCCGGAGTACCTCGGGAATTGGAGGCGCCCGGATCGTCCCTGGCCAACACTTTCCAGGTGTGGTCCCCCATACTGGAAAGAAGGGACGAACCCAAAAAAGATGCAGAGTGTGTCACAAGAGGGGGATACGGAAGGACACCACTACTCAATGTGACACATGCCCCGATCATCCGGGCCTCTGCATTATCAATTGCTTCAGGGAGTATCACACTTCCATGGAGTACTAAATTTTTATAATCCCCAACAGTCCACTAGAGAACATAAAAAACTATGGCTCTCAGACTTTGGAGACACGGAAACAATTTTTTTCCCCCAAAAAAATATTAGTTTTAGAGCAGGCATCCTCAAACTGCGGCCCTCCAGATGTTGTAAAACTATAACTCCCAGCATGCCCAGACAACCTACAGCCATCAGCAGGGCATGGTGGGAATTGTAGTTTTACAACATCTGGAGGGCCGCAGTTTTTAGGATGCCTGCTTAGTGTCTCCAAAGTCTGAGAGCCATACATATTGGTCATCGTCGCGTGCGTAAAAGTCGTCGCTATAAAAATAACTTTTGACCAAACGCCTCGGATGAACGGTGTTAAAAATATAAAATAAAAACGGTGCCAAAACACCCATTTTTGGGCAAAATTTCCATTTGAATCCTTTTTGCCGGTAATAAAGCAAGGGTTAACAGCCAAACAAAACTCAATATTTAGGGCCCTGATTCTGTAGTTTGCAGAAACACCCCATATGTGGTCGTAAATGGCTATATAGCCGCACGGCAGGGCATAGAACGAAGGGAACTCCATACGGTTTCTGGAAGGCAGATTTTGATGGACAGTTTTTTTTCTGACACCATGTTCCATTAGAAGCCCCCCCTGATGTAGCCTAGACTAGAAACTCCAAAAAAGTGACCCCATCTAAGAAACTACACCCCTCAAGGTATTCAAAAGTTACTTTACAAACTATGTTAACCCTTTAGGTGTTCCACAAAACTAAATAGCGAATGTAGAAACAATTTTTAATTTTTTTTTTTTGTTACATTGCCTCAAAAAAGAGTAATGAAGAGCAACTAAAAATCATATTTACCCCTAAAATAGTCCCAAAACAACAACCACCTGATCCCGTAGTTTCCTAGATGGGGTCACTTTTATGGAGTTTCTACTCTAGGGGTGCATCAGGGGGCTTGAAAGGGTACATGGTGTAAATAAACCAGTCCAGCAAAATCTGCCTTCCAAAAACCATATGACGTTCCCCTTCTTCTATGTCCTGCCGTTTAGCCAAATAGTAGTTTACGACCACATATGGGGTGTTTCTGCAAACTACAGAATCAGGGCAACCCATTTTGAGTTTTGTTTGGCAGTTAACCCCTGTTTTACTCCTGGAAAAAATTGATTATATTGGAAAATTTTCCAAAAAATTGAAATTTCTAAATTGTTTCTCCATCTGCCAATAACTCTTGTGGAGCACCTAAAGGGTTAACAAAGTTTGTAAACCCAGTTTTGAATACCTTGAGGGGTGTACTTTCTTAGATGGAGTCACTTTTTTGAAATTTCTATTCTAGGGGTGCAACAGGGGGCTTCAAATGGGACATGGTATAAACAAAACCAGTCCTGCAAAATCTGCCTTCCAAAACCCATATGGTGTTCCCCTCCTTCTATGTGCTCCCGTTTGGCCAAACAGTAGTTTACGACCACATATGGGGTGTTTTTGCAAACTACAGAATCAGGGCAACCCATTTTGAGTTTTGTTTGGCAGTTAACCCCTGTTTTACTCCTGGAAAAAATTGATTATATTGGAAAATTTTCCAAAAAATTGAAATTTCTAAATTGTTTCTCCATCTGCCAATAACTCTTGTGGAGCACCTAAAGGGTTAACAAAGTTTGTAAACCCAGTTTTGAATACCTTGAGGGGTGTACTTTCTTAGATGGAGTCACTTTTTTGAAATTTCTATTCTAGGGGTGCAACAGGGGGCTTCAAATGGGACATGGTATAAACAAAACCAGTCCTGCAAAATCTGCCTTCCAAAACCCATATGGTGTTCCCCTCCTTCTATGTGCTCCCGTTTGGCCAAACAGTAGTTTACGACCACATATGGGGTGTTTTTGCAAACTACAGAATCAGGGCAACCCATTTTGAGTTTTGTTTGGCAGTTAACCCCTGTTTTACTCCTGGAAAAAATTGATTATATTGGATAATTTTCCAAAAAATTGAAATTTCTAAATTGTTTCTCCATCTGCCAATAACTCTTGTGGAGCACCTAAAGGGTTAACAAAGTTTGTAAACCCAGTTTTGAATACCTTGAGGGGTGTACTTTCTTAGATGGAGTCACTTTTTTGAAATTTCTATTCTTGGGGTGCAACAGGGGGCTTCAAATGGGACATGGTATAAACAAAACCAGTCCTGCAAAATCTGCCTTCCAAAACCCATATGGTGTTCCCCTTCTTCTATGTGCTCCCGTTCGGCCAAACAGTAGTTTACGACCACATATGGGGTGTTTCTGCAAACTACAGAATCGGGGCAACCCATTTTGAGTTTTGTTTGGCAGTTAACCCTTGTTTTACTCCTGGAAAAAATTGATTATATTGGAAAATTTTCCAAAAAATTTAAATTTCAAAATTGTTTCTCCATCTGCCATTAACTCTTGTGGAAGACCTAAAGGGTTAATAAAGTTTGAAAAAACAGTTTTGAATACCTTGAGGGGTGTAGTTTCTAGAATGGGGTCATTTTTGGGAGGTTTCTATTATCTAAGCCTCACAATATGACTTTAAACCTGAACTGGTCCATAAAAAGTGGGATTTTGAAGATTTCTGAAAATTTCAAAATTTGCTTCTAAACTTCTAAGCCTTGTAACATCCCCAAAAAATAAAATATCATTCCCAAAATGCTGCAAACATGAAGTAGACATATGGGGAATGTAAAGTCATCACAATTTTTGGGGGTATTACTATGTATTACAGAGGTAGAGAAACTGAAACTTTGAAATTTGCTAATTTTTCAAAATTTTCGGTAAAAATTGTATTTTTTTATGCAAAAAAATTCACTTTTTTGACCCAATTTTAGCAGTGTCATGAAGTACAATATGTGACGAAAAAACAATCTCAGAACGGCCTGGGTAAGTCAAAGCGTTTTAAAGTTATGAGCACTTAAAGTGACACTGGTCAGATTTGCAAAAAATGGCCAAGTCCTTAAGGTGAAATAGGGCCGAGTCCTTAAGGGGTTAAGGGGTTAAAGGATAACTGTCATTTTTTTTTTTTTTTGGAGTATTAAATTGTGGTGATTAATATCACCTTGGTGGCCCTATTTCAACTTTTCACTGTGTATTCAATTACCCCTTAATTCCACATTTTTGTTCCCTGTACTGCCTATTTTTACCTATTCTTAAAATAGGGTTGCTAGACATGGCCCGTCTATCTGTTGATAGACCGAGCATGCTGCGTGCAAGGTCACATTACTGACAGCCAGGGACTGTAAGTAAATGATTAAAGCCAGGTCCTCCCCAGCAGCTGATAACAGTGCCTGGGCTGTGTGCACTTCTCCCTGTCCCTGCGCTTGGCAGACGCTCCCTCACTCAGCAGAACTGGAGAAGGCAGAGTTGGAGCAGCGCACAACAGGGAAGGGAGATCTGCCATCTGCTCAGTGTATAAATGAAGGCAACATGTGGTAAGAGGACCCTTTTGTGCTGCAGGAGATTAACCCTTTAGGGGGGAGGGCTCTGGTTACTGACACTTTTTGGGGGCTATTGTTACTGGCTAGTGAGGGCAGGCGGGATTAGCCTCAGGGTGAGGGCAGTGGCGGCCATCTTAACTGAATAGTGAAATTGCAGTTTTATGCAGACTGGTTGCTAAGGGCTGAATATTATTAAATATGGGGTAAGTCAGTCTAATAGTAACTGATTCTGGAATATCATGTTATTAGTAACTACATATATGAAAATTGAAATTAGGGTCTAAATGTGACAGTTATCCTTTAAAGTTACTTTTATTCAACCAGCAAGTAATTTTTTGACGGGAAATGACATAGGTGTCTCCCAAAAGATAATAAGACGATGTACAAAAGGCATTATTGTGGGAAAAAAAAACATTTCTCAGCTTTTATTTACATTTGAGCAAAAAGTGTCCAGTCCAAAATTATTCATACCCTTCTCAATAATCAATAGAAAAAAAAGCCTTCATTGGCTATTACAACAATCAATTGCTTCCTATAATTGCAGACCAGCTTTTTGCATGTTTCCACAGGTATTTTTGCCCATTCATCTTTAGCAATGAGCTCCAAATCTTTCAGGTTGGAGGGTCTTCTTACCATCACCCTGATCTTTAGCTCCCTCCACAGATTCTCGATTGGATTCAAGTCTGGACTCTGGCTTGGCCACTCCAAAACGTTAATGTTGTTGTCTGCTAAACATTTCTTCACCACTTTTGCTGTGTGTTTTGGGTCATTGTCATGCTGAAATGTCCACTGGTGCCCATGGCCAAGTTTCTCTGCAGACTGCCTGATGTTGTCGTTGAGAATCCTCATGTATTGCTCTTTTTTCATGGTGCCGTTTACTCTGATTAGGTTCCCTGGTCCATTGGCTGAAAAACACCCCCAAAGCATTAGGTTCCCACCACCATGTTTGACAGGGGGGATGGTGTTCTTTGGGTTGAAGGCTTCTCCTTTTTTACGCCAACTGGACACTTTTTGCTCAAATGTAAATAAAAGCTGAGAAATGTTTTTTTTTTCCACAATAATGCTTCTTGTACATCGTCTTATTATCTTTTGGGAGACACCTACAGTATGTAATTTCCCGTCAAAAAATTACTTGCTGGTTGAATAAAAGTAACTTTAAGTCAAAATTTGCAAGAGGTATGAATAGTTATGGGCAGCATGTATGCTTTGGGTCGTTGTCATGCTGAAAGATGAAGTTCCTCTTCATGTTCAGCTTTCTAACAGAAGCCTGAAGGTTTTGTGCCAATATTGACTGGTATTTGGAACTGTTCATAATTCCCTCTAGCTTAACTAAGGCCCCAGTTTCAGCTGAAGAAGACTGTCGGTAATCACATCAGGGAAAAAAGGGGGTGGAGGGGTAAGCTCCCCTCGACACTTTCGGACCCCTCCATGTTAGCCAACCATAAACGACACTGACACAAATCTCTCTTTATAATCTTTATTGTCATTGTTGGATGGTAGTCGGCCACAGCTATTTATTAACGGCATAAGATAAACCAAACCCGTGCTATCTGCTGGCCTCCCAGCGGGCAGTTACGCCAACTTTCTCATTCCAACATTTAACTTTTCTTTACCTGCCGCCAGCTGTGACTTATAAAATCTTCCCCGAAGTTCGGGCCATAAACACATGACATCCAAAACCTTGTGAAACATAAAACCTACAAACCGAGAAAACCTTCTTCAAACGCATCCACATGAGGGAGGGAGGGAGGGACACAGCGCTTCTGCCAAGAGGAAGATGAGGGGCGGGACAGAGCATTTTATATGCTCAGAACACTAACCGCCCCTTCCTGTCCAGCCGGATGTTAAGAGCTCCATCAACGGCATGGACCCAATATCGTTGCCACCTGCGTGGACAACCAAAATCACTGGACCGCCTGCTTGCATACCGATCTCAACCACCTGCGAAAGAAGTTGAGACCATCTAAGGCCATGAATGCCCCTCCATGACACCCCCACCTCGCGGAAGCCAAGGAATCTCCCACCAGGTCGGCATTCAGCTCTCTGTGCAGCCCAAAATATGTACGAATGACCAACCAGCCATACGGTCAGTCTCACTGCACCTGCAAAGAAACAACCGTTAGAATAACATGCCACATGTGCAGAAATCCAGAAGAACAAACAGAGCCGACTAAATAAGGGAGATATAATGTAGAACACAAAAAGATTAGGGGGATACTAGTCAAATATTGGCCTATCCTACAGAAAGATCCTATACTAGGGAAAATCCTTCCATCTACTCCATCATTAACATTTAGACGAGCCCCAACCTTAAAAATCATGCTAGCCCCTTCTTGCCCAAAATTGAAAGAAAAATACGCACAAAAATACGCACAAATATCCCAAAATACAAACAAATATCCAAAGACACCTGGTGGGATCCATGGTAGTAAGGATGACCCCCTAGGCATCTTTAAATGTAATAGAAAAAGGTGCAAGTGTTGTAGGATGATTGAACACGGGAGGAAAGAAATAAACATCCCTGACACACAATAATCCTTTATTTTTAAACACTATTTGAGTTGCAGAACGAAAGACGTCATTTACTTACTAGAATGCCCCTGCCAACTCAAATATGTAGGCAGAACGACACAGACGGTCAGAGAACGCATGAACGAACACCGGTCAAATATAAAAAGAAAAGTATTAACCCACAGTGTATCCAGACATTTTTCGGAAATACATGAAGGAAATCCATATATCCTGAGGGTCACTCCACTTGAATGGGTCCCATCCTCTTTTCAGAATCTGGCCAGAAAAGAAATGTTCTGGATCTACCGCTTGAATACGCTGACACCTTTTGGTTTAAACGAAAGTTTAGAGTACACTAAGTATTAAATAACAATTTTTTATGATGTTTTCTGCTGTGGGCCTCCTCCCCCCTTTTTTTTTTTTTAATACTTTTAACACTTATTTATATATATATATATGTAATCCAATTCTAAATAAAAACAGGCACTCACCACCTGGTATATTTGTGGTTGGTATCTTTACTCAATATAATGGTAAAATTACACATAAAATATACATAAAATACAATAAAGGTAAAAATGAAGATAAAATACACTGCACTGTAATATCTAATATTGATACATATATGTTAGCCGATTCCCACTCACTGCATATTATAATATCAGGATGGATCATATGATGTGTTTCTTACTGGATTCCTGTCTATAACCAATTTGCATAAAAGTAATAAAATTAAAACATATATATCCTGTGCGGAAAAACGTATTCAAAAGTGCAAGTGTCCTGTGAAAAAATATATAAAATAAATATCCTGTGAAAAAAAATCAATGTCCTGTGAAGGAGATAAGTATCCTGTGAAGATGTCCTGTAGAAAGAATCCTGTAGGAAACCTTATAACACCTCTTTCTTGTAAAGAAATATTAATAGATATAGTATCCACACTGTATCCATCCAATGTAACACTGTTGTAGCCGAATATGCGTAATACAGATCAAAGAGATTCTTCTATTGGTATTCTGTGTCTCAATTCGATACAGAGTCCGCAATAAAGGTTAGGTAATGGATATTAGAGATGGTCGGGTTTTGTAGTTGGGGCGTCCCCCTATTACAAACCCTCTTACCTTGCCCTTTGAGGTAAATATTCTACTGCGGCGGCTGTCCTTAATAGGGTTACTGCTCCAGTAGTTGCTACGTTCTTCGTATCTCCCGAAGTGGCATACGGGATCCGATACTTTGTTTTTTTCTGCTCGCTGCTCTCTGGTCTCTCGGCGTTCCACGTGGTTTCCTCTTTGCGTGTCACCGTCCAGGAAGCACTCTGCAGAATTCGCGTTGTCTCGCGATAGGTCAAACCAACTTCTCTTTTACTTGCGCTTAGATCTGTATGGAAATCCTTATCTTGTAATGACCCGTACTATATTGAGTAGGTCTTTACTCGGGTTCAGATGGGTAGTTATCACTCGCAGGACCAGCCAGACGCGTTTCGAGGGTTCACCCTCTTCCTCATTGGCTATAATGCGAGTGCTACTACCCCGTTCTTTTTATATTCCGGGTTTCAAAAACCCACCTGAAACCCGGCATGGATTTCTAATATTTAATCTTTATATCTTGGCCATTTCTTAAATATTCAATACATTCTATACACAAGAGATAATTAGTAAAAAAAAGTAAGAAATTAAAAAAGACTACCAGAGGAGAAATGGATAAACAGGCATTGTGTGAATGCAACTCATATCTGGTGTCACATTTGATTCCATTAAAATAAAAACAACTATTTTGACTGTGAATAAATAGCAGTTAGTCGCACACATGTGTTTGTGTGTTTAAGGCCCAGCTGCAAGCGCATAGTGTCACTTCAGCGCCATTCATATCTGGTGTCACATTCGATTCCATTTAAAGAAAAACAAAAATTTTGACTGTGAATAAATAGCAGTCAGTTGCACACACGTGTTTATGTGTTTAAGGCCCAGCTGCAAGCGCATAGTGTCACTTCAGCGCCATTCATATCTGGTGTCACATTCGATTCTATTTTAATAAAAACAACAATTTTGACTGTGAATAAATAGCAGTCAGTTGCACACATGTGTTTGTGTGTTTAATGCCCAGCTGCAAGCGCAAAGTGTCACTTCATCGCCATTCATATCTGGTGTCACATTCTATTCCATTTAAATAAAAACAACAATTTTGACTGTGAATAAATAGCAGTCAGTTGCACACACGTGTTTATGTGATTAAGGCCCAGCTGCAAGTGCATAGTGTCACTTCAGAGCAACTCATATCTGGTGTCACATTCGATTCCATTTAAAGAAAAACAACAATTTTGACTGTGAATAAATAGCAGTCAGTTGCACACACGTGTTTTTATGTTTAAGGCCCAGCTGCAAGCGCATAGTGTCACTTCAGCACAACTCATATCTGGTGTCACATTCTATTCCATTTAAAGAAAAACAACAATTTTGACTGTGAATAAATAGCAGTCAGTTGCACACACGTGTTTGTGTGTTTAAGGCCCAGCTGCAAGCGCATAGTGTCACTTTAGTGCAACTCATATCTGGTGTCACATTCGATTCCATTTAAAGAAAAACAACAATTTTGACTGAATAAATAGCAGTCAGTTGCACACACGTGTTTATGTGTTTAAGGCCCAGCTGCAAGCGCATAGTGTCACTTCAGCGCCATTCATATCTGGTCTCACATTCGATTCCATTTTAATAAAAACAACAATTTTGACTGTGAATAAATAGCAGTCAGTTGCACACACGTGTTTGTGTGTTTAATGCCCAGCTGCAAGCGCAAAGTGTCACTTCATCGGCATTCATATCTGGTGTCACATTCTATTCCATTTAAATAAAAACAACAATTTTGACTGTGAATAAATAGCAGTCAGTTGCACACACGTGTTTGTGTGTTTAAGGCCCAGCTGCAAGTCCATAGTGTCAATTCAGCGCAACTCATATCTGGTGTCACATTTGATTCCATTTAAAGAAAAACAACAATTTTGACTGTGAATAAATAGCAGTCAGTTGCACACACGTGTTTGTTTAAGGCCCAGCTGCAAATGCATAGTGTCACCAGCGCAACTCATATCTGGTGTCACAGTAGCTTGCACGCATAGTACAACTTAACAAATCTAAAAAAAATGACAGGCAGAGGCAGGACACCCCGCAGGGCCCTTCGTGGTGCTGTGATTCCCTTTGGCCCTAGAATAATACTCAGTGTTCAGAGGCCACGTACCCTGAACTCGAAAAGTTCTGAGAACATAGTTGACTATCTAACACAGGACACTTAATCTTCTACAGCTTCCGCTCGGAACCTTGACACACAATCCTCCTCCAGCTCAGCTTCGGGCACCTCTCAAGTTACCACTTATCCGCCTGCCGCCACCACCAACACTAGCACCACAGCCGCTTCACTTGATCTGTCAGAGGAGTTATTTACACATCAGTTGGAAGAAATGAGTGATGCTCAACCGTTGTTGCCAGAGGATGTAGATAACAGGGATATGTCTCAGTCAGGCAGCATTACACACATGGACGTACGGTGTGATGATGATGATGTTGTACCCGCTGCTGCTTCCTTTGCTGAGTTGTCAGATACAAGTGAAGCGGTTGATGATGACGATGTGTCCGTGGATGTCTCGTGGGTGCCTGCTCGAAGAGAAGAAGAACAGGGGGAAAGTTCTGATGGGGAGACAGAGAGGAGGACGAGACGAGGTAGAAGCAGGGGGAGGTCGTCGCAAGGAGCTAGTGGCACAGTCAGACAGCATGCATCGGCACCCGGGTTTAGCCAGACAGCACGCCAATCAACGCATGCTGTTGCCACCACCAGAATGCTGTCATTGCAGAGCTCAGCAGTGTGGCATTTTATTTGTGTGTCTGCCTCTGACAACAGAGATGCCATTTGCAACCTGTGCCAAAAGAAACTGAGTCGTGGGAAGTCCAACACCCACCTAAGTACAACTGCTTTGCGAAGGCACTTGATCGCACATCACAAATGCCTATGGGATCAACACATGAGTACAAGCAGCAAACAAACTCAAAGCCGCCATCCTCCTCCTGGTCCAGAATCTTCAGCCACGTCAACCACTGCTGTCCTCCTTGCCCCCTATCAACCATCCGCCACTCCATCTCTCGCCTTGAGCAGTTCCTGCTCATCTGCCCACAGTCAGGTGTCTGTCAAGGACATGTTTGAGCGTAAGAAGCCAATGTCACAAAGTCACCCCCTTGCCCGGCGTCTGACAGCTGGTTTGTCTGAACTCTTAGCCCACCAGCTTTTACCATACAAGCTGGTGGAGTCTGAGGCGTTCAAAAAATTTGTAGCTATTGGGACACCGCAGTGGAAGGTACACGGCCGAAATTTCTTTGCACAAAAGGCAATCACCAACCTGTACTCCATTGTGCAAAAGGAAGTCATGGCATGTCTGGCACACAGTGTTGGGGCAAGGGTCCATCTGACCACTGATACCTGGTCTGCAAAGCATGGTCAGGGCAGGTATATCACCTACACTGCGCATTGGGCAAACCTGCTGACGGCTGCCAAGCATGGAATGTGTGGCTCTGCAGAGGAGTTGGTGACACCGCCACGACTTGCAGGCAGGCCTGCTGCTACCTCCTCTACTCCTCCTACTCCATCCTCTTCCATAACCTCCTCGGCTGAGTCCTCTTCTGCTGCTGCGTCTTGCTCCACATCAACGGCAACCCCCCAGCTCCCCAGGGGCTATTCCACATCCCAGATACGACAGTGTCATGCCGTCTTGGGGTTGACTTGCCTGAAAGCAGAGAGTCACACCGGACCAGCACTCCTGTCCGCCCTGAACGCACAGGTGGATCAGTGGCTGACTCTGCACCAACTGGAGATCGGCAAAGTGGTGTGTGACAACGGAAGCAATTTGTTGGCAGCATTGAATTTGGGCAAGTTGACACATGTGCCGTGCATGGCACATGTGTGTAATCTGATCGTACAATGCTTTGTGCATAAGTACCCAGGCTTACAGGACGTCATCAAGCAGGCCAGGAAGGTGTGTGGCCATTTCAGGCGTTCCTACACAGCCATGGCGCACTTTTCAGATATCCAGCGGCGAAACAACATGCCAGTGAGGCGCTTGATTTGCGACAGCCCGACACGTTGGAATTCAACACTCCTAATGTTCGACTGCCTGCTCCAACAAGAAAAAGCCGTCAACGAGTATTTGTATGACCGGGGTGCTAGGACAGCCTCTGCGGAGCTGGGAATTTTGCCACGTTACTGGACGCTCATGCGCAATGCCTGTAGGCTCATGCGTCCTTTTGAGGAGGTGACAAACCTAGTCAGTCCCACCGAAGGCACCATCAGCGACATCATACCATTTATTTTCTTCCTGGAGCGTGCCCTGCGAAGAGTGCTGGATCAGGCCATAGATGAGCGTGAAGAGGAAGAGTTGTGGTCACCATCACCACCAGAAACAGCCTTATCGCTTGCTGGACCTGCTGGAAGAGGATTGTGAGGAAGAGGAGTCAGAGGACCACAACAGGCATCCCAGGGTGCTCGTTGTCACCTATCTGGTACCCGTGGTGTTGTATGTGGCTAGGGGGAAGAACATATCTTTAGTGAGATCACTGAGGACGAGGAACGGGACATGAGTAGCTCGGCATCCAACCTTGTGCAAATGGGGTCTTTCTTGCTGTCGTGCCTGTTGAGGGACCCTCGTATAAAAAGGCTGAAGGAGAACGACCTGTACTGGGTTGCCACGCTACTAGACCCCCGGTATAAGCAGAAAGTGCCTGAAATGTTACTGAATTACCGCAAGTCGGAAAGGATGCAGCAGTTCCAAAATAAATTTAAAAGTATGCTTTACACAGCGTATAAGGGTGATGTCACAGCACAACGGGAATCTAACAGGGGAAGAGGTGAAAGTAATCCTCCTTCTCCCACGACCACGCCGGCAAGGACAGAACGCTTTACAGACGTGTTGTTGATGGAGGACATGCAGAGCTTTTTAAGTCCTAAGCATCGCCACAGCCCTTCGGGGTCCACCCTCAGAGAACGACTCGACCGGCAGGTAGCAGACTACCTCGCCTTAACTGCAGATATTGACACTCTGAGGAGCGATAAACCCCTTGACTACTGGGTGTGCAGGCTTGACCTGTGGCCTGAGCTATCCCAATTTGCGATAGAACTTCTGGCCTGCCCCGCTTCAAGTGTCCTGTCAGAAATGACCTTCAGTGCAGCAGGAGGTATTGTCACTGAGAAGAGAAGTCGCCTAGGTCAAAAAAGTCTAGATTACCTCACCTTTATTAAGATGAATGAGGGATGGATCCCGAAGGGACTGACAGTGGGCGATACATTCGACTAAAAAAGGCCTGATGAGATGAGCTGCCTTGGGCTAAAAATGGTCCACACGCTGCTGTATTTTATCTCTGAATGCTGGATGACTTGCTTGACTTATCCGCCACCAACTAGGGTTCAAGCCGCAATGTTTTAGGGCACTTTCTGCCTGGGAAACATCCATTTTTCTGCAACAATACCTAATTTTTCAGGCATGTGTACATGCCTAATTTTTCTGTCCTCTGGTGCTGCACTGTGGCTTCAAAAACCAAACAAAAAAAAGGCACATACATGTGTCAATTCCCCTTCGTGATCGTTACCTTGTTGTGGTGAAGGGGCTTGCGTATCACAATGAAGCGACCACCTCTATGAGTGTGTTGACAATGGCAATGTTGACACACCCCAGATAATAAGGTCGTTGCTTCCTTGTGAACAGACCAAAAGCGATCGGCTGGATAATTTTGCATAGAAAAAACATAAATTTTCTTTGTGATCATCTAAGGTGATCATTAAAGCCAACAATTGGCCCACACTGCAGAATCATTGTTTTCTGGGTCACTTAACTGTCACTGAACTACCTCAGCACGACCATAGGCTTTGAAAAAACCCCATCGCCTGCAATCTCCCAAACTTGCGCACGAGCACAGTCATCACGACACCAAGATTGACGCATAGAGGTATAAAATTTATGTCATGAGTGTGTCAACTATTGACAACTCTTTGCGGTTGTCTAAAATCTATTCCATACATGTCCCCTGAAGGGGACGTAACAGGGATTAAACTGATAGGAATAGTACTACTTAACACACCTTCTAATAATAAAAATAATAATAATACTAGTGGACGTAACAGGGATTAAACTGATAGGAATAGTACTACTTAACACACCACTCCTATCTGGTGGCACAGTAGATTGCAAGCGCAATGCCCCAAATTGGACGTAGGAGGACCGACCAAGCATCTTTTTCCATCTCCCGGTTCCTAAAATTAATTCCATATACACGTCCCCTGATAGGGGGCGTAACAGGGATTAAACTGATAGGAATAGTACTACTTAACACACCTTATAATAAAGCAGAGAGAGTCAACGCAGAGAGAGGAGTCTGAAGAAGAGTCAGAGGAGGAAGGTGGCTTTGAGGAGGTGGAAGACCAACCACAGTGGGCGTCCCAGGGGGCTTGTTGTCACCGTTCGGGGACCCTTGGTGTTGTACGTGGCTGGGTGGAGGAAGAGACCTTCAATGACATCAGTGAGGACAAGGAACGAGACATTGTGCAAATGGGGAGTTTGCGGTTGTGCAAATGAACTGTTTGCGGTTGTTTGCGGTGCGTTAAACGGGGAGTTTGGTCTGTCACAGTGAAGCCTGATGTTTTAAAGCACGTTATTCCAAACAATTTAGGAATGTTAGGTGATTTATGCCCTTTATGGATTAAAACCCGACTCTGCGTCAACTACGTAATTTTCCATGGGAGTTTTGCCATGGATCCCCCTCTGGCATGCCACATTCCAGGTGTTAGTCCCCTTGAAACAACTTTTCCATCACTATTGTGGCCAGAAAGAGTCCCTGTGGGTTTTTTGAAGTCTATGGCGGTTCGCCCGGTTCGCGAACATTTGCGAAAATTCGCGTTCGCCGTTCGCGAACGGAAAATTTTATGTTCGCGACATCTCTAGCTGCCTGCTTCAGCTGCTATTCTGATGCTGCCACCCGCCTGATGCCACACCTGCTGCCATGTGCTCCTACTGCCAGACACCATCTTCAGCTGGTACTGGTATTGCCCCCCACCTCCCCACTCTGTCGTTGGGCAACTCTGTGATTTCCTTATGCTGCTGCTGCTACCTCAACATTATGTCAATGGGTACTCTGTGGTCTCCTCATGCTGCTGCTAGCTCAACACTACATATGTCAATGAGCCACTCTGTGGTCTCCTCATGCTGCTGCCACCTCAACACTAAGTCACTGGGCCACTCTGTGGTCTCCTCATGCTGCTGCTACCTCAACACTATTCAATGGGCCACTCTGTGGTCTTCTCATGCTGCTGCCACCTTAACACTCTGTCACTGGGCCACTCTGTGGTCTCCTCATGCTGCCACATCACTACTCTGTGGTCTCCTCATGCTGCCTCCACCTCAACACTATGTCAATGGACCACTCTGTAGGCTCCTCATGCTGCTGCCACCTCAACACTATGTCACTTGGCCACTCTGTGGTCTCCTCATGCTGCTGTCATATCACTACTCTGTGGTCTCCTCATGCTGCTGCCACTTCACCACTCTGTCATCTCCTCATGCTACTGCCACCTCAACACTATGTCACTGGGCCACTCTGTGGTCTCCTCATGCTGCTTTGACCTCACCACTCTATAGTCTCCTCATGCTGCTGCCACATCACTACTCTGTGGTCTCCTCATGCTGCTGCCACCTCAACACCATGTAAATGGACCACTCTGTAGGCTCGTCATGTTGCTGCCACATCATTACTCTGTGGTCTCCTCATCATTTTGCCACTTCACCACTCTGTGGTCTCCTCATGCTGCTGCCACATCACTACTCTATGGTTTTCTTCATGCTGCTGCCACCCTAACACTATGTTACTTTGCCACTCTGTGATATCCTCATGCTGCTGCCACTTTACCACTGTGTCAATGGACCACTCTGTAGGCTCCACATGCTGCTGCCACGTGACTACTCTGGTTTCCTTATGCTGCTGCCACCTCAACAGCATGTCAATGGACCACTCTGTAGGCTCCACATGATATCCTCATGCTGCTGCCACTTTACCACTGTGTCAATGGACCACTCTGTAGGCTCCACATGCTGCTGCCACGTGACTACTCTGGTTTCCTTATGCTGCTGCCACCTCAACAGCATGTCAATGGACCACTCTGTAGGCTCCTCATGTTGCTGCGACCTCACTACTCTGTGGTCTCCTCATGCTTTTGCCACTTCACTACTCTGTGGTCTCCTCATGCTGCTGCCACACCACTATTCTGTGGTTTTCTTTATGCTGCTGCCACCCCAACACTATGTCACTTTGCCACTCTGTGATCTCCTCATTTTGCTGCTGCTACCTCAACACTAAGTCAATAGGCCACTCTGTAGTCTCCTCATTCTGCTGCCACATCACTACTCTGTGATCTCCCCATACTGCTGCCACTGCACCACTCTGTGGTCTCCTCATGCTGTTGCCACCTCAACACTATGTCACTGGGACACTCTGTGGTCTCCTTTTGCTGCTTTGACCTCATCACTCTATGGTCTCTTCATGCTGCTACCACATCACTACTTTGTGGTCTCCTCATGCTGCTGCCACCTTAACACCATGTCAATGGACTACTCTGTAGGCTCCTCATGTTGCTGCCACCTAACTACTCTGTGGTCTCCTCGTGCCTTTGCCACTTCACCACTCTGTGGTCTCCTCATGCTGCTGCCACATCACTATTCTGTGGTTTCCTCATGCTGCTACCACCCCAACACTATGTCACTTTGCCACTCTGTGATCTCCTCATGCTGCTGCTGCTACCTCAACACTATGTCAATGGTCCACTCTGTAGTCTCCTCATTCTGCTGCCACATCACTACTCTGTGATCTCCTCATGCTGCTGCTACCTCAACACTATGTCACTGGGCCACTCTGTGGTCTCCTCATGGTGCTGCTGCCACATGACTACCATGTGGTCTTCTTATGCTGCGGCCACATTATCTCTCTAAGATATCCTCATACTGCAGCCACTTCAATACTCTGTGGTCTCCTCATGCTGCTGCCACCTCCACACTATGTCACTGGGACACTCTGTGGTCTCCTCATGCTGCAGCTACCTCAACACTATGTCAACGGGCCTCTCTGTTGTGTTCTCATGCTGCTGCCACATCACTACTCTGTGGTATCCTCATGCTGCTGCCACATCACTACTCTGGTCTCCTCATGCTGCTGCCACCTCCACACTATGTCACTGGGCCACTCTGTGGTCTCCTCATGCTGATGCTACCTCAACACTATTCAATGGGCCACTCTGTGGTCTCCTCATGCTGCTTCCACATCACTACTCTGTGGTCTCCTCATGCTGCTGCCACTTCACCACTCTGTGGTCTCATGCTACTGCCACGTCACTACTCTGAGGTCTCCTCATGCTGCTGCCACTTCACCACTCTGTGGTCTTCTCATTCTGCTGCCACATCACTACTCTGGTCTCCTCATGCTGCTGCCACCTCACCACTTTTTCACTGGGCCACTCTGTGCTCTCCTCATGCTGCTACTTCAACACTATGTCAATGGGCCACTCTGTGGTCTCCTCATGCTGCTGCCACCTCAACACTATGTCACTGGGCCACTCTGTGGTCTCCTCATGCTGCTGCTACCTCAACACTATGTCAATGGGCCACTCTGTGGTCTCCTCATGCTGTTGCCACATCACTACTATGTGGTCTCCTCATGCTGCTGCCACCACCACACTATGTCACTGGGCCACTCTGTGGACTTCTCATGCTGTTCCGACCCTCCTCACTCCATGACTGGGCCATTATTTTGCCTTTTTGGCCTGGTTGACATGGTTTATTTGATTCTTCTTCTGATCTGTCAGAAGGAAGGAAAAATTTAATACACAACGGATCCTGTCTATGTAGCAGCTGTAAGGCCTGTATGACATGGTCCCTATTTTGCATCATAATTGGTTTATGATTTGGCAGCCAAAAGCAGGTGTGGGTACAAAACACAGAAGACATGCAAATATTCCATACATGTGTCATCTCTGTTTGGATCCGCTCCAGTTTTTTTGGGCTTTAGCAATACTGATGGATTACTAACCAAATGCTGACAGAGTGAAGGCAGATTCTCAACAGACAGGATCCGTTTTTTGGCAGGTTATTGTTCTGACGGATCAGAGGAAGGGCAAAATAATTAGTGATGTCAACACAAACTTACTGCTGTCATCCTCTCCACTCTGTCAGGGGGCTGTACTTGTATAAGTGTTTAATAGAACAGGTTCTGTAGACATCTATGTGAAATCAGCTGACGACGGTGTAAAAGGAGTGCTCTTCTTCTTGACGCTAACATCGAAGCATGTAAGGCGCCGTTCACAATTGAGTTATTTGGTCAGTTTTGGCCCCATAACTGTGCAAATAAGTGAAGTGTGCAGTGATTCTAAGAGCGATTTGCGCGTCATACTGACTCACAGTATAGTTTCACTACCACAACAGACTCCCTATGCGTGTTACTGCAAGGCATAGTGTTCTACAGCACTATACAGGCTCTCTGCAGCCAGGAAATCACTGTTTTTTAACGCGATTCGCCACAAATATATTTGGATCAAATATTTTTGGGAAATTCGGCGAAATGGCCGATTCAAATTTTTGGGAAATAGCCATCATCATCATCAGGCACTGTCCGAACAAAAGCTGTCATCTAGGGGGTCATCCAGATGTGACAGGCATGTCCAGCTATGTGCACTACATAGGCTCTCATGGTCAGGTGCGTCTCATAGAGCAAAAAATACAGTAATTGTCCCGAATTGTGTCTAAAGATGTATGCTGTAGTCCTGACAATCCTGATACACTCTTTAGTCAGCCCCCAATCAAGATAAAACAGAAAAGAAAAGGTGGTGGCTACTCTTTGAATTTTTTTACAACTTTCCAGTTGTAACACTAGATCTCATAATGTGAATAACTTTTTTTTTTTTTTATAAAACTGAGAAATTTAATGGGGCTAGAAAATCTAAACCAATTAGATGATTGAGATTTATTGAATAGGCTTATTAGGTACATTATTGTTTTTCAGTATGAGAAAGCTGGAATAACTGGTCGATTCAAGTCAAACAGGAAGAAATAATGGTGATTAGAAAGATGGTGGAAACAGAGCATAGTACATAAAGTAATTTTTTGCCACTTCACAACTGCGCCAGAGATAAAAAAAAAACTTGTTTTGTTTCATGTTAATACACCCATATGCTTGACTGAAGGATGCTGTGAGATGTTTTAGCCGACCATTCCCTTGACTTCACATTCTTCAGATGGGTTATCCTTTTTGGTCACTCTGTAGCTACAGGTTTCTTTATTGAAAATAGCGACACAGTTCTCTTTATCATAATCAGTTGGGACGTTCACCCTATACAAAGATAAAAATGTCAATGTATGAGTGTGTATAAAACACGGCAAAAAAATAAATAAATTAAATCACACACCTGAAGAATACAGTAAATAAGGCTAGGACTACAGTAGACAGACTTTGTCAAACAATGTAAATTCGGAATGTTACGTAATAGATTACAACTACTTAGTAGACACAACACTGTTCCACTGGGATTGATATGATTATAATCTACAGTGTCTTAACTATGGGGCTACAGCAGTGGCTACCAGGCTCACAAGCACATATTGCTACACAGGCTGATTGTACTACTTTGATCTCCTTTTTGATCTTCTTTGATGTCTGGCATTCTATGTATTGTGAATCTGAGATTCTGGAGTAAGGGAGACAGGGAAAGAAGATTTATATTGCATATCCCACTGTCAGAAAGAAGATCATTCATCTTTTAGTTCCAGAAATAGCAGTTAGGCAGCATATAGGCAAGAAAGTGAGGTTGTGGAGAAATTGCAGACAGGTGGCTGAGAGAGTTACATGTCATATGGAAGAGATGCTGAACTGCACTGGAGATAATTTTCCAACCCCACCCAGGACCAAAAGTAGATTAAAGTGGGCTGCCATGCACTTATTACTGGAGAGCAATTGCATACATATAACTGTATAAAAAGCACAATGTGGTCAAAAAACTTAGACGCTGCATTCACTATTAGGTCTCCTGCACAAGGCCGTTCCGTGCATTGAGGACCGCAATTTGCGGTCCCCAATGCACAGGGAACATCCATGCGGTGGCCGGGACGGATCGAGACCCATTCAACTTGAATAGGTCCGTGACCCATCCGCACCATAAAAATATAGAACATGTTCTATTTTTTTGCTGTGGGGAGGCACGGACAGAAACACCGCGGACCGCAATAAGGCCACGGCCGAGCAACGGCCGTGTGCATGAGCCTTTAGGAGGTAGGCGATTACATTCAAATAAGATGTAACTGAACTGTAATCACTGGCTGCTAGTGCTGCATCAATGGCTCACTTAAAGGGATATTTGATTATAATCTAACTAATTATATACAATCATTAACTACTAAAAAGTGCCTTAGATGTATTCACTTACTGGTGTGACAGATGGTTACCTCATAATATACACACAAAGATGCCGCATGCTAATGAGCTGATTTGAGTCCAGCGTGATGTCATTGAGTCCAGCGTATATTTAATTCAGAGCTATAGCCAGTCCCCTGCCCACCTGCTGCTGATTCATATGGAAAATAACTGTCATTCAGCAGCAGGTGGGCGGGGAAAGTCAGCAGCTCCTGAATATTCATGACTCATCATTATCAGCTGGAGCTTTTCAATACAAGATGTTGGCAGATTGACTAGGTCAATTAAAGAAAGTGACCCAACATTTTGCTAAGAGAATCAGTCACTTATTTATGTTGCCCTTAGTTAGGACACCATAAAACTGGTGACAGGTTCCCTTTAAGAGACCCAGCAATGCAGCAAAAAATAAAATAAAAATAGAAATAAAGTATGGATGGGCTGCAGCTGGCAAGCATGAGGAGAAGTTGTTCAGAGGCTCAAGCCTATAGTTATGCCTATAGCTATGCCCCTGATAATCTGTGTATAGTTCTGCAGAATATGCT
This sequence comes from Bufo bufo, assembly GCF_905171765.1. Classification (NCBI taxonomy): domain Eukaryota; kingdom Metazoa; phylum Chordata; class Amphibia; order Anura; family Bufonidae; genus Bufo; species Bufo bufo. Next base: position 122,512,760 of record NC_053394.1, read on the forward strand.
GGTGCTATATATGAGAAACAATAAATAAAATCATAAAAATGGTACTGTGACATAGTATTTTTTACACTGAAGTTGCATAAAACTATGTACAATTAATTCAGAAAGTTTTCACATTTTGTAATGTTGCAGCATTGTGCTAAGAAAAAAAATAATAATGAGAAAGTGAAAACTTTATGGGGTTCATTTATTAAACAGAAATACGCCTAAATTAGGCGTATTTCTGGCGCAGATAGTGGCTCAAAAGAACTTTGTGCCACAAACTGCGATTTCTCACGCCAGGTAAAAAAAGCGGGCGTGGCATAGACAGGGAAAGCTGCCGATCCGTCTAATGTACCATTTTCTAGGTGTAAAAAAATAGTCTAAATATAAGACAGCTAGGAAGCGGTCTTACATTTAGAAGTGGAGGTGGATCCACCAGCCGGCACCTCTACATAAGTGTGGCGGATCCATCACCATTACAAGGCTTTATTAAAACCGGCGTCTAAAATGCCGGTCTTAATAAATGTGCCCCAATGTTCGTAATCTTTGCTAATTTATTGAAAAGGAAAAACTAAATTCTTGCTCTGACATAAGTATTAAGACCCTTTACTCAGGACTGAGTTGAAGCACTTTTTGAGTATGATGCCACAAGTTTTGCACAACTGGATTTGGAGATTTTCTGCCATTCTTCTTTCCAGATCCTCTCAAGTTCTGTCAGGTTGGATGGGGACAGTCAGTGGACAGCCATTTTTAGGTCTCTCCAAAGATATTAAATTGGGTTCAAGTCAGGGCTCTGGCTGGATCACTCAAGGGCATTCAAAGAGTTGTCTTGTTGAAAGGTGAACATTTGACCCAGTCTGAGGTCCAGAGCCCTCTAGATCAGGTTTTCATTAAGAATATCTATGTACTTTGCTCCTTTCAGCTTTCCCTCAACAATGAACAGTCTTCCTACTCCACTGGTGAAAAACACCCCTACAGCATGATGCTGCCACCACCATGCTTCACTGTAGGGATGGTATTGGACAGATGATGAGCACTGCCTGATTTCCACCAAACATGATGCTTAAAATTGAGTTAAAAAAGTTTGATCTTAGTTTCATCAGACCTGAGAATCTTGTTTATCACAGTTTGAGAGCCTTTTTGTGAACTTTCATTTGTCTTTTACTGAGGAGAGACTTTCTTTCTGGTCACTCTGCAAAAAAGCCAGCATTGGTGGACTGCTGCAGTGATGGTTGACATTCTGGAAGTTTCTTACATCTGTACACAGGATCTTTGGAGCTCAGCCAAAGTGACAATTGGGTTCTTGGTCACCTCACTTACCAAGGCCTTTTCCACTTGATTACTTAGTTTGCTGGTGTGGCCAGCTCTAGGAAGACTCCTGGTTGTTACAAACTTCTTCCATTTAAGAATTATGGAGGCCACTGTTTTCTTGGGAACTTTCAGTGCAGAAAAAAAATATTTTGTACCCTTTTGGAGATCTGTACCTCTACACAATCCTGTCTATGATCTCTATAGGCAGTTCTTTCCTCCCAACCTGCTTTTTGCTTTGATATGTATTGTCAGCTGTGAGACCTTATATAAACAGGGGTGTTTCTTTCCAAATAATATCCAATCAACTGAATTTAGCACAGGTGGACTCCAATCAAGGTGCAGAAAAATCTCAAAGATGATCATGAGAAATGGGAGGCCCCCAGATCTAAATTTCAAATGCCATAGCAATTTTCTTTTTTATACATTTGCAAACATTTCGAAAATTCTGTTTTTGTTTTCTCATTGGTGGGATATTGTGTACATACTGATGGGGAAAAGTTTGAATTTTTTATTTATTTTAGCACAAGACAGCAACATAACAAAATGTGAAAAAGTTAAAGGGTCTGAAAACTTTCTGAATGCACTGTATATGTGGGACAATTTAGCATTTTTTGTAATGTTTTATAATTGGTGCCACTAAATGAAAATGTAATTTTTATCTAGTATACTCATCATGTGTCTATAATTTTACCAGCAATGAAATTAAATCTTATCTGTCAAAATGCAAGGCAGAAGCTAGATCTTACTGTGCACTAAACATTACAGAAATGGGTGTGAACATAATTTTGTAATTTCTCAATATTGTCATGTTCATCACTTTTAGATAGATGCTACTTTTTTGCTGTCTATAGATGTCTACCCTTTAAGAGGGGGCTTATGAGATTAGAAACTGTTGCACACATGAGCTGTCAAACAAATGGGGGTGAGCTGTAATACAATGGTGAAGGGCTTATGCACATGAACGTATTTTCTTTCCTTGTCTGTTCCGTTTTATTTTTTTGTTTTTTACCACAATTAAGTTTTTTCTAGCACTGTCCCCAGCACCTGGTGACATCACTCCCTGCACTAAGTACACTGGAAAATGGCAGAATCCAAGATGGCTGAGGCTATTTATAGGGCTGTGACTAGGGATTAGCGAATCGACTTCGGATAAAACATATGAAGTCGATTCGCATAAAACTTTGTTCGAATACTGTATGGAGCAGGAGCTCCGCACAGTATTAGAATGTATTGTCTCCGATGAGCCGAAGTTATTGCTTCCCGAAGTCTTGTGGAACTTTGCGCAATAACTTCATAAATACATTTTTACTGTAAAAAAACATTTTCTGAAATCGGGTCTCGTTCCAAGTTACGGGAAATGTTTTTTTACAGTAAAAAATAATGTATGAAGGGATTGCGCGAAGTTCCGCAAGACTTCGCGAAGCAATAACTTCGGCTCATCTGAGCCAATACATTCTAATACTGCTCCGTACAGTATTAGAACGAAGTTTTATGCAAATCGACTTCGGATGTTTCATCCAAAGTCGATTCGCTCATCCCTAGCTGTGACATCACAGGGCTGGCTGGCTGCTGATTGGTTGCATGCATGGTATTATGAGTGATCCCGCCTTCCCAGAGTTCCATTTTAGGAAAGAAAATGCGATTCGTTACCTCAAAGCGTGTGGAATTTCTGATTCGGTGCGAATAGAATTTTTCCTGAAATTCGAATCGAATTCCACTTCGTCAACTTCGACTCGCTCATCCCTATTGACCAACAACCCAGCGGTTCTTAAATGGTTGACTCGGTCATCCACTTCGTCCCAAGTGACATCAGACACCCCCAGCCAAGAGTCGGTGGGTTCATCAGACACAACACTTAGTTGGCATGGCCCGGGAGCAGGCCCTGTGCCCTCAGCTGTCCTCAACCTGCCTCTGTCCTTTACTGTCTAATGTAATACAACAAAGCACAGAGCACAGCAATGACACTGCTGTCTCTTTCATAACTGCAATAGACTTTAGAAAATAGCTGCTGGGGAGGTTCTTATATAGTAAGGGGTAGGCAACTTTCCTATTGGTTGCTAGGGATGTTGCTAAACTATGACAGAGATATTGCAGCCTTCGCATTGGCCGTCAAGCTAGAAGCAGGGAGGGATCATGTGTACTGTGCAAAAAAATAAAACTAGAATATTCGAAATTACGAATATATATCACTATATTCTAAATATTTACGAATTCTCAAAGTGCCGATATTTGAGATTAATATTTGCGATTCAAATATTCGCGCCCCACCACTACTGGTGTTGTGAATGGTCAGGAGCTTGCCCGTGAGACAGCGGTGGTGCCATCAAGTCGCTAGCGTGGCCGGGAGTCAGCAGGGTGGCAGCAGTGGAAGGTCGGGAGCCAAACGCGCCCGTGGTAGACCACTCGCTTCGCAGAAGCCTACCTGCCTGGAAAGTAGTGGTGCAGGGGTTCACGGAAGCAGCGGCAGTAGCAGTCAGTGCGGAATGTTGAGGGTAAAATCACCTACTCGGCCATGTGGCAGTTTTTTTTAATCCGCCGGGTAAGGTGAACATAGCCATTTGTAGAATCTGTGGGCAGCCGGTGAAGTGTGGCCAGGGTGCCAAGGTTGGCACCATGGCCCTGCGTCAACATATGCAGCATCACCATAAAGTGGCCTGGGAGAATGGTGACTCCGATGTGGTGGTCCAGCATGCCGCAGCAGACTCTACATCACCCAGTGGCATGCACCCGATTTCAGGCAGTTAAGGCTCCACCACCTCAGCTAAAGGGAGCTGCCTGTCCTTCCCATCATCTGCTAGTCCTGATGCTCCTGCTCCTGGGGGATAGGAGTAATTCCAGCTCCATCAGCAGCAACTTGAGTCTATGAGTCTAGAGTCGCTGATGAGCAACTTTCTTCACCCGCATAGTGAAGAAACTACTCACCAGCAGCAGCAACTAGACCTGAAGCAGGACCGGAACCAACAGGTGGTGGCATACTTGGACAGCACCCTGCCACCCCACATTGAAGATCCGTTGGACTACTGGGGAGCCAAACTGGATTTGTGGCCGCAACTGGCCGAATTTGCCCAGGATAAGCTGTCCTGCCCGGCCAGTAGTGTGGCATCAGAGCGGGTGATAAGTGCGGCGGGGGCCATAGTTACCCCAAGAAGATTTCGCCTGCCCACCCAAAATGTGGAGAGGGTGATCTTTTTCAAGATGAATCAGGCATTGATCAGACAGGATTTTGACCCAACAATGCCTGACGCATCAGACTAGATCATCCATGGTGCCACACCAACACTTTGACAAAAGAGATCGGTTTCTTCTGGCTTCCTGCCTCAGCTACTATTCTGATGCTGCCACCCGCCTGATGCCACACATCTGATGCCAAATGCTCCTTCTTTTACCCACCATCTTCAGCTGGTACAGGTATTGCCACCCATCTTCTCACTCTGTCAACGGGTGATTCTGTGGTCTTCTGATGCTGCTGCCACCTCCACACTGTCATTGTGCCACCCTGTGGCCTCCTCCGGATGCTGCCGCCACCTTCAGAATCTCATTGTTCCACTCTGTGGTCTCCTGATGCTGCTGTTGCCACCTCCACACTCTGTCATTGTGCCACTCTGTGGCCTCCTGATGCTGCTGCTGCCACCATCTCCACCCACTGTCATTGTGCTACTCTGTGGCCTCCTGACACCACTGCTGCCACCTTCACACTCTGTGGCTTCCTCCTGATGCTGCTGCTGCCACTTCCACACTGTCATTGTGCCACTCCTGATGCTGCTGCTGCCACCATCTCCACCCACTGTCATTGTGCTACTCTGTGGCCTCCTGACACCACTGCTGCCACCTTCACACTCTGTGGCCTCCTCCTGATGCTGCTGCTGCCACTTCCACACTGTCATTGTGCCACTCTGTGGCCCCCTTTCTGATGCCGCTGCCACCTCCAGAATGTCATTGGGCCACTCTGTGGTCTCCTCATGCTGCTTCCACCTCACCACTATGTCATTGGGCTACTTTGTGGACTTCTCATGCTGTTCCCACCCTCCCCACTATTTTGCCTTTCAGCCTGGCTGACATCATCATTTATTTGACCCTTCTTCTGATCTGTCAAAAGGAAGGAAAAATGAGGTGCACAACTGATCCTGTCTATGTAGCAGCTGTAAGGCCTGCATGACATGGTCCCTATTTTTCATCAGAATTGGCAAATTGGTAGCCAAAAGCAGGAGTGGGTACAAAACACAGAAGACATGCAAATATTCCATTCACGTGTCAGCACTGTTTTGTGTGTTATTGTTCTGACGGATCAGAGGAAGGACAAAATAATCAGTGACACAAACTTATTGCTGACCTCCTCTCCACTCTGTCAGGGGCGTCTCTACTTGTATAAGCGTTTAATGTAACAGGTTCTGTAGAAATCTATGTGGAATCAGTGAATTTGTGTAAAAGGAGTGTGCTCTTTCACTCTACAGCAGGATCTTGAGCCTCTGCATGGTTCTTTATACCTGGCGCTAACTTTGATCTGTTAGGCTGAGTTCACACTTGAGTTATTTGGTCAGTTTTGCCCAAATAAGTGAAGTGTGCAGTGATTCTAAGAGCGACACCTGTCATCTACATGTCATACTGACTCACAGTATTGTTTCACTACCATAGCAGACTCCCTATGCGTGTTACTGCAAGCCACAGTGTTCTACACCGCTATGCATTCTCTCTGAAGCCAGAAATAGCAGTTTTTAACGCGATTCGGCACAAATAAGTTTGGATGAAACCAATTTTTTTCTGAAAATTTGGCAAACTGGACGAATGTTTGAGAAATTCGCTCATCTCTAATTATAAGAGTACTCACCCCCCTAGATAGAGGTATAGACACCTCTGTGCCTAAATTTGCATTTTTTGTGGACGCGGAGGATTAAATGAAGGCGTCCTTAACTGCAGAGAGGGTCAGGGCAGGAGAAGGGTTAATGGTTCAGCCCGCGTGGGTGTTGTTTAGCTGGATTTATGGTTATGGGGCTGCAGCTGGCTATCATTGCTCCTCCCCCCCCCCTCGGTTCTGATTGGCTAGGGGGTAGTGGTTTGGGCCGTGGCATTAAAGGATACAGTAGGCATGTGCCCGGTCTCTTTTGTCTCCGTCACCTCATGCGGTCCCACCTGCCTGCCCTTGGTTTGACTGTTTTTTCAGTTTATTTCGCTGTTGGTGTTAATTTAGTTCAATCTTTATGCAATAAGTCACAGCAGAGGTCGGTGAGTTAAATCAAGAGGGAGAAGAAGGCGGACTTTCCCACGGGGGATTCCGTGGGGCATACTGCTTCTTGATACTCCGAGTTTTGTTCCATAAGTTTTAATATTGAAAAGTTGGTTGTTGGAGAAAAATCATTAATAAAGCTGTGACCGACTCTCACCCAACAAAGAAGGCATTTAAAGGTGGGGTAAAGGGTTATAATTCTAGGCAGTCAATGTGTCAGAAGTTTTAAATTGAGATGTGCCAAAAATGCACCAAATTATGATGCAAATTATGCAAGAATTCAGCCACAATTGGCTAATTCTCTTTACTGTGCAACCCTATAGAAAGCCTTGAAACATGACTTACTAACTTCTTTTTTTTTTTTCATTTCATGCTCTTTTAAAATGAAACCAAAGTTTGAAAAGCTTTATAACTTACAGTGAACAACATGTCATGCCAGTCTTCGAACATGAGCATTTAATACATCTTGAAGTCCAAGTGCTGCCTATTTTGTACTGTTTTCCTCCTTTCTCACAGGCTGAAAGAAAGGTAAGTGAAATTTGATACCAAACTGAAAAAGAAAGTATTATCCTGCATAACCGTAGACATAAAATGTATACCTAACACAGATATAAAATGTTACACAGATGGAATAAAATCTCTGACACTACGGTATGACCTGAACATACTGTATATAGTGCTGTGGGTCCCTGCCCTACCTGAGATTGCATTGTACTGACAGTATTATGTCAGTATAATTCAGTAAATGTGGGGTTGGGCAATGACACACAGCATTATAAATTATTATAATGTTTTGTGGTCCTGTCAAAGGAGCATTGCCAGTAACAGGAAATCACTCTCTCACAAGGAGCATGTTTTCTGCAGTGGACAGGTATGTCTGAAATTGGATTTATATGGCAAATGGTCTTAATCTTTGGACTTCATCAGGCACTAGGATCCAGGGGCACATTCTACTTCTGCGCCCTCTACAGCTGGTCTGGTACCAATTGATTTGAAAGGAAATCATGCAGTACTGCATTTCTCCTGTGGGAAATATGTAAGGCAGCTGCAACTTCCCTGGCAATATCAGGACGGCAATATCAAAGCAGCCATGTAACTGTGCAGCAATAAGGCTACTTTCACACTAGCGTTTCTATTTTTCGGTATTGAGATCCATCATAGGGTCTCAATACCAGAAAAAAAAACGCATCCGTTTTGTCCCCATTCATTGTCAATGGGGACAAAATGTAAATAAACGGAACGGAATGCTCCAAAATGCATTCCATTCTGTTATGTTGCGTTCTCATACCGGAGAGCAAACCACAGCATGCTGCAGTTATCTTTCCGTCATGGGATGCGGAGCGAGACGGATCCATCAATACCTACAATGCAAGTCAATGGGGATGGATTTGTTTTCTCTGACATACAAGCCCCTACCCACTCCTATATAAAATTTGAAAATAAAACACTTACAAGCACTGGACAGAAAGAGGAGTCAAGAGTTTACTTTACAGCTTGCCGCCCAGGCCTTGTATACCCCTTAGTGCCCCATACAGACGTTACTCCCCCTTTTCCTATTTGTGTACCCTTCACAGTAGCTATGCCTCCTTAGCTCCCTCACACAGTAGAATGCCTCCTTAATGCCTCCATGCAGTGACCCAGTAGATCACTGCAAAGGGTTAATTTAATGCTACTGAGTTGAATGTTGTGATTTCTGGTTAAAATACATATTTTCCTATGCTTTATGTATTCTAAATGGTTGATTATAGGCAGTGTAAAGTTATGTCTGGCAGTCTTGTAGTTCATTGCTAGGAGATGGGCTGACCTGCCTCTTGAGAAGAGTTTTGCAGCCTGGAGGTCCTTACAACTAGGTCAGATCCAGGGAAGCTCTATCCCTGTGACTGTGATGCCAGAGAAGCTGAACGCAGAGAGAATACCACTGAGAGAAAGAGACCAGATTCCATTGTTGGTTAAGATTCGCAAGGTTATGCTTTGGACAGACATTAAGGTACCACTTGTTAATGGCACTAAGACTTTACTACACTTGGAAAGGGTTAACTATCTAGCCAACCGATCTAGCATCTGCAACTCTCAGACTGGGGATTGCAGAGAGAGTTAATGAAAATTGAGAATCATATTTAGAGAGAGACTCAGGGAAGATTACTGCCATCATTGTCACTGCTTATAAACAGCCATTAGTAAGAGCGTTACTGTGTAACTTACTACTAAACCATTCCTATTGCGGCTCTTTGTACCACTACATCCATTACGTTTTTTATTAAAACCAAAGAGACCTAGTCATTGATTTCACCATCATGTAGTACAAATGTCAGCCCACTACACCTGCTTTCCTGCCTTGCACCCTGTAAACCATTCACCATCCAGGGTTACCCTACTTAACACCAGGCAGGAGCCCCCACAAAGTCCAGGGTGTCCCCCGAGGGAACAAAAGGGTGTGACCTCCGAATACAGCATGCTCTAAGGGACTGCTGGAATGAGGACAGCCACTGTGAACCACCACTCCCATCAGTGGCACAACTACCACTACCATCCTTTTTGCCTCCCCAAGCAGGTTTCAGCACTCACAGAGTAGTTATGTCCCCTTAGTGCCGCACACAGTTTTCTCCCTTAGTGCACCTTCATACTAGAATGCCCACTTAGTGCCACCGCACAGTAGTTATAGGCCCAAGAGTAATAGCCAGTGGCGTAACTACCGGGAAAGCGGCTGCTTCGGGGCCCGGGCTGACAAGGGGCCTGGCGCCCGACAGCGTGTCAGTCAAGTTTAATCTTTTTTATTTATATGCAAATTACCTTCCTAACGTGCCCTAGAGGTTGTCCCTCCGGCCGTTTGTGCCCAGCCGCGCCCATTATCGCCAAGCCCACCACTGCCCCGCTGTTAATTATTCACTGCTGTCCTCGTCTTTTTTTTTTTCTAAGTGCGCTGTAGTCTCGCGCATGCGCTGATTTTACTCACGTCCGGGCCCATGCGGTGTCCTGGCAGCAGCCTCAAGTAGTGTAATCACGCATGCGCCAGCTTTCTCCGCTTTCTGGCGCATGCGCGATTACATTACTTGAGGCTGCTGCCAGGACACCGTGCGGGCCCGCACGTGAGTAACATCGGCGCATGTTACTCACTTAGAAAGTGAGAAAAAAAGACAGCAGTGAATAATTAATAGCGGGACGGCGCTGGGCTTGGCAATGATGGACGCAGCTGGGCACAAACAGCCGGAGGGACAGCCCTTTGGGCACGTTAGGAAGGTAATTTGCATATAAATAAAAAAGATTTTTATCAAAAATAAAAAGGACAGGTGGGGGTAAAAATAGTATATCAAAAATTGGGCAGGGGGCTGGGGGGGCCCCATACAAAAATTTGCTGTGGGGCCCAGGCACTTCTAGTTACGCCCCTGGTAATAGCCCTGGCCCACTGCTGAGGCTCTGTAGCAGTCGCTCGGCTGCTACAGCGGTAGTTCCGCCAATAAATGGGAGTAAATAAGTACAGAAGTGCCCAGGAACCATGTAAAATCAATGAAAAATAGCCCAACTTTTGAGACAGTCAGAAATTTGACTTTTTAGTTCATTATTCTGACTACGTCTGAATTCTGAGTTTTGTTGGGGAGGAGGTTATATACTGTAGGGCCCCAGAACTCAAATAGGTAACCATAATTGTGTGAATGCATATAGTGTAGGGGTGTCAAAAGTAAATTTATTACCTGCTTGTCCTGTTTTCAAATCCAGTTTCAATGTATCCGTAGAGCAGAAAGCGCTGGACAGTGCAACAGAGACTGCGAGCACAACACCGAGAGCCAAAAGTACTTTCTGCAGGGGAGAATGAAGATAACAAATGTGTACTGAACACATTTCCCAATACACAAGATTGGATCCCACTATTTAGCATTTTCACTAAGCTTTGAAATAAAAGAATATTTGCATTGTTTCCAAAATGATATGGAGATCAGGATGGGCTTAACTAGAGATGAGCAAAGTTTTCAAAAATTCCATTTGTCGTTTCGCCAAATTTTTGGGAAAAATTTGGTTCGATCCAAATAAATTTGCGCCAAATAACGTTAAAAAACTGATTTTTCCTAGCTGCAGAGAGCCTTTCTAGTGGTGTAGAACACTGTGCCTTGCAGTATCAGGAGTAGGGAGTCTGCTTTGGTAGTGAAATAATACTGAGTCCGTATGACATGCAGATGACAGGCTTCTTACTTAGAATCACTTCACTTATTAGGGCAGTCACGGGGCCAAAACTGACCAAATAATTCAAGCATAGCCTCAGCTTTATAGGTCGATGTTAGCGACAGGCAGAAGCGCACTCCTTTTACACCGTCGTCAGCTGATTCCACATAGATATCTACAGAACCTGCTCTATTAAACGCTTATACAAGAAGAGACTCCCGACAGAGTGGAGAGGGTGTCAGCAGTAAGTATGTTTTGACGTCACTGATTATTTTGCCCTTCCTCTGATCCGTCAGAACAATAACTCACAAAAAATGGATCCTGTCTGTGGAGCATCCGCCTTCACTCGGTCAGCATTTGGTCAATAATCCATCAGTATTGCTAATGCCAAAAAAAACAGGAGTGGATCCAAAACAGAGATGACAAGTGAACGGAATATTTGCATGTCTTCTGTGTTTTGTACCCACTACTGCTTTTGGCTACCAAATCCTAAGCCAATTCTGATGGGACCACACACGCTTTACAGCTGCTACACAGACAGAATCTGTTGTGTGTCTCATTTTTCCTTCCCTCTGACAGATCAGAAAATGGGTTAAATAAATGATGATGTCAGCCAAGCCAAAAAGGCTAAATATTGGCCCAGTCATGAAGAGGGGAGGGTGGGAACAGCATGAGAAGTCCACAGAGTGGCCCTATGACATAGTGGTGAGGTGAAAGCAGCATGAGGAGACCACAGAGTGACCCAATGACAGAGTCTGTAGGTGGTGGCAGTATCAGGAGGCCACAGAGTCGCTAGGTGACATAGTATGAAGGTGGCAGCAGCATGAGGAGGCCACAGAGTGGCACAATGACAGAGTGCGGAAGTGGCAGAAGCATCAGAAGGAGTCCACAGAGTGGCCCAATAACAGAGTCTGAAGGTGGAGGCAGCATCAGGAGGCCACAGGGTGGCACAATGACAGTGTGGAGGTGGCAGCAGCAGCATCAGGAGGACACAGGGTGGCACAATGACAGTGTGGAGGTGGCAGCAGCAGCATCAGGAGACCACAGAATGACACATTGACAGAGTGGGGAGGTTGGTGGCAATACCAGTTCCAGCTGAAGATGGTGGGTAAAAGAAGGAGCACTTGGCATCAGATGTGTGGCATCAGGCAGGTGGCAGCATCAGAATTGTAGCTGAGGCAGGTAGCCAGAAGAAACCGGTCTCTTTTGTCAAAGTGTTGGTGTGGCACCAAGGATGATCTAGTCTGTTGCGTCAGGCATTGGTGGGTGGAAATCCTGGCTGATCCACGCCTAATTTATCTTGACAAAGGTCAGTCTCTCCACATTTTGTGTGGACAGGCGAGTTCTTTTTGGGGTAACTATGGCCCCCGCAGCACTAAACACCTGCTCTGATGCCACACTACTGGTTGGGCAGGACAGCTTTTCCAGGGCAAACTCTGCTATTTGCGGCTACAAATCCAGTTTGGCTGCCCAGTAGTCCAGCGCATCTTCAATGTGGGTTGGTAGGGTGCACTCCAAGTATGCCACCACCCGCTGGTTCAGGTCCTGCTCTATGTATAGCTGCTGGTGAGTAGTTTTTTCACTATGCAGGTGAAGGAGGCTGCTCATCAGCGACTCTAGACTCAGGCTGCTGCTGATGGAGCTGGTACTGCTCCTGCCACTCCACGCTTCCCCAGCAGCCATGGCAGTGGAATGTGAGCGCAGAGAGCCCCCACGGTCAGACCTGTGAGAGGATGGACGAGGCTCAGATAGGCAGCAACCAAATGACTACATAGTATGTCTCTATAGTAGTTCAGTTTGTCCTCCCTCTCAGCGGGTGTAAAAAATGCCCCCATTTTGGACCGGTAGCGAGGGTCCAACAAGGTGAAGAGCCAGGAGTCATCCCTCTGCCAAATGGTGACAATTCAGCTGTCACTACCCAAGCAAGTAAGCATGCAGCGGGCCATTTAAACAAGTGACTCGAAGGGACTTCATGCCTCCATCACCACTGCATACTGCCACGGTGTGCCTGGGTCATCTGCCTCATCTTCTTCATCTCCCTCTTGCTCCTCCGGCTGCTCCTGCTCCTCCAACCATTTCGCTACACATTGCTTGTGCTCCAATGTACTCCACACGTCACAAAAGGCTTAACAAGAAATTAACTGCACTGCAGAGCAGGAAAAGGTATTTTTTTCTTTTTGTGCTAATACACATCACAAAAGGCTTAACAAGAAATAACTTCACTGCTGACCGGCAAATATATTTTTTCTTTTCCTGCTAAAACACCCCACAACAGCCTTTACTACAGATACGTGCACCGCACAAGGGCAAATAAGACATATAAATATTTCCTTGTAATAACCCCTGTTAATGCCTGTATCAAACAGCACTTGCACCCTAATAAGAACGGTTTGCTGGAATTACAGAGCTGTACAGTCAGGTCCATAAATATTGGGACGTCGACACAATTCTAGCATTTTTGGCTCTATACACCACCACAATGGATTTGAAATGAAACGAACAAGATGTGCTTTAACTGCAATCTGTCAGCTTTAATTTGAGGGTATTTACATCCAAATCAGGTGAACGGTGTAGGAATTACAACAGTTTGCATATGTGCCTCCCACTTGTTAACCACCTCAGCTCCCCTAGCTTAAACACCCTTTTTGCACTACAATACTTTCACCGTTTATTGCTCGGTCATGCAACTTACCACCCAAATGAATTTTACCTCCTTTTCTTCTCACTAATACAGCTTTCATTTGGTGGTATTTCTTTGCTGCTGACATTTTAACTTTTTTGTTATTAATCGAAATTTACTGAAATTTTTTCAAAACAAAATGAAATTTTTCACTTTCAGTTGTAATTTAAAAAAAAAAAAAATACATTTCTATATAAATTTTTCTCTAAATTTATTGTTCTACATGTCTTTGATAAAAAAAATGTTTGGGTAAAAAAAAAATGGTTTGGGTAAAAGTTATAGCGTTTACAAACTATGGTACAAAAATGTGAATTTCCGCTTTTTGAAGCAGCTCTGACTTTCTGAGCACCTGTCATGTTTCCTGAGGTTCTACAATGCCCAGACAGTAGAAAAACCCCACAAATAACCCCATTTCGGAAAGTAGACACCCTAAGGTATTCGCTGATGGGCATAGTGAGTTCATAGAACTTTTTATTTTTTGTCACAAGTTAGCGGAATATGATGATTTTTTTTTTTTCTTACAAAGTCTCATATTCCACTAACTTGTGACAAAAAATAAAAACTTCCATGAACTCACTATGCCCATCTTGAAATACCTTGGGGTGTCTTCTTTCCAAAATGGGGTCACTTGTGGGGTAGTTATACTGCCCTGGCATTTTAGGGGCCCTAATGTGTGAAAAGTAGTTTGAAATCAAAATGTGTAAAAAATGCCCTGTGAAATCCTAATGGTGCTCTTTGGAATGTGGGCCCCTTTGCCCACCTAGGCTGCAAAAAAGTGTCACACATGTGGTATCGCCGTACTCAGGAGAAGTCAGGAGAAGTCTTTTTAAACATGCCCATGCTGGGTGAGATAAATATCTCTGTCAAATGATACTTTGTATAAAAAAAAAAATGGGAAAAGTCGTCTTTTGCCGAGATATTTCTCTCACCCAGCATGGGTATATGTAAAATGACTCCCCAAAACACATTGCCCAACTTCTCCTGAGTACGGTAATACCACATGTGTGACACTTTTTTGCAGCCTAGGTGGGCAAAGGGGCCCACATTCCAAAGAGCACCTTTAGGATTTCACAGGGCATTTTTTACACATTTTGATTTCAAACTACTTCTCACGCATTAGGGCCTCTAAAATGCCAGGGCAGTATAACTACCCCACAAGTGACCCCATTTTGGAAAGAAGACACCCCAAGGTATTTCGTGATGGGCATAGTGAGTTTATGGAAGTTCATATTTTTTGTCACAAGTTAGTGGAATATGAGACTTTGTAAGAAAAAAATAAATAAATAAAAAATCATCATTTTCCGCTAACTTGTGACAAAAAATAAAAAATCTAGGAACTCGCCATGCTCCTCACAGAATACCTTGGGGTGTCTTCTTTTTAAAATGGGGTCACTTGTGGGGTAGTTATACTGCCCTGGCATTTTAGGGGCCCTAATGCGTGAGAAGTAGTTTGAAATCAAAATGTGTAAAAAATGCCCTGTGAAATCTGAAAGGTGCTCTTTGGAATGTGGGCCCCTTTGCCCACCTAGGCTGCAAAAAAAGCATGGGTATATGTAAAATGACACCCCAAAACACATTGCCCAACTTCTCCTGAGTACGGCGATACCACATGTGTGACAATTTTTTGCAGCCTAGGTGCGCAAAGGGGCCCAAATTCCTTTTAGGAGGGCATTTTTAGACATTTGGATACCAGACTTCTCACGCTTTAGGGCCCCTAAAATGCCAGGGCAGTATAAATACCCCACATGTGACCCCATTTTGGAAAGAAGACACCCCAAGGTATTCCGTGAGGGGCATGGCGAGTTCATAGAAGTTGGGGTTTTTTTTGGCACAAGTTAGCGGAAATTGATTTTTTTAGTTTTTTCTCACAAAGTCTCCCTTTCCGCTAACTTGTGACAAAAAGTTCAATCTTTCATGGACTCAATATGCCCCTCAGCGAATAACTTGGGATGTCTTCTTTCCGAAATGGGGTCACTTGTGGGGTATTTATACTGCCCTGTCATTTTAGCGGCCCTAAAGCGTGAGAAGAAGTCTGGAATATAAATGTCTAAAAAATTTTACGCATTTGAATTCCGTGAGGGGTATGGTGAGTTCATGTGAGATTTTCTTTTTTGTCACAAGTTAGTGGAATATGAGACTTTGTAAGAAAAAACAAAAAAACAAAAACAAAAAAAATCAATTTCCGCTAACTTGTGACAAAAAAAAATAAATCTTCTATGAACTCGCCATGCCCCTCAAAAGTGATCTTTTTATAGCGCCACAGTGATTTTACGGTGTTTTTGCAGTGATCATAAAAAAAAAATTCTGTCCCTGCGGTTTGGCGGACTGAACGCAATTGTGCGCTCAAGATCAGGCCTGATCGGGCAAACACGGCGTTTTTTGTAGAGCCTATAGAACATGTCCTATTCTTGTCCGCAATTGCGGACAAGAAAAGGCATTTTCTATATAGTTCTGGCAATGTGCGGATCCGCAAAATGCGGAAAGCACATTGCCGGTGTCAGTGTTTTGCGGATCCGTGGATCCGCAAAACACATACGGACGTCTGAATGGAGCCTTACAGGGGGTGATCAATGACAGGGGGGTGATCAGGGAGTCTATATGGGGTGATCACCCCCCTGTAAGGCTCCATTCAGACGTCTGTATGTGTTTTGCGGATCCGCGGATCCGTGGATCCGCAAAACACATACGGACGTCTGAATGGAGCCTTACAGGGTGGTGATCAATGACAGGGGGGTGATCAGGGAGTCTAATATGGGGTGATCACCCCCCTGTCATTGATCACCCCCTTGTCAGGCTCCATTCAGACGTCCGTATGTGTTTTGTGGATCCGCGGATCCGCAAAACACATATGGACGTCTGAATAGAGCCTAACAGGGGGGTGATCAGTGACAGGGGGTGATCAGGGAGTCTATATGGGGTGATCAGGGGTTAATAAGGGGTTAATTAGTGACGGGGGGGGGTGTAGTGTAGTGGTGTTTGGTGCTACTTTACAGAGCTGCCTGTGTCCTCTGGTGGTCGATCCAAGCAAAAGGGACCACCAGAGGACCAGGTAGCAGGTATATTAGACGCTGTTATCAAAACAGCGTCTAATATACCTTTAAGGGGTTAAAAAAAAAATCGAATCTACAGCCTGCCAGCGAATTATCGCCGCTGGCAGGCTGCTGATCCACTCGATTACCTGCAGTTCCTGTAAACGCTTTCACAGGAAATCTCGCGTCTCGCGAGATGACGCGCCGGCGCGTCCACTTGGAATAACAGGGCCGCCGCAAAGACGCAATCCTGCGTACGGCGGTCCTGTAGTGGTTAAGGGAACAAAAATAATGGGACAGAATAATAATCCTAAATCAAATTTTCACTTTTTAAGTTTCAAAAAGCATTTATTGGTTTTTGCACAATGAAAAGAAAAACAATTACATAAGTAGTTGATAAAATAAGTAACATAAAACAAATATGTCTCTTGGTGATATACATGGAAAATATCACATTAATCAATGTACTTTTAGAGGAATGGAAAATTTTCAAGCATGGAGAGGAAATGTGTCAAACCCCCATTTCCGGCTAGTATTTAATATTGTCAAAGGGAAATGCTATAACGTATATCTGGAGAGTGGGAGGAAGAAAGCCAAGGTTCCCACACCTTCTCAAAGGTGTCAAAAGTATCAGTGCGGATAGCTGATAGCTTCTCAAATAGTAGGATTTTGTTGATCCTGTCTATAACAGCTTGGAAAGACAATGAATCAGAGCGCCATTTAAAGGCAACGTGGATTCTAGCTGCCAGAAGAATAAATTGGGATAGTTTGAATCTGTGATAAGGTAGCCAGTGAGGTTTGTCTCCCAGGAGGCATAAGGGTAATGTCATGGGGTATTTGCAATTCAGTACTGATGATATTAGATTAGTTACTTTGACCCAAAATCGTTTAACCACTGTGCATGACCACCACGTATGCAACATGGACTCTACCTCATCGCAACCTCTAAAGCACAGTGGGGATACTTCTGGGTATATATAATGTAGATGGGCGGGAACCATGTAAGTTTTGTGAAGAACCTTTATAGAGGTCTCGGCCAATATGAGTTGCCAAGAACCTTTCGTAAGGGTTATGGAGCGTTCAGACCATTTGGAGGATGTGAATTCCTGACCCAACTCCTCCTCCCAGGCTCTCATATAGGGTAATTTATGACCTTCAGGAACCGAGTTGAGGGCCTCGTACATTCTGGATAGCAAACCCTGTCTATATAGCGAATAGTTAATGGAACGTTCAAATGGTGTTAGCTCAACAGATCGATCAGACTGAAGCAATGATCTAAAAAAGGAAAATATTTGATTCATGGTGAGGTATTCCCTAGTAGGGGGAGAGAACCTCTCTTTGAAATCCGTAATGGAAATCAATTTGCCTCTAATCAGGAATTTAAGTAATGAACACAAATTGTTGGTCGACCACCAATCCAGGTTGTGAGGCTGGGTTCCCGGTAGGAAAGCAGGGTTTCCCACCAGGTGTTCCAACGGTGAGGGTTTAGACTGGAGTGCGAACTTAAATCTGACCGATCTCCAAAGCAGTAGCGAATAGTACGATAAAACAGAGTTATTGCGTACAACCTGAGGAATGGGAGAGGCTGACCATATCAATGCTTTCCAGGTATAAGGTTTAAGGTTGGTGAGCTCTAATCCAATCCAAAGAGGATGTTCACGTGGATCAAGATGGTTCAGGAACATTTGGGCCAATCTATCAGCTTTGTAATATTTCACAAAATCAGGGACTGACAAACCCCCTTGAGATCTATGTCTGCATATGGGCGTCCTGGATATGCGGTGTCGTTTGTTCACCCAAATAAACCTCAACACATCACTTTGTATAGATCTAAGATCCCGTATAGGGATTGGTATCGGTAGTGCCATAAATAGATAGAGTATTCTAGGGAGAATCACCATTTTAATTATGTTTATTCTACCCACCTAAGACGTCTGCAAGGTTTGCCACGACACTAAGTCTTGTCGTATCTTGCGGTACAAAGGTAAGTAATTTATCTTGTAAACTGAGTCAAGGCTATTTGGCAACAGGATCCCTAGGTAAGAGATGTGTTGAGGTTTGTGTTGAAAGGGAAAACTATGCAGCAGTACCGACCTAGTGGAGGTAGGTGTGTTGCACAGAAGTAATTCGGATTTGGCATGGTTAATTCATAGGCCTGATGCTTTAAGCTTCCAGAAGTTTTAAGAGGGAGGGGAGGGAGATAATGGGGTTGGTGATAGACAATAGTAGATCATCTGCAAACAGACTTAATTTGCACTCTGATCCCCCGATTGAATAACCTGTAATGTCAGCATGGGCTCTAATGTGAATTGCCAGGGGTTCCATAGCGAGGGCGAATAATGCTGGGGAGAGAGGACACCCCTGCCTCGTACCTCTTCTGATGGGAATAGGGGAGGGCTTTGTGGTAGGGAGTTTTTAAGGTAGGCCTCTGGGTTAGAATAGAGAGCTTGGATAGCCGCCAGGAAGGGGCCCTTAATACCCATTGTTGAAAGGACTTTGTAAAGATAGGCCCAGGTGACAATATCGAAAGCTTTTTCAATGTCAAGTGCCAGAAGTGTTAATGGGGCTTTATTTTTATTGGAGGATTGTATAATGTTTAGAATCTTCCTAATATTATCAGGGGCTTCCCTTCTTGGTATAAACCCGACCTGGTCCTTATGAATGAGGGATGGGAGGATTTTATTGAGTCTATTAGCTAATATGGAGGTAAAAAATTTATTGTCAATGTTTAGCAGTGAAATTGGCCTGTAATTAGATGGAAGTAAAGGGTCTCTATTGGGTTTAGGGATAACCGTAATTGATGCCTTGAGGAATTCATCTAGGGGGGTGGACCCTTGCATTAGGTGATTACAGTAATTCGTTACATGGGGGATAATTGAAGGTGCAAATTTCTTATAATATAATGCAGAGTAACCGTCCGGACCTGGGGCTTTGCCCTAATTTCAGGGATTTGATGGCATGAGTTACTTCCTCAGCTGTAATAGGATTACCTAGATCAGACTGGGCTTCTGGGGTTAGTAAGGGGAGTCGTATTGACGATAAGAAATTATTAATCTGAGTATTGGTGTCACCATCAGGGGTGGAATAAAGGGATCTATAGTACTTTTGGAAGGTTGTGTAAATGGTGTCCGGATTAGAGGTGGATTGGCCTGACCGTGTATGTATTTGAAATACATGGTCGATCTTCTGCTTGGTTTTAAGTTGGTTGGCTAATAGCTTGTCCGGTTTATTAGCATATTTATAATAGAAGGAATTGGTCCACCTAAGGGCCTTTTCTGTATTGTTCGTGAGGACCATGTTCAATTGTTGTTTAACCTCTTTTATTGCTTTGAGCAGATACAGTGAAGGGGATCTTTGGTGGGCCCAGACTAACCTATTTAGTTTGGCCTCCAAACCTACATGGGCTTGAGTCCGATCTCTCTTTCTCTTGGAGGCAATACTTATTAATCTACCCCTCATGTAGGCTTTGTGAGTCAGCCAAAGTGTCATAGGGTCGACTTCAGAGGTATTGTTCTCGGTGAGGAAGTTTGATAGATCCTCCTGCAGCTGGGAAAGTATGGTTGGGTTAGTAAGGAGAGATTCATTTAATCTCCAGTGGGATGAGGTATTCGTTCGATGGGGGGTCATAAACTCAGAAATAACCATATCATGATCGGACCATGACGACACAACATGCCTAGAATAAGACAAACAGGGGAGAAGTGAGGTGGACGCCAAGATCACGTCAATACGTGAATAGACCTGATGAGCTGGTGAATAGTATGTATAATCCCTCTGCGGGCCGTTGTGTTCTCTCCAAGTATCTGCCAGAGACAGGGATTGCAGAACCCGATTGATTACAGTTACCTGGGTTGCAGGACGTGGGGTCGTGGGGGGGATAGAACGATCTAATATAGGATGGAAAGTGAAATTTAAATCCCCACACCATATCAATTTTTGAAATGTGAGTGTCTCAATAACCCGGTTCATGTTTCCTAAAAAGCAAATAGGGTTGTCTGTAGGCGCGTAGGAGTTAACTATGCAGAGGGATTCTTCTTTGTGAATCCCTACAATAATAACATGCCTCCCATTAGGGTCAATGCATGTCTGAGTGACAGTAAAAGGGAAAGAGTTTCTCAGTAGCGTAACAACCCCTCTACATTTAGATGTGAAGGTGGACGAATAAAAGCAGGAGTATTGCGGGTGGAAGTACTTCGGGTGTGATGTGGGCGTGAAATGTGTCTCTTGGAGACAGACGACGTCGGGCGTATGCTTAAGGTAAATTGCAAAGGCTGTCTTCCTTTTCCTAGGGGAATTGAAACCCCTTACATTATGGGTTAGCAGTTTACACATAGTAATAATATAGGGACAAATTCTTTAAGGTGGAAACACGCCCGACGTCATCCGCTCCCCGAAACACCCCCACCCCAGCCCTCCCTCTCAATCCTGCCGACACATTGGTAATCGTGATAATACCATCCAAGAGAAGAACATCAGTACATTTGAGCATCATAACAACCTGAATGAACATGAAATATAAAGTGGAGCTAATAGGCCCCATACAAGGAGCTAAAAAGGGCGGGAAATAGGAGAGAGGTATCAGCCTAGTGACGGCTAGCTGCACTCTCTCGCAACATCCCATAATCAGGGACAACATGAAAGTCCGCATCATCGAACCCCAATATTAATAAAACTGGCCCGGTGCAGTGTTTAGGGGTGAAAAACAGGAGTCCCTAAAAAAAAAAAAAGACCTATGAGAATAAGTTTAACTGTTACCGCTCTCAGGGTGAGGACAACGATTGAGTCAAGTGTTCCGTAATCTGGTCGGACCACCAGAGGCTGGTGGAACTTTGGTCCAGACCCTTGCTGGTCTCTGCGGTTTCGGTGAGGAAGATGGCAGGGCCTGGTGTTCGCACGGGATCCCTGCTCGCTGCAGCGCATCCAGTCCCTCTGCCGCTGAGTGAACTGTGTGAAAGCGGGAGTTCAGTTGAAAGGACAGGTTGAAGGGAAATCCCCATCTGTACCTTATATTAGCCTTTTGTAAGGCTTGTGTGACCGGCCGCATTTCTCTACGCCTACGCAGAGTAGATGGCGCTAGGTCAGCATAAAGGTGGACTGATGGTGGAAGTCCACGAAGGTCAGAAAGGTCCCTTGCTGCTGCGAGAACCTTATCCCTCATGTCTGGATGATGAAACTTGAGGATTATATCCCTAGGAAGGTCCGGATTCCGAGGCTTCCCCAGAGACCTGTGGACACGATCCATTTTCAGGGAATTCAATTCTGTCTGAGGGAGTAAGGCAGTAAACAGCGCAGACAGAGTGGAGTGTAGGTCAGTGAACGATTAGGGTAGACCTCTGACTCTTAGGTTACCCCTCCGGGACCTATTCTCGAGGTCCTCTGTTTTAAGCTCCAACTCTGCCAGTTGGCTCTCATGAGAGTTAATATCCTCTCTGTCACGGCCTAAAGCGTCAGACAGGTCATCCGTCCTCGTCTCCAAGTCTGAGACCCTGTTGCCTAGATCTTGTATCTGGCGTGTAAAGTCCGAAACATCTTGGGACAGCACTGCTTTAAATAGTGCCGCTATATTCTTGTACAGATCGTCCTGACCAACCTGTCGGTCCGCTGCTTCTGTAGAAGGTTCTCCGCCATCTGATGAAGCTGGGCTGGCGGGAGTTGCTGGCGCGTCCGCCATGACAGTCTGCCTGGTCTGTCGGAAGATCTCCGGCAAAGTCTGCGACGGGACGGGAGTACCCGGTATTCTAGTTTTCCCCTTGGTGAGGGTCATCTTCGGGGTCCCCTGCATCAAATTTAAGGCTTAATGGAGCCCGGTAAAAGGCGCTATGGATAGGGTTTTCTCGATGTGCGGAGCGGAGCTCACTGAAGCATGACCTCCTCGTGAGCCGCGCGCATGTGCCCCCCCAAATTTTCACTTTTTAATACTTGGTTGCAAATCCTTTGCAGTCAATTACAGCCTGAAGTCTGGAACGCATAGACATCACCAGATGCTGGGTTTCATCCCTGGTGATGCTCTACCAGGCCTCTACTGCAACTGTCTTCAGTTCCTGCTTGTTCTTGAGGCATTTTCCCTTCAGTTTTGTTTTCATCAAGTGAAATGCATGCTCAATCGAATTCAGGTCAGGTGATTGACTTGGCCATTGCATAACATTCCACTTCTTTCCCTTAAAAAACTCTTTGGTTGCTCTTGCAGTATGCTTTGGTCATTGTCCATCTGCACTGTGATGCGCCGTCCAATGAGTTCTGAAGCATTTGGCTGAATATGAGCAGATAATATTGCATGAAACACTTCAGAATTCATCCTGCTGCTTTTGTCAGCAGTCACATCATCAATAAATACAAGAGAAACAGTTCCATTGGCAGCCATACATGCCCACGCCATGACACTACCACCACCATTCTTCACTGATGAGGTGGTATGCTTAGGATCATGTGCAGTTCCTTTCCTTCTCCATACTCTTCTCTTCCCATCACTCTGGTACAAGTTGATATTGGTCTCATCTGTCCATAGGATGTTGTTTCAGAACTGTGAAGGCTTTTTTAGATGTCGTTTGGCAAACTCTAATCTGCCCTTCCTGTTTTTGAGGCTCACCAATGGTTTACATCTTGTGGTGAACCCTCTGTATTCACTATGGTGAAGTCTTCTCTTGATTGTTCACTTTGACACACATACACCTACCTCCTGGAGACTGTTCTTGATCTGGCCAACTGTTCTGAAGGGTGTTTTCTTCACCAGGGAAAGAATTCTTAGGTCATCCACCACAGTTGTTTTCCATGGTCTTCGGGGCTTTTGATGTTGCTGAGCTCACCGATGCATTCCTTCTTTTTAAGAATGTTCCAAACAGTTGTTTTGGCCACGCCTAATGTTTTTGCTATCTCTGATGGGTTTGTTTTGTTTTTTCAGCCTAATGATGGCTTGCTTCACTGACAGTGACAGCTTTTTGGATCTCATCTTGAGAGTTGACAGCAACAGATTCCAAATGCAAATAGCACACTTGAAATGAACTCTGGACCTTTTATCTGTTCATTATAATTGGGATAATGAGGGAATAACACACACCTGGCCATGGAATAGCTGAGAAGCCAAGTGTCCCATTACTTCTGGTCCCTTAACAAGAGGGAAGCACATATGAAAACTGTTGTAATTCCTAAACCGTTCACCTGATTTGGATGTAAATACCCTCAAATTAAAGCTGACAGTCTGCAGTTAAAGCACATATTGTTCGTTTCATTTCAAATCAATTGTGGTGGTGTATAGAGCCAAAAATGTTGGAATTGTGTTAATGAACTAATATTTATGGACCTGACTGTATAATGGCAATTTGGGTGCTCAGTCAGTGCTGCAAAGTCTAATAGGAATGTTCCTATTACCCAGGCTGTCACCTTTCCGAATGAACCCTGTTCAACAGTAATGCCGTGCAATGATTCCTCCCTATCTTTTCCCTACACTTGAAAATCTTATTTTTTTCCGAGTAGAATGACGATCTTTCTATTACTGTCCCTAGCGCCTGCAGACACGTCTCTCCCTGCACTAAGTATGCTGGTGAATGGCAGAATCTAAGATGGCTGCCATATTTATAGGGCTGTGACATCACAGGGCTGGCTGGCTGCTGATTGGCTGCATGCATGACAGTATGGGTGATCTAGCCTTCCCAGAATTCCTTTCTCCATATCCTCACACGTGCAGCAGCGATTTTAGGAAAAATGCGGTTCGTTGCTACGAAGCGCGAGGAAATTCACATTCGGTGCAAATCAAATTTTTCCAGAAATTCGGAACGAATTCCACTTCGTCAGCTTCGATTCGCTCATCTCTAGACATAACTGATAAAAATATTTAGGATAGGACACCAGTATCTGATCAGTGGGGGGTCAGGCACCCATCACAACCTGCTGATCAGCTGTTTGAAGAGGCTGCAGAGCTCCAGTGAGCACCGCAACGTCCGATCCTATGCTGAGGATAGGTCATCAGTAAAAAACACTCGGACAACCCCTTTAAAGGGACTGTGTCATCAGAAATTTGTGTAATCGAGTAATTAATCATTATTTTAATCCTAATAAGATTTGTTTAATCATATTTAAAGAGATATTCCCTTTGCAGAGATTGATGGCATATGGCTAGGACATACGTGTCAGATAGGAACAGGTCTCAGAGGTGGGACCCGCACCTATCTGAGGAACGAGTCCCCCAAAGTACAGTAGAACACACTACACATGCAAGACTTGCAGTACTATGGGACTGCCGGAAAAGACCAAGCCAGCGCTTGGCTATTTTTGGAACTCCAATAGTGGTAAATGGAGGGCGGCCGCACTTGCACAGTGTGCTCTCCTTCAATTTACGGGGGGCTCGCTCTGGAGATAGCAGCTGGTCCCAGAGATGGGACCTGCACCTATATGACATTAATGGCATTTCCTAGTGAAATACCATCAATCTCTGTAATCATCCCTTTAATTATAATGACATAAGATATAATACCATAGAAGAGTCAACAAATGAGGGACAAGTTGTTATTAGGTTACATTGTACACACAAAAATTGCCATTTCAAAAAACTTGTGACACATCATAGTTAGAGATGAGCGAATCGAAGCTGACGAAGTGGAATTCGTTCCGAATTTCAGGAAAAATTGGATTCTCACCAAATGCGAATTTCCTCGCACTTCATGGTAACGAATCACATTTTTTCCTAAAATGGCTGCTGCACGTGTAAAGACATGGAGAAAGAAACTCTGGAAAGGCGGGATCACCAATAATGCCATGCATGCAGCCAATCAGCAGCCAGCCAGCCCTGTGATGTCACATCCCTATAAACAGCAGAAGCCATCTTAGATTCTGCAATTTACCAGTGTACTTAGTGCAGGGAGAGACGTCAGCAGGCGCTAGGGACAGTGATAGAAAAAACATCATTGTGCTAAAAAATCATATTACACCTTGCAGCACTGACTGGGGATCCAAATCGCCATTACACAGTTCTGTAATTCCAGCAAACTGTTCTTATTAGGGTGCAAGTGTCGTTTGATACAGCCATTAACAGGGGTTATTACAAGGAAATATTTCTACATTTTATTTGCCCTTGTGCGGTGCAGTTATACAGTACAGACCAAAAGTTTGGACACACCTTCTCATTCAAAGAGTTTTCTTTATTTTCATGACTATGAAGGCATCAAAACTATGAATTAACACATGTGGAATTATATACATAACAAACAAGTGTGAAACAACTGAAAATATGTCATATTCTAGGTTCTTCAAAGTAGCCACCTTTTGCTTTGATTTCTGCTTTGCACACTATTGGCATTCTCTTGATGAGCTTCAAGAGGTAGTCACCTGAAATGGTCTTCCAACAGTCTTGAAGGAGTTCCCAGAGATGCTTAGCACTTGTTGGCCCTTTTGCCTTCACTCTGCGGTCCAGCTCACCCCAAACCATCTCGATTGGGTTCAGGTCCGGTGACTGTGGAGGCCATGTCATCTGGCGCAGCACCCCATCACTCTCCTTCATGGTCAAATAGCCCTTACTTTCAAAGTTTTCCCAATTTTTCGGCTAAATGACTGACCTTCATTTCTTAAAGTAATGATGGCCACTCGTTTTTCTTTACTTGGCTGCTTTTTTCTTGCCATAATACAAATTCTAACAGTCTATTCAGTAGGACTATGAGCTGTGTATCCACCTGACTTCTCCTCAACGCAACTGATGGTCCCAACCCCATTTATAAGGCAAAAAAAACCACTTATTAAACCTGACAGGGCACACCTGTGAAGTGAAAACCATTTCAGGGGACTACCTCTTGAAGCTCATAAAGAGAATGCCAAGAGTGTGCAAAGCAGTAATCAAAGCAAAAGGTGGCTACTTTGAAGAACCTAGAATATGACATATTTTCAGTTGTTTCACACTTGTTTGTTATGTATATAATTCCACATGTGTTAATTCATAGTTTTGATGCCTTCAGTGTGAATCTACAATTTTCATAGTCATGAAAATAAAGAAAACTCTTTGAATGAGAAGGTGTGTCCAAACTTTTGGTCTGTACTGTATGTTCTAAAGTCTCTTTTGGTGTGTATTAGTGGCAAATAAAGTATTATTTGTCATTCAGCGTGCAGTTATATGGTCTAAAGCATTTTTTGGCTTGTATTAGTGGGAAAAAAAAGGGCTTATTAGCCGTTGTGTGGTGAAGTGCGAAAATACAGCCCTTTTGAGTCGTGCATTAGTGGCAAAAGTAAAATATATTTGCCGCTCAGCGGTGCAGTTATCTGTTCTAAAGTCATTATTTCTGTGTATGGCCTCATGCACACGACCGTTTTTTTTTTAAGGTCCGCAAAAACGGGGTCCGTAGGTCCGTGATCCGTGACCGTTTTTTCGTCCGTGGGTCTTCCTTGATTTTTGGCCGTGCGGAGCCAAACGCATCCGTCCTGAATTACAATGCAAGTCAATGGGGACGGATCCGTTTCATGTTGACACAATATGGTGCAATTGCAAACGGATCCGTCCCCCATTGACTTTCAATGTAAAGTCAGGAGTCCCTTTTATACCATCGGATCGGAGTTTTCTCCAATCCGATGGTATATTTTAACTTGAAGTGTCCCCATCACCATGGGAACGCCTCTATGTGAGAATATGCCATCGGATTTGAGTTAGATCGTGAAACTCAGATCCGACAGTATATTCTAACACATAGGCGTTCCCATGGTGATGGAGACGCTTCAGGTTAGAATATACTAAAATAACTGTGTACATGACTGCCCCCTGCTGCCTGGCAGGTGCTGCCAGGCAGCAGGGGGCAGACCCCCCCTCCCTCCCCTGTATTTAACTCATTGGTGGCCAGTGCGGCCGGCCCCCCTCCCTCCCCTGTAGTTAACACATTGGTGGCCAGTGCGGCCGGCCCCCCCTCCCTCCCTCCCCTGTAGTACTGTAGATTCATTGGTGGCCAGTGGGCCCCACCCTCCCTCCCCCTCCTAATTAAAATCTCCCCCCCTATCATTGGTGGCAGCGGAGAGTAGCGATAGGAGTCCCAGTTTAATCGCTGGGGGTCCGATCGGTAACCATGGCAACTGGATGCCATGGTTACTTAGCAATTTTTAGAAGCATTATACTTACCTGCGAGCTGCGATGTCTGTGACCGGCCGGGCGCTCCTCCTACTGGTAAGTGAAAGGTCTGTGCGGCGCATTGCTTATAGCACAGACCTGTCACTTACCAGTAGGAGGAGCGCCCGGCCGGTCACAGACATCGCAGGTCGCAGGTAAGTATAATGCTTCTAAAGATTGCTAAGTAACCATGGCAACCAGGACTGCAGTAGCGTCCTGGTTGCCATGGTTACCGATTAAACTGGGACTCTGATCGGTACTCTCTGCTGCCACCAATGATAGGGGGGGAGATTTTAATTAGGAGGGGGAGGGAGGGGGGGCCCACTGGCCACCAATGAATCTACAGTACTAAAGGGGGAGGGAGGGGGGGCCGGCCGCACTGGCCACCAATGTGTTCACTACAGGGGAGGGAGGGGGGGTCGGCCGTACTGGCCTCCAATGTGATAACTACAGGGGACGGAGGGGGGGGGCGGCCGCACTGGCCACCAATGTGTTAAATACAACTTTCCCACTGGCCACCAATGAATTTAAAACTGGGGAGGGAGGGGGGTGTGCCCCCTCCTGCCTGTCAGCACATGATCTCTTACAGGGGGCTATGATACGCACAATTAACCCCTCAGGTGCAGCACCTGAGGGGTAAATTGTGCGGATCACAGCCCCCTGTAAGAGATTGGGTGCTGCCAGGCAGCAGGGGGCAGTCATGTACACAGTTTAAAGTATATTCTAACTAGAAGCGTCCCCATCACTATGGGAACGCCTCTGTGTTAGAATATACTGTCGGATCTGAGTTTTCACAAAGTGAAAACTTAGCTCTGAAAAAGCTTTTATGCAGACGGATCAGCGGATCCGTCTGTGTGAAAGTAGCCTACGACCACGGACGCGGATGCCAATCTTGTGTGCATCCGTGTTTTTTCACTGACCCATTGACGTGTATATACAATTATTTAATTCGGCCAATTACTTTTGAGCCCCTGAAATGAAGGGATTGTGTTGAAAAAATGCTTTAGTTCCTTACATTTTTATGCAATCATTTGATTCAACCCACAGAATTAAAGCTGAAAGTCTGAACTTCAACTGCATCTGAATTGTTTTGTTCAAAATCCATTGTGGTAATGTATAGAACAGAAATTAGAAAAATGTCGTCAAAATATATATATGGACCTAACTGTAACAGTGGAGACTTGCTAACACTGACTGTATTATGTAAAACAGACGACAGAGGAGCATTGCTAAGGCTCAAAATGGGCACTTTAGAGCTATTTTTCTAATAGAAATGTACGATTTCAGTAATCATGGTACATTCCAAAAATGGTCAGCATCACTGCCCCTATCCTGTACATTACACAAATAAAAATAGAATGGCAGTTACACTTTAAAAAAAAAAAAATCACGGACACGTCTATTTTTTTAACGGACAGACGAAGAAAAGCTGCCTAATTTTTACGGACTGTCTGAAATTTCTGGACGCTTGGAAACCCTGTCAGTACCCCACTGATTATGTCAAATGTTTTATGAAACTGCAGTTACTTTTGAACATAAAAAACTATTAGACAACAGAAGCAGTGACTGGCTATATAAGGAAATGGAGTTCTGCTGCCATTGGGAACAGTTCCCAGGTTTGGGAAACACAAGGAACCTTGGTTTTCAGAATATCTTCCTAGTCCCTATACTATAACTCTATAAAAACAATAGTACAAGACATAGCAATAGATGGCATGGGACGCAATGTCATGGCAGACAGTGGACTTACCATGGTAGCTGTAGCAGGGCAGTTGCTATAGGTGTAGTTTCCAGAGCATTCAGACGATGCTATTTATACTGTGTGAGCGATGGTAATTAATTATCTGACACATATGTTTACAAAGAAGATTGGGAAAATCTGAAACATGCCATTCCCTTAAACAATTGCTACATGCAGGTGTGTGCACAGTGGGTTTTTCCCTTCAGGTGATAATACATAGTATGTCTGGGAACCTCGGGAGATGGCCTTTGTAGTGTAATGATGCTGAAGTGGACGAAATGGTAAATAACACAGAAGCTTCACGTTCTCAAACAGGTGTGTCCCCTGCTCCAACCAGCACCAGTGTCTTTCCGACCAGGAATATGTGCAATGTTTTATCTTCACACACTGATTTATAATCCATTAATGTCTCCAAATATTTGACAACAGTCTGATTCTTTTAATCAAAAAGGGCGAAAGCCTATTTTGTCTAAGATGCTATGAGTAATTGGTTATCGTATTTCAGATGACACCTGTTGGGTGATCACTTTTAATTTGTTCATCGGAGAGATTTCATGAAAGTGTATTTGGACATAAGCTATTCAGGGCATATGAACAAAACTGCTGCTTTTCTGACTAGTCTTCTCTGATATTTCTGATATTATAGACACATACGTACATGCTTGATGTGTGTCCATGGAGATCTAAGCAAAATGTAATGGTATGCTCAGGGTATTCTTGTATTCGCCTGTTTATGGCCGTAAAATTAGGCAAGCATATTTCATTCGGCTGTCTTTCTTTTGCCGAGTATTTCTTCAAAGTCGCATAGCCGTTGACGAATTAGGCTAGACATATATATTTTTTCTGTCGTGGTGGTTGTTTTTAAGTTAGACAGGTTCATATTGACTTAGACTGGTTTCATTTATTTGCACTTGAAAAAGTTGTATCGTTGAGAAGAAAAGTCGCATGTCTCCAGAAATGTGCAATTTTCAATGTAAAAGATAAATGTTGCACATCACCAATGAGGGGCTCATGCACACGGCCGTTGTTTTGGTCCTCATCCGAGCCGCAGTTTTGGCGGCTTGGATGTGGACCTATTCACTTCAATGGGGCCGCAAAAGATGCGGACAGCACTCCGTTGGTCCGTTCCGTGGTCCGCAAAAAAATATAACCTGTGCGCGTTTTGAGGACAAGAATAGGAAGTTATATAAATGGCTCTCCGTGCCATTCCACAAATTGCGGAACGCACACGGACGACATCCGTGTTTTGCGGACCGCAAAACGCATAATGGTCGTGTGCATGAGGCCGAAATCAGATGAAGAAATGTACACCAGCCCTGGTGTTGTGTAGAAATGAGACTGTTATTGCTACAAATTCAGTTGCAACAAAGGCATATGTACATAAATAATTCAGAAAAAAGTCGCAAAAGTTTGAAAATGTCTGAATTAGTCTAAAAAAAATCAAAATAGTCAAACAAGGCACAAAGGCCTCCAAAACATGCTCAATTTCAGTAGTAAATGTAACTAAAAAAATAAGACTGTCTAAAACAGCTTTTTTTTGACTAAAAACAGGCGCAAGCACTTTAGTAAATGTGCCCCAATGTGCCAGCAGTGAGCAGGGGTAATTACATCTCAGCCGTCCCATTCACTGCAATGGGACGGCTCTGTAGTATTCACTTGAGTAGGAAGGAGCTGTCACATTGAAGTGAATGGAGACAATTACGCTATAGTTGTAATTACACCTGCTCAGCGCTGCAGTTATGATGGCGAGCAGGTAAACACTGAAGAGAAGGTATAAATGCAGCGGTCTCTTTAAACAGCTGATCGGCGGGGGTGCCAAGAGTTGGCCCCCCCACTGATCTGATATGGATGACCTATCCCGAGGATAGGTCATTAAGAGAAAAAAAATCTGACAGCCTCTATAACTTTCACATCTATGGTGCTTGCTCCTGGTCTTTAATCTGCGGTGCTGGATTAAGGCCTCTTCCAAATTTCCATTTTTCACTGACGTGTTCTATCAGCATTTTCTGCGGACAGCACACATACCCACTAATTTGAATGTGTCTGTTCACACATGAGTATTTATTTTACTGACCATGGGTCAGTAAAAAAAATGATGGAGACATGCACTACTTTGGTCTGTGATGCGGCCTAAACACTCCCACTGAAGTCTATGTAGGTCTGTGAAAATCACGGACACAACAGGGGCGACATCCTTGTTGCGTTTGTCTTTCACTGAACACTGATAGGAGATGCTTTGGAAATTAATTTTCAGTTAAGAAGTGTCATGTATTATAGATGACACATGGAGGGTAAAAACGGACACACGGACCAAACACGGATCCTTCATGGATATCTTCACGGATAAAACACCTATGCTTTTTTCATGGACGTTAAACTGGAAATGTGGACGAGGCCTAAACCTCATGATTCTGCAATCTAGCAGGAGCAGGTCGAGTCCCAGCTAGAAACCCGAAGGAGAAGACAGAAGTGCTTCATTACCTCTTCTGCTTTCTTCAGTCCTTTATTCATAGAGCTGAATGACCACTATGCAGTGAATAGAGGAAGAGGCTGGGCTACTTCCTCTATTGGACCAGACAATCACATGATTGCCAGGTGTCTCAGGGGCAAAATATAATAAAATACAAATACCACCCCCTGCACAAATACCACATAACACAGAACACTTACTGCACTACATATGTATATTCAATGTACACCACACCACCTCAACCAGCCTATGCTCATAAATAAAACTTCATAGATTATTAAAGAAACTCCCCAGTTTATTATTATAGACATGATCAGAGCTGAGATGATTCTAGGTATAGAGGAAAGCTGCCAGTGTCCTCTTCTCCCCAGGTCCTACCTTCTCAAAGTTGTTGCAGGGACCCCCATATTCAATCATCTGGTAGCATCTTGCTGCTGTGTGAGCAGGTAATATTTTAATGTGTCCATACGGTGGGCCCCCAAAATAAATTTTACTGGTGGGCCCTAGGCACCCCAGTCCGACACTGTCCCTGTGACTTACATTATACTTTCATAGGGACAGGTTCCCTTTATAAGAGTGTTTTTTGACTTTTTCTGTATCAACTTGTAAGTATAAAATGGCTGAACATGATAGACCTGTCTTTTTGTTTTTCTAATAACTACAGTATATATGTATGTGATTTAGACTTCAAGAACCTCAAGTCCAGAAATACTGATGAATGTATATTTATTGTTGGTCTCAAATACAAGGCACTTCAAGATATAAGGCCCTTTTATCAGACATAGTGAGACTCTTACCCAGAGAACACATAGGGAACCCATGCAAACACCCGGAGGATATACAACTTCCATACAAATGTTACCCATTGCCCTTAGCTGACTTCAGACCCAGGATCACAGGGCTATAAAGCAATAGTAGTAACTCTTGAGCCACCATGCTGCTTTTTTGAAGAGCTTTTCTCAATCGTTTTTTCTATATAGTAACTTCGGCTATCATATATATTAACCCGTAGAGGACCCTCGCTGTACTGTACATGTACGGCGCTTGTAAACGTGACTTGAGGACCAGTGCCGTGCATGTAAAGCGGGCTGATCGGGCGGATGCAGGAGCTGTGCCCGCCTGATCAACAGCACGGACCCAGCAGTCACTGACGGCTAGGTTCCTGCTGCATACGCCGGCATCGGGGAAAACACAGATGCTGGCGTATCAACCCTTTGAATGCCGTGGTCAAAGCTGACTGCAGTATGCAGAGGGTTCGCGGAAGATACGTGTGCCCTCCGCTTCCCCATCGGGTCTCTGCGCTGCAGTGGTCAGAACTGATGACAGAGAAGGCAGCCAGATGCCTTCCATAGGCATCGGGGCATGCCTTCTACGGAAGCCTGTGAGATCCAGCCCTTAAAAAGTAAAAAATAAATAAAAAACTGTGT
Organism: Bufo bufo; assembly: GCF_905171765.1. Taxonomy (NCBI): domain Eukaryota; kingdom Metazoa; phylum Chordata; class Amphibia; order Anura; family Bufonidae; genus Bufo; species Bufo bufo. Next base: position 122,545,844 of record NC_053394.1, read on the forward strand.
TTTTGATAATTAAAAAAATTAAGTTTCAAGTAAAAAAAATATAAATAAATAAATTCCCAAAATAAAACACATAAAATTGTAAAAAAAAGAAAACCAGAAATATTGGGTATTGGCGCGTCCGTAACAACTGTCTCTATAAAAATATCACATGATCCACCCCCTCACCTGAACGCCTTAGAAAAAATAAAATAAAAACTGTGCTAAAATAATTATTTTTTTGTCACCTTACATCACAAAAAGTGCAACACCAAGCAATCAAAAAGGCGTTTTCCCCCCCCCAAAATAGTACCAATCAAACTGTCACCTCATCCCGCAAAAAATGAGCCCCTACATAAAAAAAATTGGGCAAAAAATATTAAAAAACTCAGAATATGGAGACGCTAAAACATGATTTTTTTCTAAAAAAAATGCTTTTATTGTATTAAAAGTGAATAAAATAAAATAGTAGACATATTAGGTATCGCTGCGTCCATAACAACCAGGTCTATTAAAATATCACATGACCTAAACACTCAGGTGAACACTGTAAAAAAATATAAATAAAAACTGTCAAAAAAAGCCAACTTACAATCACAAAAAGTGTAATACCAAGCGATAAAAAAGCCATACGCACCCCAAAATAGTACCCATTAAACCATCATCTCATCCCGCAAAAAATAAGACCCTACCTACAGTAAGACAATCGCCCAAAAATAAAAAAAACTATGGCTCTCAGAATATGGAGAAAAAAAGACAATGCAACAGCACCCTGCATACCAGATAAAGTACAATAATGCCACAGTGACAAAAAATATTATAGTGCTAATGCTACGCCTATTTATAAAGTGAGATGCTTGGCAAATGCATTTTGTTCAAAACCATCTGAGCCCATCTGCCGAACGTCAAGGCGATCTCTGTAAGACGGGTCCTAACACTAAATACTACCTGTTATGCACCATAATGGCCACCATATAGGAAGTGTTGGATCCACATGCATGCCGGGTCCACTCTGCCTTTTACCATTTTTGGTGCCATAATATGGAGACAATAAAACATGATTTTTTTGTTTCAAAAATGCTTTTATTGTGTAAAACGTAAATAAAAAAAGATACATATTAGGCATTGCTGTGTCCGTAACAACCTGCTGTATAAAAATATCACATGACATAACACTGTAAAAAAATAAAAAACATTACATCACAAAAAGTGTAATACCAAGCGATCAAAAATCCATACACACCCCAAATAGTACTAATCAAACCGTCATCTCCTCCCGCAAAAACTGAGATGCTAACTAAGACAATCTCCCAAAAAAATAAAAAAAAATATGGCTCTCAGACTATGGAGACACTTAAACATGTTTTTTTTTTGTTTCAAAAATGCTTTTATTGTGTAAAACCTAAATAAAATAAAAAAAGTATACATATTAGGTACTGCCGCGTCCGCAACAATCTGCTCTATAAAAATACCACATGATCTAACCTATCAGATGAACACTGTAAATAATAAAAAATAAAAACAGTGCCAAAACAGCTATTTTTTGTTACCGTGCTTCGCAAAAAGTGTAATATAGAGCAATCAAAAATCATATGTACCCTAAAATAGTACCCAAAAAACTGCCACCTTATCCCGTAGTTTCCAAAATCGGGTCACTTTTTTGGAGTTTCTACTCTAGGGGTGCATAAGGAGGTCTTCAAATGTGACATGGCAACTTAAAATTATCCCAGTGAAATCTGCCCTTCAAAAACCACATGGCGCTCCTTTCCTTCTGCACCTTGCCGCGTGCCCGTACAGTAGTTTACAATAACAAATGGGGTGTTTCTGTAAACTACAGAATCAGGGTGATATATATTGAGTTTTGTTTGGCTGTTAACCCTTGCTTTATTACCAGAAAATTTAAATGGTAAATCTGCCAAAAAAGTGAAATTCTGAAATTTCATTTACATTTCCTTTAATTCTTGTGGAACTCCTAAAGGGTTAACAACGTTTGTAAAATCAGTTTTGAATACCTTGAAGGGTGTAGTTTCCAAAATGGGGCCATTTATGGGGGGTTCTATTATGTAAGCCCCACAAAGTGACTTCAGACCTGAACTGGTCCTTAAAAAGTGGGTTTTGGAAATTTTCTGAAAAATTTCAAGATTTGCTTCTAAACTTCTAAGCCTTCTAACGTTCCCAAAAAATAAAATGGCAATCACAAAATGATCCAAACATAAAGTAGTGGCCGGACTGAGGGGGGGGGGCGGAGCCCCCTTTAGGGGAGGCCCCCATGACGGGGGTTTGGTTTCAGTGAGCTGGGGGGGGGAGTGGTCGGGCTAGGGGAGAGGGAGGGGGCTTTGGCAGGGAGAATAGGTTAGGATAGGTTAGGGGTGTGAGGGGGTGGAGTTAAGGGGTTAAATAGGCAGGGAAGAAGAAGGCTAGGGGCCATTTTAGGTAGAAAGAAAAGCTGGTACATCACCTGAGAGATGGAAAGTCTGGAGGCCATGATCGGCGAGTTGCAGGCAGCGGCTGAGGTGAGAGGCCCAGCGTGGGTTCAGGAGCAGATCCAGCTGCTGCTGGGGGGGCCGAGTGAGGTGCCTGTCTTGCCTCACTCACCGGTATTACGGCCGCGGCGGGCCAGGCCGCCGGCGCGCCTTTCCCCATCGACTTCCCCCCCTAGTGCTCAGCGCCGTATTAGGAGCCCCTCTCGGGACCCTCCACGTCGGGTGCCGCCGACACCAGCTTCTACTAGGCCCAGGCGTGGGAGGAATCCTCAATGTAGGCGGAGCCTTGTGGGCGGCCGGGCCCGGCCGTCCACTCCTGCAAGCGGCGACGGCGTGGGAGTGGGACCGGGTACTGCGGGCGCCCCTGTAACTCCTGGCACAGGGGCGGCCCCTCGGCGTGGGAGGTCAGGCATTCAGCGCGGGGCTGCTGCATGTGGATCCGGTGGTAGCAGCAGGCCCCAGGTTGCAGACAGCTCGAGAGGCTCCGCCCCCAGGAGCAGCTATGATGACATCGTTAACCCCGGTGTCCCTGGTTTGCATAGAGCCAGGGGACAGGAGCCGACCGAGCCCAGGAGATGTGAGGAGGTCCGGACCGTGGAGGGATCCTGTTGCAACGCGCGTTCCTGCCCTGCCAGGAGGCAGGGTGAGGATGAAGGTTCCAGCGGCATGGTCTATCCGGGAGATGACGTCCCTGGTCCCAGCGGGTCCAGGGGACAGAGAGACGGCGACAGCGTGACGCAGAGGAGGGATCTTCAGGAGTCAGGACTTGCGGCTGATGGGAACACAGCGCCCAGGCAGCCAGGTGAGATTGCATGGGGTCCACTTGCGCAGGTAGTGCAGGGTGTGGGGGCTGGGGTGGGGGGTGTTTCCCAGTTAGAGTTGAGTAAGGGCCTGGGGCAATTGTTGGGGGGTCTGGCGGGGTTGGTTGCTAGTTGGGGGTTGAGTGGGGAGACACCGTTGTAGGCCTGGGGCGTGCAAGGTTTGGCTGCGAGCGCAGGGTCGTCGGTGGAGCCGCAGCGGGGGTTGCCGGGAGTGGGGGTGTCGGTACAGACGCAGGCGGGAACGGAGGGGGACGAGGATTCTGTGCGGGTTGACGATAAAGCAAAAGGGGAGGTTTATGTTTGCTTTGAGGGTCCGTTGGGGGCGCATTTGAAGTCGGAGGTGAGGGAGAGGATTTGGAAGGGGGAATATGTGGAGATATTTTCCTTGCTTCCTTTGGAACGCTTCAATCTGGATAGGGTGCGGAGGGAAGATGGTAAGCGGGAGGAGGAGGAGAAGCGCCGGTATAGGTTAATACCGAGGACGTTTGCAAACTGGTTGCAGGCGTTTGCGATATTGGCGAGTGTGATTGGGGAGAAGACGCCGGAGGCTTGTTCGGGGTTGTTTTGTTATTTGGACGCAATCGGGGAGGCGTATCGGGTGTATGGGGGAGTAGCGTGGTTGCGGTATGACGAACAGTTCCGGCAGAGGAAGGCGGTTCGCCCTGAGATGCGGTGGGACCATAAGGATATTGCTTTATGGCTGAAGGTTACGGCCCCAGTGCGTTCGGGGCAGCCCTTTCGTGGGGAAGGTAGTAGTGGGGGGTCGGGCAATACAGCGGTTGCCTCAGCGAGGGGACTGTGTTTTGCCTTCAATGAAGGCACCTGTAGGTTCGGGCCTAAATGTAAATTTAAGCACGAATGCTCAGGCTGCGGAGGGAATCACGGGGCAGCGCAGTGTTTTAAGGGAAGCAAGCAGAGAGGGGGGGATGGTTTTGGTAAAGGGGGTGACGCCGGTTCGGCTGGAAAGGATGCAACCGTACTTAGATAGGTACCCCAATAGGGAGGCGGCGGGTTTGTTGGTTTTGGGTTTTGCGGAAGGTTTTCGAATTCCGTTTGTTCCGGGTGAGGCGGTGTTGCTCAGGAAGAATTTGCGGTCTGCTAGGGAGCATCCAGAGGTGGTGGGGGAGAAGTTGGGGAAGGAGGTGATGCTGGGGCGGATGGCGGGTCCGTTTTTAGAGCCACCGGTTTACAATTTGCGGGTGTCACCGCTGGGGGTTGTACCTAAGAAAGAGGCGAATAAGTTTCGCTTGATTCATCACCTGTCGTTCCCGAGGGGCTCCTCGGTCAAAGATGGTATTGACCCGGCGGTTTGTTCTGTAGTATATACATCGTTTGACGCGGCGGTCGGTTGGGTGAGGCGTTTTGGGGCGGGAGCGTTGATGGCAAAGACGGATATTGAGGCGGCGTTTCGGTTGTTGCCGGTTCATCCGGATTGTCAGCATTTGTTGGGATGTTTTTGGGATGGGGGGTTCTTTGTGGATCGGTGTTTACCCATGGGGTGTTCATTGTCGTGCGCTTACTTTGAAACTTTCAGCTCGTTTTTGGAGTGGGCAGTGGTGGACTCGTCGGGTTGTGAATCGCTGATTCATTACCTGGATGATTTTTTGTGTATAGGCCCCCCGGGGTCGCCGATTTGCGCATTATTGTTGGCAACGTTGAGTTCGGTTTTTGAGAGGTTTGGGGTCCCTCTGGCGGAGGGTAAGACAGTGGGGCCAGTGTCAGAATTGAGTTTCCTGGGCATAGTGATTGACTCGGTGAGGATGGAGTGTCGGTTGCCGGGCGATAAGCTGGTAGATCTGAAAGGCTTGGTGGCTAGGGTGATTTGGGCAAAAAAGTTGCAGTTGAGGGAGCTTCAGTCGCTGTTGGGGAAGCTTAATTTCGCTTGCCGGATAATGCCCATGGGGCGAGTGTTTTGTAGGCGGTTGGCGCAGGCAACTGGGGGGGTGGTGGCTCCGCATCATTATATTCGGTTGGGTAGGGAGCTGCGGGCGGACTTACAGGTTTGGAGTTCTTTTCTGGACCAGTACAATGGTCGCTCGCTGTTCATGGGGGAAGTTGTTGAGTCGTTTGATTTTGAATTATTCACGGATGCGGCGGGGGGTTCAGGTTTTGGGGTTTTTTGTGGAGGTCAATGGTGCGCTGGAGTGTGGCCAGCTGTTTGGGTGGAACGGGGCTGGGTGAAGAATCTGGCTTTGTTGGAGTTGTTCCCTATTGTGCTGGCGGTTGTGTTGTGGGGAGAGCGGTTCCGGGATAAAAAGGTTCGTTTTCACTGCGACAACATGGGGGTGGTTCAAGCGATAAATGGGCTGTCGGCATCGTCGCCATTGGTGGTGCGGCTGCTGCAGCGGTTAGTGTTAGAGTGCTTGTCACTTAATGCTTGGGTTGTGGCGGTGCATGTGCCGGGGGTTGACAATTGTATTGCTGACGCCCTTTCTCGTTCGCAGTGGAATCGTTTTCGGCAGTTGGCTCCGGAGGCGGAGGTGATTGGATTGGAGTGTCCGGGTTGCCTGTGGGAGCTGCTGGAGGAGCATTGATGGGGCTTATTCGGGCGTCCTTAGCTCCGGGTACGTGGGATGCGTATATGAGGGCTTGGAGGGTGTGGGAGGACTGGTGTGCCGCTTTGGGAGGAGGGATTGAGGAGCCGGAGTTGGTTTTGCTAATGTTTTTGGGTCATGGTAGGGAGCAGGGTTGGTAGGTTAGCAAGATAAACAGTTACATGGCCGGGTTGGCTTTTGGTTTTAAGGCTCGGCGGATGGTGGATGTGACAAAGTCATTTTTGGTGGTGCAGGCATTAAAAGGTTGGAGGAGGATGGGTGCTGGGGTGGACGGGAGGAGGCCAGTCTCGTTTGGGTTGTTGCTTAAGTTGGGGGGGCAGTTGCGGACGGTTTGTCGATCAGAGGGGGAGACGAGGTTGTTTAGGTTGGCTTTTTCGCTGGCCTTTTTTGGGGCTATGCGGGTGGGGGAGTTGGTTTGTCCGTCGGTGAGTCGGGTTGGGGGACTTTTGAGGAGGGATGTTGAGCTGTTTGATGATAGGGTAGAGTTTATTATTCGGCGGTCAAAAACGGATACGTTGGGTAAAGGGAAGAAGGTGGTGCTTTTCCGGGTGGAGGATTGTGACATGTGCCCGGTTCAATGTTTGCAGGATTATGGGTTAAGGGGGGGGGACGGGTCCCCATTGTTGGTTCATATGGATGGCACCTTTTTGTCTCGCTTTCAGTTTTCTGCTATTTTTTCGAGGTGTTTGAGCCGGGTGGGGGTGGATAAGGTGGGGTATTCTAGCCACTCCTTTAGAATCGGGGCAGCGACAGAAGCGGCTAGATGGGGTATGGGTGAAGACGTTATTAAAAGGATTGGCCGTTGGGAATCGGCGAGGTTTAAATCTTATGTGCGTTTGGATCGCTTGTAAAGTGTGGAGGGTTGGTTGGTGTTAGGTTTATTGTGTTGGTGCAAAGCTGCGGTATTGTTCTTTTTTGTTCTCTCGTTACAGATACAGCGCCCGCTCTGGTGTGGATTGTGGGGCATTCCTATGTCTTCTGGGGGGCCGTCCGGGCAGCGGTTCGGCCGGACGGTCAACAGCTAGGATTTGACAGGGAGTCTGCGGTGGTAAGGTGGATTGGGAGGCGGGGTATGGTTTGGAAAGGGGTGCTGCCTGAAATTCATAGGTTCGTGAGGATGGATAGGGCACCGGAGGTTTTGGTGGTACATGCGGGGGGCAATGATTTGGCGGCGAAGCCTATCCGGGAGTTGATTAAGGAGATCAAGTGGGATTTCTTACGGTTGTGGTCGTTATTTTCGGATATGGTGACCATATGGTCGGATATTGTCCCCCGGCAGGTGTGGAGGGAGGCTAGGTCTGTGGATGCGGTGAATAAGGCGAGGGTAAAGGTGAACAGGGCAGTTGGGCGTTTTATGGCTAGGAACGGGGCAGTGGTAGTCAGGCATAGGGATTTGGAGGCGGGAACGGGGGCTTTTTGGAGATCGGACGGAGTGCATTTGAATGCGGTGGGGTTGGATATGTGGAGTTTGGCGTTGCAGGAAGGCATTGAGGTGGCCCTCAGGTTGTGGAGGAACGCCCGGAGTTGAGGTGGTCAAGTCCGGTCGTTGGTGGCGGTGGGGGGGGTCCTTGGAGTTGGGCACGGTGGAATCTGAGGACAATTGGGGGGGCCCCACGGTGGAGGCTGGACTCCCAGGTGGACCGAGCGGTTGTGGTGAATCGAGGGGGGGTCATTCGATGGTGCCTTTGAGCTGGGCGGTACAGCTGGAGGCAAGAATGGCTCACCCTGGTTTGACAGCTCGATGTTTTGAGGCTTCAAGGACCTCCCCCCATGGGGGTTTTATACTGTATTATGTTATGTTATGGTTGTAATGTTATTTAATAAACGGCTGCTGTGGCCATTACATTTCCAATTGGTGGTCCGAGTTTTATTGGGATTAGGGCTCTGGGGTGGAAAAGTGTAATGGTGGTTAGAGGTGAGTAAGGTGGGTATGAAAGTAGTGGTCGAGGCGAACATGGATAACCAATACCCTCGTCAAGCAGTGGCCGGACTGAGGGGGGGGCGGAGCCCCCTTTAGGGGAGGCCCCCATGACGGGGGTTTGGTTTCAGTGAGCGGGGGGGGGGGGGAGTGGTCGGGCTAGGGGAGAGGGAGGGGGCTTTGGCAGGGAGAATAGGTTAGGATAGGTTAGGGGTGTGAGGGGGTGGAGTTAAGGGGTTAAATAGGCAGGGAAGAAGAAGGCTAGGGGCCATTTTAGGTAGAAAGAAAAGCTCCCACCCACCCTTCCCTTTTTTGTTGGGCAGTTTTGGAATGGAGGGGAGCGGGGTTGTGGTGCTGGGATTTATTGTGGGGAGTGGGTTTTTGTCACGGTGGCTTGTGGCGGTGGGGGGGGTCCTTGGAGTTGGGCACGGTGGAATCTGAGGACAATTGGGGGGGCCCCACGGTGGGGGCTGGACTCCCAGGTGGACCGAGCGGTTGTGGTGAATCGAGGGGGGGTCATTCGATGGTGCCTTTGAGCTGGGCGGTACGGCTGGAGGCAAGAATGGCTCACCCTGGTTTGACAGCTCGATGTTTTGGGGCTTCAAGGACCTCCCCCCATGGGGGTTTTATACTGTATTATGTTATGTTATGGTTGTAATGTTATTTAATAAACGGCTGCTGTGGCCATTACATTTCCAATTGGTGGTCCGAGTTTTATTGGGATTAGGGCTCTGGGGTGGAAAAGTGTAATGGTGGTTAGAGGTGAGTAAGGTGGGTATGAAAGTAGTGGTCGAGGCGAACATGGATAACCAATACCCTCGTCAAGTAGACATATGATAAATGTAAAGTAATAACTACTATATGAGGTATCACTATCTGTTTTAAAAGCAGAGAAATTGAAATTTAGAAAGTTGCAAATATTTCAAATTTTTTGGTAAATTTGCTATTTTTTCACAAATAAAAATGAAAAATATTGACTTACATTTACCACTATCATGAAGTACAATGTGTCACGAGAAAACAATCTCAGAATGGCTTGGATAAGTAAAAGCGTTCAAAAGTTATTACTAGAGTTCAGATTCAAAGTTCAGGGTTGTACCGAACTTTGCAAGTTCGGGTACCCGGACCCGAACCCACACTTTTTCACTGAATTTCAGGTTTGGGTTCGGTGTTCTGGTGATTTTATTATTTTCCCTTATAACATGGTTATAACGGAAAATAATAGCATTCTTAAAACAGAATTCTAAGTAAAATGTCTATTGAGTGTTAAAAAAAAAAAATTCAAATCACCTCATCCACTTGACCTGAAAAAGGACCTGCGGTGACGTCATCGCAGGTCCTGCTGAATGAAGATAGAAGGTCCTTTTGCAGGTCCTAAAGAAAAGAAGATACCGGCTGCGCGATCAATTGGATGAGGTGAGGTTTTTTTTTAACCCCTCAACAGAAATTTTATTTAGCATTCTGTTTTAAGAATGCTATTATTTTCCGTTATAGCCATGTTATAATGGAAAATAATAAAGTGATGTTCCGGTCCCCATTGACTTAAATGGGGTCCGGGGTGTAGTTTGGGTCAAGTTCGGGTCCCAAACCCGAACTTTGATCTGAAGTTCAGCAGAACCCGGCGAACCCCGAACTTCCAGGGGTTTGCTCATCCCTAGTTATTACCACATAAAGTAACACATGTCAAATTTCCAAAAAACGGCCTGGTCCTTAAGGTGAAAAATGGCAGGGTCCTGAACGGGTTAAAATCTTGTTTAATATTTCCATATAATGTAATTTCAAAGAACATCCATTCTTATTTATGTGGGTTATTATACTATACATGACAACAATAATTAGTTAGGCAAAGTCTATAATTAATTTAATGTGGCATTGTATGCAACATGCCATGTGTTGTGCAATAAGAAAGGTAAGAAATAATTTCATAATGGCAAGTCTGTATTTGAATTTCCTATTGTTACTCATGTAAATTCACATTGAGGCTACAGGGGAAATGTAAATGTACTTCTCTCTTCCTTATACCACCTATTAAACATGTTGCAATTATCTACTTAGTCAACATATAGGATGACTAATGATAATTAAGGCATTTCTGAACATTTCTTTTAGACCATATTCGTCTAAATCGGTGGTGTGTTTCAATTCAGACTCAAATCGATTATACTCGAATTGAAAGTCTCCATGAAAAGCTGTGCTGTCATTCTGATCTCTCTCCATCTCTCAAAATTTGTTTATGACACTTAGGTGTCCTAGGACTTTATTTTTTGTATTATTATTATTTCTCTCTCTCTTTCTCCCTGAAATTCACCAGTATAAAATCAGTTAAAATTCAGATTCGGATGCAATTATAATTTTTACACAATTTGGGTTTAAACCAATACAATTAGAATATATTTGCTTGTCTCTAGCTCCTTTACTTCACTGTTGGGATGGTTTTTGCTGAGGAATAGGCAGCATTTGCACCATACATAGCTTTTTTGCCCATTTGTCTGTCATCTGACCACAAAATTTTACTTGGTCACTAGCCATCTTTCTGCTTTAGAATGTGACATTAGCCTTAGGCTACTTTCACACTGGCGTTTTGAATTCCATTTGTGAGATCCGTTTCAGGGATCTCACAAACGGTTCAAAAAGGATCAGTTCAGCCCCAATGTATTCTGAATGTATAAGGATCCGTTCAGAATGCATCAGTTTGGCTCCGTTCCGCCTCCATTCCGCTCTGGATGCGGACACCAAAACGCTGCTTGCAGCGTTTTGGTGTCCGCCTGGCGATGCAGAGCCAAACGGATCCATCCTGACTTACAATGTAAGTCAATGGGGACTGATCCGTTTTCACTGACACAATATGGAATAATGCAAACGGATCCGTTCTGAACGGATACAAGCGTTTGCATTATAGGTGCGGATCCGTCTGTGCAGATACCAGACGGATCTGCACCTAACGCAGGTTTGAAAGTAGCCTAAGCCAGTTTATTGATGTGTAAAAACACTGGTCTCTTTATCCTACCTACAGTATATTTATCTTTGACTCATGAATTCTATGATTCGGGGAAAAATAGATTTAACATAGACTTGAATGTTAAGTCTAGAGTAAAATAAGTATAAAAGTAAAATCCACCAATGAAATGAACAAATGAGAGAACTCCCTATCAACCAGTTCCCAACGTGGCACCTGGCTGATGCCTATAGGATACAAAAAGAAGTACTGGTAGCAAGGTACCTCTTAGGCCTCATGCACACTAGTGTATTTCCAGTTCGCATCCACGGATCTGATGCAGACACATTCATTTCAATATGGTCTCAAAAAATGTGGACAGCAAAAAAAACAACATATCCTATTGTTGTCTGTTTTGCGAACAATTAGGATGAGGTAAATATATAAAAAAAAATGTAAGCCTTTTAAAACCCTTTTTTCACAGTATACTCCCCCCCCGACCGAGTGAAGAGGGTGTCAGCAGTATGTTTGTGCAGACGTCACTGATTAATTTGCCCTTCCTCTGATCCGTCAGAACAATAACCCACAAAAAACGGATCCTGTCTTTGGAGCATCCGCCTTCACTCAGTCAGCATTTGGTCAATAATCCATCAGTATTGCTAATGCCAAAAAAAACAGGAGTGGATCCGAAAACAGAGATGACACGTGAACGGAATATTTGCATGTCTTCTGTGTTTTGTACCCACTCCTGCTTTTGGCTACCAAATCACAAGCCAATTCTGATGGGACCATATAGGCCTTACAGCTGCTACACAGTTAGGATCCATTGTGCGTCTCATTTTTCCTTCCTTCTGACAGATCAGAAGAAGGGTCAAATAAATGATGATGTCAGCCAAGCCAAAAAGGCTAAATAGTGGCCGAGTCATGAAGTGGTTAGGGTGAGAACAGCTTGAGAAGTCCACAGAGTGGCCCTATGACATAGTGGTGAAGTGGAAGCAGCATGAGGACACCACAGAGTGGCCCAATGACAGAGTCTGGAGGTGGCGGCAGCATCAGGAGGCCACAGAGTGGCACAATGACAGAGTGTGGAGGTGGCGGCAGCATCAGAAGACCACAGAGTGGCAAGGTGACAAAGTGTGGAGGTGTCAGCAGCCACCAGGCCACAGGGGTGTAGTGAGTGAGAGATAGTGGTGGTGTGCCGAATGGGTGCAGTAGTTGTACTCACTTTTCAGGAAGTAGTTGTACTCACTTTTTTGAGGAAGACCGCACTAAATCCTCCGCGGCACTCTCTGTTGCAGGGCACACCAGCCAGATGGAAGTTGAGTTGCCCTTGATGGTGTAGGTGTTTAAGGTGCTTTGATGGCTGGGCCCCTGTGTTAATGACGCCAGCACCGCAAGGTGCAATTAGGAGATAGAGTAGAATGATGAGAGAGGCAGTAGTTGAACCAAACAGGACAGGAACTTTACTTGTAAATTGTAGTCTATCAATAAGTATATAAAAATAAATAAAAAACTCACTGAAAAAAAGTGGCCTAAACGGGTGAAAATGCTCCAAACTCAAACACTGTAGCGTGACTATAACCGGGGGAGCAGTTCCTCCGCATGTGGTCCGGAGATAATGGCAATACCCAGCAAATAATGCGTACAATGGAGGATGCCGGGGCAGACCACATGCACCACAAGGACATCTTACACAAAATGATACATTGTGCAGATGAAAAAATATAAATACAAAAATCACTGCAGAAAATGCACCAAAATGATTCACAACTGACAATACTAGCTAATACCTCGAGTCGATGTTAAAAGCTGAGAACTTTGACAATATCTTCCAGTCAGGAACATATCAGAGCCCCTCATGCACCACGTCACAGTGTCTCATCAAGCATGGGGTCCTACCACTAAACTACCCGTGGTGTGTGAACAGTGTCCGAACAGTGCTAGAATCCAACTCATAGCCAGACTCTCACATGTCTCCATAGTAGTATCACCAATGCACTGAGGTAGAATAAAGCTGTGAGCCGCACCCACAACAGGCCATGTGACACAGAAGCTACCAAAAGAACGTTACCAACAAAATTAAGTGGCACATTTCATACAGAAAGAAAAAAATTAAATGGATGGAAATGCTCCAAACCCAAACACTGTAGCGTGTCTATAACCGGGGGAGCAGTAAGTACTTGCAATAAGTATCATTTAAAAGCAGCAGCACTTTGTCATAAATACAGATGGTAAAGCTGTAAATCCCAATAACAGGTTCAGTGAGGTGGTGCATGTAGGTTACAGCTCAACTGTATAAAAATGATGATATTACTTGTACTTGGTTCCTGATCTTGCTCTGGTTACTCAGCCTTTCAAAAATAGTTTGGATCCTCTGTAAATTCTATTCTGCACTTAGCAATTCAGCAATATTCAGTGCTTCAGTGATTCAGCAACCCAAGGGCGGTCTGCCTCATGGCAGGCAAACTCTCTGCTCCATTCGTTGAAAAGGTTGCACAAGATACAGCAATTATGATTTTAAACCCCAGAAGGGTCCCTGGAAGGGGTATTACAGTAAAGGATCAATAAGTCCTAGTCTTGGACTACAAAGGTTGAAGCAGCTTCACTCCCTGGGCTAGGCCCAGGAGGACAGAGACAAGTCTGGCTCCTCTTCTCTCCTAACTCCTCACTCCTAATCTAATCTCTAACTTCCTGAGTCTGACCTATATAAATGATGTTGAAGTGAAACCTAGTGGTGGTTATGTGTAGTGCATTAAACCAGCCTGAAATGGGAATTTAACAGGAAAATACAATAAATAGTGCAAAATGAAATGAAATTACATATAGCAATTTGGAGTGTTCCTGTCACGGCGGACAGGGTATAAGATACACAGAAAGATAAACAAACAAGTCTCTAGGCGAGAAGCTGGGGATCAAGGTCACCTCCTGACAAATCCCTACCAGCTCTCCCTATACTGCTATGCCCACGTTCAGACCCTTAAGGTGGGATTAACATGTCCTTGTCCCTGGGCTGAGAATAACCTAAAATCCCTGAGATGGTGAAAGGGGAATAGAGGCAGCCTGCTCCCTCAGAACCTGGAGGGGCAGTCGTCTCTCTAACAGCCTAGACAGCAAACCACAATAGAACAAAAAACCAACTTATCTTTCTGAGCAGGAACAGCCAATTCTTACTTCCTTGCATACACAGATCCAGACAGAAGTTATAACCCGCAGGGAACACTGCGAGTGGGTGTGATTTAAACTGAAACCAACTACCCCACCCAGCGCACCTGAAGGGAAACGGATCTAGCTTGATTCCAAAACAAAAGGCTAGACACGTGCTGCTACTCTGCCAGACCTCCGCACATAGCCTGAGCAGGGCATGACAGTGCCCCCCTTCTACGGGTGACCTCCAGACACCCCGGCCCAACCTTATCCGGGTGGGATCTGTGAAAAGCCTTCACCAGTCGGCTGGCACTAACATCCAGAGCCGGAACCCACATCCTTTCCTCAGGGCCGTATCCCCTCTAGTGTACCAGGTACTGAAGGGAACCCCGAAGAACTCTTGAGTAAAGAACCCTGGAGATCTCGAACTCTAAATTTCCATCAACCAGAACAGGAGGAGGAGGCAATGGTTCCACCGGTTTCACATATTTTTTCAGTAAAGACCTGCGGAACACATCATGGATCCTCCAAGTCTGCGGAAGATCCAGCCGAAACGCTACTGGATTGACCACCGCAGATATTTTGTACGGTCCAATAAATCTTGGACCCAGTTTCCAAGATGGTACTCTCAATTTAATATTTTTAGTAGACAACCACATCAGATCACCCACACACAGGTCCGGACCAGTCATACGTCTCTTGTCAGCCATTCGCTTATACCTCTCACCCATCTTCTCCAAATTCACTTGGATCCTCCGCCAGATAGAAGACAAGGCAGAAGAAAATCTCTCCTCCTCTGGCATCCCAGAGGAACTAGTCCCAGAAAAGGTACCAAACTGAGGATGAAAACCGTATGCGCCAAAACATGGCGACTTACCCGTGGACTCCTGCCTACGGTTATTCAAAGCAAACTCTGCTAGGGATAAGAATGAGGACCAGTCTTCCTGATTCTCAGCCACAAAGCACCTCAAGTAGGTCTCCAGGTTTTGATTAGTACGCTCTGTCTGCCCATTCGACTGCGGATGAAAAGCCGAAGAGAACGAAAGTTGAATGCCAAGCCGAGAGCAGAACGCCCTCCAAAGCCTGGAGACAAACTGTGTGCCCTATCAGAAACCACATCCGAAGGAATAGCATGCAATTTCACGATATTATCCACAAAAATCTGCGCAAGAGTCTTGGCATTGGGCAGACTAGCTAACGATATAAAGTGAGCCATTTTACTAAAACGATCAACAACCACCAAAATTACTGTCTTCCCGGAGGAACTCGGCAGATCCGTAATAAAGTCCATAGACAAGTGTGTCCAAGGACGAGACGGAATAGACAAAGGAAGAAGTGAACCAGCAGGTCGAGTATGAGCAACCTTTGACCGTGCACAGGTTTCACAAACTGCCACGTAATCCTCAACGCTCTTACGTAACCCGGGCCACCAGAACCTCCAAGACATAAGATCAAAGGTGGACTTACCACCAGGATGTCCAGCAAGGACAGTATCGTGATGTTCCTTGAATACCTTGTATCGAAGTCCATCAGGAACAAACAACCTCCCTGGGGGACAAGAACCAGGAGCCCCCTCCTGGGCTCCCAACACCTCCATCTCCAATTCGGGGTACAGAGCGGAGACCACCACCCCATCAGCCAAAATCGGAGCAGGATCCTCTGAATCACATCCCCCAGGAAAACTGCGAGACAACGCATCTGCCTTAACGTTTTTAACCCCCGGGCGAAAAGTAACCACAAAATTGAACCTGGTAAAAAACAGTGACCATCTGGTTTGTCTAGGGTTCAGACGCTTGGCAGATTGTAGGTAAGCCAAATTCTTATGATCCGTATATACTATAACGGGGTGAGATGCCCCCGCCAACCAGTGACGCCATTCCTCAAAGGCCAATTTGATGGCCAGCAATTTTCTATCTCCTACATCATAATTCCTCTCGGCGACCGAGAGCTTCTTGGAAAAAAAAGCACACGGAACCCATTTGCCAGGAGATGAACCCTGCGACAGCACCACTCCCATCCCCACTTCTGATGCATCCACCTCCACCACGAATGGTTGAGACACATCGGGCTGCACCAGAATGGGAGCAGACGCAAAACATTCCTTAATAGTCAAAAAAGCCTTCAATGCCTCATCCGACCAGACAGAGACAAAGGCGCCCTTCTTACGGTAGTCATATCGGTCAGAGGTCTTACAATGGTAGAATAGTTCGAAAAAAAATTTCTATAATAATTAGTAAACCCCAAAAACCGCATCAAAGCTTTCTGATTCTCCGGTCGGTCCCATTCCAGAACCGCCCGGACCTTTTCGGGGTCCATACGAAAACCACAGTCAGAAAGCAGAAATCCCAGAAACGGAAGCTCCTGCACAGAAAACACACATTTCTCCAATTTGGCACATAATTTATTCTCCCGAAGGATCGTCAAAACCTGTCTCACGTGATCCTGATGGGTCTTCAGATCAGGAGAGTAAATTAAAATGTCATCCAAGTAAACTGCAACAAACCTCCCCACAAAATGATGGAAAATATAATTGACGAATCGCTGAAATACCGCTGGCGCGTTCGTTAACCCAAAAGGCATAACCAGGTTCTCGAAATGACCCTCATGCGTGTTGAAGGCCGTTTTCCACTCATCCCCTTCCTTGATTCTGATCAGATTGTAGGCCCCTCTTAAATCCAACTTGGAGAACACCTTGGCTCCAACAATCTGATCAAAAAGATCGGAGATTAAAGGAAGGGGATACGGATCACGGACAGTAATACAGTTCAATTCCCGGAAATCCAAACAAGGTCTCAGCGATCCATCCTTTTTCTTTACAAAGAATAAACCCCCTGCCACTGGAGACTTAGATGGCCTAATATGACCTTTTGCCAAACTCTCGGCAATATACTTCCGCATGACCTCTCTTTCAGGTTGAGAAAGATTGTAAAGCCGAGACTTTGGCAACTTAGCCCCTGGGATGAGATTAACTGGACAATCATAGTCACGATGAGGGGGCAATTCCTGAGCCCCACCCTCCGAAAAGACATCCGCAAAATCTGAGAGATACTGAGGTAGAGCCGTAGTAGACACACCAGAGATAGATGTGCCAAGACAATTATCCGAACAAAACTCACTCCAACCAATGATCTGTCTTGGTTGCCAATCTATAATTGGGTTATGTTTTGTCAACCATGGTAACCCTAAGACTATAGGAGCGGGCAAGTCCTTCATGACAAAACAAGACATAATCTCAACATGTGAATCACCCACTCTTAACAGAATACCATGAGCAATATGACTGAGATTTCTTTGAGAAAGAGGGGAAGAATCAATTGCACCACAGTCAATGAATACTTCAACAAAAATTTTTATTTAGTCTAGCGCCACCATAGCTGGAAGGAGAAAACGAGTACTACAGGGAGCTTGCATACCTACTTGCTCCACCTATTCCATTCACACTCCCAAGAGTCAGGCATGTTTTCTTTTTCTCTTTAAGTAAACCTCTTTGTGATTCTTTCTCATCAACATGCGGTTTAACAAAAGGACAAGCAAAAATAAAATGACCACTTTTTCCACAGTAATAACATAGTTTATGAAACCTCCTAAAGTCTCTACTACCAGAACGGAAAGATACCTGACCCAGCTGCATGGGTTCCTCCCCTACCCCAGAGTTACATGTAATATCACCCTGGGGAACAGGTGAGACGAAACCACTAACAGGAGGGATCCCTTGCGCGGAGGGAGCTTTACACCTCTCTCTAATACGTCTATCTAACCGTACTGCCAAAGACATTGCATTCTCCAATGTACAGTACAGACCAAAAGTTTGAACACACCTTCTCATTCAAAGAGTTTTCTTTATTTTCATGACTATGAAGGCATCAAAACTATGAATTAACACATGTGGAATTATATACATAACAAACAAGTGTGAAACAACTGAAAATATGTCATATTCTTGGTTCTTCAAAGTAGCCACCTTTTGCTTTGATTAATGCTTTGCACACTCTTGGCATTCTCTTGATGAGATTCAAGAGGTAGTCGCCTGAAATGGTCTTCCAACAGTCTTGAAGGTGTTCCCAGAGATGCTTAGCACTTGTTGGCCCTTTTGCCTTCATTCTGCGGTCCAGCTCACCCCAAACCATCTCGATTGGGTTCAGGTCTGGTGACTGTAGAGGCCAGGTCATCTGGCGCAGCACCCCATCACTCTCCTTCATGGTCAAATAGCCCTTACTTTCAAAGTTTTTCCAATTTTTCAGCTGACTGACTGACCTTCATTTCTTAAAGTAATGATGGCCACTCGTTTTTCTTTACTTAGCTGCTTTTTTCTTGCCATAATACAAATTCTAACAGTCTATTCAGTAGGACTATCAGCTGTGTATCCACCTGACTTCTCCTCAACGCAACTGATGGTCCCAACCCCATTTATAAGGCAAGAAATCCCACTTATTAAACCTGACAGGGCACACCTGTGAAGTGAAAACCATTTCAGGGGACTACCTCTTGAAGCTCATCAAGAGAATGCCAAGAGTGTGCAAAGCAGTAATCAAAGCAAAAGGTGGCTACTTAGAAGAACCTAGAATATGACATATTTTCAGTTGTTTCACACTTGTTTGTTATGTATATAATTCCACATGTGTTAATTCATAGTTTTGATGCCTTCAGTGTGAATCTACAATTTTCATAGTCATGAAAATAAAGAAAACTCTTTGAATGAGAAGGTGTGTCCAAACTTTTGGTCTGTACTGTATCTGGGTATTCATGAAAGGCAAGGGCATCTTTCAATCTCTCAGATAACCCCTGACAAAACTGACTATGTAACGCGGGGTCAGCCCACTCTCACTCGGTAGCCCATCTCCTAAACCCAACGCAGTAAGCCTCTGCAGTATGTTCACCTTGTAATAAATTGCGCAATTTAGATTCCGCCATCGAGACCCGATCTGGATCATCATATATTAATCCCAAGGCTTTAAAAAATTCTTCCACCGACCAAAGGGCCAGAGAACCGGGCGGCAGAGAAAAGGCCCAGGATTGCGCGTCCCCTTTAAGCAGAGAAATGATTATACCAACCCTCTGACTCTCATCACCAGAGGAACATGGACGCAGCCGAAAATACAACTTGCATGATTCTTTAAAGCGGATAAAGTCATCCACACCCCCTGCAAATCTATCAGGGAGAGCGACTTGAGGCTCCCCATAAATTTGACTTGCACCTGATGCCAGAGCATTCTGACACCGTGTGACCGAATTACGCAGATCCGCAACCTCTAGGGATAATCCCTGCATGAGATCAACTAGCACATCAATTGACTCCATCTAAAAACCGCTGAGCAATGGCAGTCAAAGTATTGGCGGGTTATAATGTCACGGCGGACAGGGTATAAGATACACAGAAAGATAAACAAACAAGTCTCTAGGCGAGAAGCTGGGGATCAAGGTCACCTCCTGACAAATCCCTACCAGCTCTCCCTATACTGCTATGCCCACGTTCAGACCCTTTGGGAATAACGTGTCCTCGTGCCTGGACTGAGAATACCCTAAAATCCCTGAGATGGTGAAAGGGGAATAGAGGCAGCCTGCTCCCTCAGAACCTGGAGGGGCAGGCGTCTCTCTAACAGCCTAGACAGCAAACCACAATAGAACAAAAAAACAACTTATCTTTCTGAGCAGGAACAGCCAATCCTTCCTTCCTTGCATACACAGATCCAGACAGAAGCTATAACCCGCAGGGAACACTGCGAGTGGGTGTGATTTAAACTGAAACCAACGACCCCACCCAGTGCACCTGAAGGGAAACGGATCTAGCTTGATTCCAAAACAAAACAAAAGGCTATACACGTGCTGCTACTCTGGCAGACCTCCGCACATAGCCTGAGCAGGGCATGACAGCTCCCATCCACCTGGAGTGGCAAGGTGACATAGTGTGGAGGTGGCAGCAGCATGAGGAGACCACAGAGTGCCAAGGTGACATAGTTTTGAGGTGGCAGCAGCATCAGGAGGCCACAGAGTGGCAAGGTGGCATAGTGTAGAGGTGGCAGCAGCATCAAGAGGCCACAGAGTGGCAAGATTACATAGTTTGGAGGTGGTGGCAGCATCAGGAGGCCACAGAGTGGCAAAGTGACATAGTGTGGAGGTGGCAGCCGCATGAGGAGACCACAGAGTGGCAAGGTGACATAGCTTGGAGGTAGCAGCAACCTCTGCAGGCCACAGAGTGGTAAGGTGACATAGTTTGGAGAATGCACCAGCATCCGGAGGCAACAGAGTGGCAAGGTGACATAATCTGAAGGTGGCAACAGCATCAGGAGGCCACAGAGTAGCAAGGTGACATAGTGTGGCGTAGTGATGGACGAACATCTGCCGGGACGGTTCGCAAACGCGATCAAATGTTCGCGAACCACAAGTTCGCTGCGGGTCCTATTCATTTTAATGGCAGGTGAACCTGAAAAACCTTCAGCTCATATTTGCAGCCAAGAAATAATTACTAGAACTGCACAAATAGTCCCACAACATAGACAGTGACATACCAGATGTATTATTCGAATTTGCGATCTCCATTCATTATTTTTTTCAATGCGAAATATAGGCAATATAATTTTTGCGTACGCGCATGCCCAAATGCACTATACAGTACCCAAATGCACTATAAAGAAAGTATATTGGTATATAACACCCCGCTTCAATCAGTTTTTTTTGTTTTGGGGGGGACTGGTATATCACACCAGTAGAAATTATTTGTTCCAAAAACGCTTGTCCCTCTATTTACCTGCAGTATCGCAGCAGAACTGCACACAACTCTATACAAATGCACTATAATATACTTTCTAACGTAGAAAGTATATTATAACATTGTACAAGGAAGGCAATCCATTAGAATATACATAAAGATAAAATGTAACTTTTAATAATGTTACAATGAGGGTCCATTCACATGTCCTTAAGTGTTTTGCGGATCCGCAAAACACGGACAGCGGCAATGTGCATTCCGCAATTTGAGGACCGCACATCGCGGGCACTATAATAGAAAATGCCTAATCTTGTCTGCAATTGCTGAAACAGAAGCACGGATGTGGATCCACAAATGTGGATGCGGACAGAACATTCCGGCACGATTGAAAATGAATGGGTCTGCACCAGTTCCGCAAAACTGAATGGAATGGAATGGAAAAGATATCCCTCAAAATTAAAATAAATTAAATTATTAAAGTTAAGCAAAAAGCATAGATGTGGTAGGCAATAACAAGTGCTCGGCAGTAGAGTTGAGCGAACACCTGGATGTTCGGGTTCGAGAAGTTCGGCCGAACTTCCCGGAAATGTTCGGGTTCGGGATCCGAACCTGAACCGAACTTCGTCCCGAACCCCATTGAAGTCAATGGGGACCCGAACTTTTGGGCACTAAAAAGGCTGTAAAACAGTCCAGGAAAGAGCTAGAGGGCTGCAAAAGGCAGCAACTTGTAGGTAAATCCCCTGCAAACAAATGTGGATAGGGAAATGAATTAAAATTAAAATTAAAAAAATAAAAATGACCCAATATCAATTGGACAGAGGTCCCATAGCAGAGAATCTGGCTTCACGTCAGCAGAGAATCAGTCTCTTCATGCCATAGCAAAGAATCTGGCATCATGTCATCAGAGAATCAGTCTCTTCATGCCATAGCAGAGAATCTGGCTTCATGTCACCCACCACTGGAACAGGCCACTGTCACATATTTAGGCCCCGGCACCCAGACAGAGGAGAGAGGTCCCGTAACAGAGAATCTGGCCTTATGTCAGCACAGAATCTGTCTTCATGTCATAGCAGAGAATCAGGCTTCACGTCACCCACCACTGGAACAGGCCACTGTCACACATTTAGGCCCAGGCACCCAGGCAGAGGAGAGAGGTCCCGTAACAGAGAATCTGGCCTTATGTCAGCGCAGAATCAGTCTTCATGTCATAGCAGAGAATCAGGCTTCATGTCACCCACCACTGGAACAGGCCACTGTCACACATTTAGGCCCAGGCACCCAGGCAGAGGAGAGAGGTCCCGTAACAGAGAATCTGGCCTTATGTCAGCGCAGAATCAGTCTTCATGTCATAGCAGAGAATCAGGCTTCACGTCACCCACCACTGGAACAGGCCACTGTCACACATTTAGGCCCCGGCACCCAGACAGAGGAGAGGTTCATTCAACTTTGGGTTGCCCCGCAATATAATGGTAAAATGAAAATAAAAATAGGATTGAATGAGGAAGTGCCCTGGAGTAGAATAATATATTGTTAAGGGGAGGTAGTTAATATCTAATCTGCACAAGGGATAGACAGGTCCTGTGGGATCCATGCCTGGTTCATTTTTATGAACGTCAGCTTGTCCACATTGGCTGTAGACAGGCGGCTGCGTTTGTCTGTAATGACGCCCCCTGCCGTGCTGAATACACGTTCAGACAAAACGCTGGCCGCCGGGCAGGCCAGCACCTCCAAGGCAAAAAAGGCTAGCTCTGGCCACGTGGACAATTTGGAGACCCAGAAGTTGAATGGGGCCGAACCATCAGTCAGTACGTGGAGGGGTGTGCACAGGTACTGTTCCACCATGTTAGTGAAATGTTGCCTCCTGCTAACACGTTCCGTATCAGGTGGTGGTGCAGTTAGCTGTGGCGTGGTGACAAAACTTTTCCACATCTCTGCCATGCTAACCCTGCCCTCAGAGGAGCTGGCCGTGACACAGCTGTGTTGGCGACCTCTTGCTCCTCCTCTGCCTTCGCCTTGGGCTTCCACTGGTTCCCCTGTGACATTTGGGAATGCTCTCAGTAGCGCGTCTACCAACGTGCGCTTGTACTCGCGCATCTTCCTATCACGCTCCAGTGTAGGAAGTAAGGTGGGCACATTGTCTTTGTACCGGGGATCCAGCAGGGTGGCAACCCAGTAGTCCTCACACGTTAAAATGTGGGCAACTCTGCTGTCGTTGCGCAGGCACTGCAGCATGTAGTCGCTCATGTGTGCCAGGCTGCCCAGAGGTAAGGACAAGCTGTCCTCTGTGGGAGGCGTATCGTCATCGTCCTGTGTTCCCCCCCAGCCACGCACCAGTGATGGGCCCGAGCTGCTTTGGGTGCCACCCCGCTGTGAATATGCTTCATCCTCATCCTCCTCCACCTCCTCCTCATCCTCGTCCTCCTCGTCCTCCAGTAGTGGGCCCTGTCTGGCCACATTTGTACCTGGCCTCTGGTGTTGCAAAAAACCTCCCTCTGAGTCACTTCGAAGAGACTGGCCTGAAAGTGCTAAAAATGACCCCTCTTCCTCCTCTTCCTCCTGGGCCACCTCCTCTTCCATCATCGCCCTAAGTGTTTTCTCAAGTAGACATAGAAGTGGTATTGTAACGCTGATAATGGCGTCATC
Source organism: Bufo bufo (assembly GCF_905171765.1). Classification (NCBI taxonomy): domain Eukaryota; kingdom Metazoa; phylum Chordata; class Amphibia; order Anura; family Bufonidae; genus Bufo; species Bufo bufo. The sequence continues at coordinate 122,569,025 of NC_053394.1, forward strand.
GCCACTGGCCATGTTGGTGGAGTACTCGAAACAGCGCAACAGGGCACACAGGTCTCGCATGGAGGCCCAGTCATTGGTGGTGAAGTGTGTCTGATCCGCAGTGCGACTGACCCGTGCGTGCTGCAGCTGAAACTCCACTATGGCCTGCTGCTGCTCGCACAGTCTGTCCAGCATATGCAAGGTGGAGTTCCACCTGGTGGGTACGTCGCATATGAGGCGGTGAGCGGGAAGGCCGAAGTTACGCAGACAGGCGAGCAGCGGCAGGGTGTGAACGCCGGAAGCGCGAACAGACGGCCCGCACTTTATGCAGCATCTCTGACATGTCGGGGTAGTTGCGAATGAACTTCTGCACCACCAAATTCAGCACATGCGCCAGGCAAGGGATGTGCGTCAAACCGGCTAGTCCCAGAGCTGCAACGAGATTTTGCCCATTATCGCACACCACCAGGCCGGGCTTGAGGCTCACCGGCAGCAACCACTCGTCGGTCTGTTGTTCTATACCCCGCCACAACTCCTGTGCGGTGTGGGGCCTGTCCCCCAAACATATGAGTTTCAGAATGGCCTGCTGACGTTTACCCCGGGCTGTGCTGAAGTTGGTGGTGAAGGTGTGTGGCTGACTGGATGAGCAGGTGGAAGAAGAGGAGGAGGAAGCTGAGTAGGAGGAGGAGGAGACAGGAGGCAAAGAATGTTGCTCTGCGATTCTTGGCGGCAGAAGGACGTGCGCCAAACAGCTCTCCGCCTGGGGCCCAGCCGCCACTACATTTACCCAGTGTGCAGTTAGGGAGATATAGCGTCCCTGGCCGTGCTTACTGGTCCACGTATCTGTGGTTAGGTGGACCTTGCCACAGATGGCGTTGCGCAGTGCACACTTGATTTTATCGGACACTTGTTTGTGCAGGGAAGGCACGGCTCTCTTGGAGAAGTAGTGGCGGCTGGGAACAACATACTGTGGGACAGCAAGTGACATGAGCTGTTTGAAGCTGTGTGTGTCCACGAGCCTAAATGACAGCATTTCATAGGCCAGTAGTTTAGAAATGCTGGCATTCAGGGCCAGGGATCGAGGATGGCTAGGTGGGAATTTACGCTTTCTCTCAAATGTTTGTGAGATGGAGAGCTGAACGCTGCCGTGTGACATGGTTGAGATGCTTGGTGACGCAGGTGGTGGTGTTGGTGGTACATCCCATGTTTGCTGGGCGGCAGGTGCCAACGTTCCTCCAGAGGCAGAGGAAGAGGCCGAGGCGGCGGCAGCAGCAGCAGAAGAGGCCGAGGCGGCGGCAGCAGCAGAAGAGGCCGAGGCGGCAGCAGCAGAAGAGGTAGCAGGGGGAGCCTGAGTGACTTCCTTGTTTTTAAGGTGTTTACTCCACTGCAGTTCATGCTTTGCATGCAGGTGCCTGGTCATGCAGGTTGTGCTAAGGTTCAGAACGTTAATGCCTCGCTTCAGGCTCTGATGGCACAGCGTGCAAACCACTCGGGTCTTGTCGTCAGCACATTGTTTGAAGAAGTGCCATGCCAGGGAACTACTTGAAGCTGCCTTTGGGGTGCTCGGTCCCAGATGGCGGCGGTCAGTAGCAGGCGGAGTCTCTTGGCGGCGGGTGTTCTGATTTTGCCCACTGCTCCCTCTTTTGCTACGCTGTTGGCTCGGTCTCACCACTGCCTCTTCCTCCGAACTGTGAAAGTCAGTGGCACGACCTTCATTCCATGTGGGGTCTAGGACCTCATCGTCCCCTGCATCGTCTTCCACCCAGTCTTGATCCCTGACCTCCTGTTCAGTCTGCACACTGCAGAAAGACGCAGCAGTTGGCACCTGTGTTTCGTCATCATCAGAGACGTGCTGAGGTGGTATTCCCATGTCCTCATCATCAGGAAACATAAGTGGTTGTGCGTTAGTGCATTCTATCTCTTCCACCCCTGGGGAAGGGCTAGGTGGATGCCCTTGGGAAACCCTGGCAGCAGAGTCTTCAAACAGCATAAGAGACTGCTGCATAACTTGAGGCTCAGACAGTTTCCCTGATATGCATGGGGGTGATGTGACAGACTGATGGGCTTGGTTTTCATGCGCCATCTGTGCGCTTTCTGCAGAAGACTGGGTGGGAGATAATGTAAACGTGCTGGATCCACTGTCGGCCACCCAATTGACTAATGCCTGTACCTGCTCAGGCCTTACCATCCTTAGAACGGCATTGGGCCCCACAAAATATCGCTGTAAATTCTGCTGGCTACTGGGACCTGAGGTAGTTGGTTCACTAGGACGTGTGGCTGTGGCAGAACAGCCACGTCCTCTCCCAGCACCAGAGGGTCCACTAACACCACCACGACCATGTCCACGTCCGCGTCCCTTATTAGATGTTTTCCTCATTGTTCCCGTTCACCACAATTTTGAGAATGGCAAATTTGGGAATAGTTTTTCAACCCAGAACAAAAAGTGTGCTTTTACGGTCACTACAAATAACTTGACCAGCTAAAACAGTACAGATTTGGTTGAATAGAAATGTGAGGCCTGTTTTTTTTTGCACTGTGTGACAGGTATAGGTTTAATCACAGAATCAGACTTCTATCTGCACGGTAGCGTGTGTCTTAGGTTTTTCTGAATGACACTATCAGCACCTTCAATGTAAGATATCCTTTTTGGGATAGATTTTAAGTAGGCCTCATATAGCAGAAACTAGTTATTTTGAGAATGGCAAATTTGGGAATAGTTTTTCAACCCAGAACAAAAAGTGTGCTTTTACGGTCACTACAAATAACTTGACCAGCTAAAACAGTACAGATTTGGTTGAATAGAAATGTGAGGCCTGTTTTTTTTTGCGCTGTGTGACAGGTATAGGTTTAATCACAGAATCAGACTTCTATCTGCACGGTAGCGTGTGTCTTAGGTTTTTCTGAATGACACTATCAGCACCTTCAATGTAAGATATCCTTTTTGGGATAGATTTCAAGTTGGCCTCATATAGCAGAAACTAGTTATTTTGAGAATGGCAAATTTGGGAATAGTTTTTCAACCCAGAACAAAAAATGTGCTTTTACGGTCACTACAAATAACTTGACCAGCTAAAAAAGTACAGATTTGGTTGAATAGAAATGTCAGGTCTATTTTTTAGGCGCTGGGTGACAGGCTCAACTTGCCCCTGATGTAGTATATGGCCAAAAAATAACCACACTATTGATGGTTAAATGCACTTGGGTGACACAGGCTCAGCCTGCACCAGATTTAGTATATGGCCAAAAAATAACCAGACTGTTGATGGTTAAATGCACTTCGGTGACACAGGCTCAGCCTGCAGCTGATGTAGTATATGGCCAAAATATAACCAGACTGTTGATGGTTAAATGCACTTCGGTGACACAGGCTCAGCCTGCAGCTGATTTAGGATATAGCACAAAATAACCACACTATTGATGGTTAAATACACTTGGTGATAGCTTGTGCTGGCGCACCACAAGTCACAAAATGGCCGCTGATCACCCCAGAAAAAAGTGATCTAAAAACGCTCTGGGCAGCCTCAAAAAAGTGAGCAAGTCGATATTAGCACTTCAATGATCCACAGCTGCAGATCGATCACAGAATGAAGTCTTTTGGAGGAGTTAATCTGCCTAATCTCGCCCTAACGTCGCAGCTGCAACCTCTCCCTATGCTTGAATCAGCAGAGTGACGTGCAGTGCTACGTGACCCAAGCTTATATAGAGGCTAGGTCACATGCTGCACTAGCCAATCACAGCCATGCCAACAGTAGGCAAGGCTGTGATGGCCTCTTGGGGCAAGTAGTATGACGCTTGTTGATTGGCTGCTTTGCAGCCTTTCAAAAAGCGCCAAGAAAGCACCGAACACCGAACCCGAACTTTTACGAAAATGTTCGGGTTCGGGTCCGTGTCACGGACACCCCAAAATTCGGTACGAACCTGAACTATACAGTTCGGGTTCGCTCATCCCTACTCGGCAGCACTAAATCAGGTGCTCGGCGGCACCAAATCAGAAACCATATGTCCTACCACAATCTGGGGGGTTCCAGTGCACATCCATGAATTCCAGAGGGAAAGCAAAAAACATCTATCCCTTGGCTAGATGATGATGTGGTATTGAAGGACAGGGTGGGCAAAGAACTGTCCCTGATATTGCCCTACAGGGGGGTGCTATTCTGGCCCTGATAGACTAACCACAGACCACGCGCCTTGATAAGAGCGACCCCATCCGGAACCTTACCCTATATAAAAATGGCCCTAGTAAGCCCCTAGCCCCTAGGCCCCTGACTTTCAGGTGATCACTATATAGATCTATGTGTTTTTGACTCATTATAAAAGTATATTATAAGTATATCGCACCCCTCTGTGTATCACACCTATTGATAGCACACCTATACCAGTCCTTAAAAGGACTTTTGTGGTCCTATTAGCTAGCGTTTGGTGTCCCTAACAGCCTGTCCATGCTCCACACAGCAACCTCTCCCTACACTGGCAAAAAACTGAATGTAGAATGGCGGCCAGATCAGGTTTATTTATAAAGTAGGGGGTATGTCCATGTGCTGAAACGTCTCAATTGGCCTGTACCACCTGATGGATATGTCATGGGTCAAAGTTCTTCACAATGTAAAAGAATATGGCGGGGGCGCGAATATCTCCATATGTTCGCATGTTCAGCGAACACGCAAAGTTCGCCGCGAAACGACCACCGGGCGAACTGCAAGGCCATCTCTAGTGTGGAGGTGGCAGCAGCATGAGAAGACCACATAGTGGCAAGGTGACATAGTGTGGAGGTGGCAGCAGCATGAGGAAACCACAGAGTGGCAAGGTGACATAGTTTGGAGGTGGCAGCAGCATCAGGAGGCCACAGAGTAGCAAGGTGACATAGTGTGGAGGTGGCAGCAGAATGAGGAGACCACAGAGTGGCAATACCAGTACCCACTGAAGATGGTGGGTGAAAGAAGGAGCACTTGACATCAGATGTGTGGCAGCATCTGAATAGTAGTTGAGGCAGGTAGCCAGAAGAAACCAGTCTCATTTGTCAAAGTGTTGGTGTGGCACCATGGATAATCTAGTCTGATGCATCAGGAAATAATGGGTGGAAATCCTGGCTGATCCACACCTGATTTATCTTGACAAAGGTCAGTCTCTCCAGATTCTGGGGTAACCATGGCCCCCGCTGCACTAAACACCCGCTCTGATGCCACATTACTGTCTGGGCAGGACAGCTTTTCCAGGGCAAACTCGGCCAGTTGCGGCCACAAATACAGTTTGGCTGCCCAGTAGTCCAGTGGATCTTCAATGATGGCTGGCAGGATGCACTCCAAGTATGCCACCACCTGCTGGTTCAGGTTCTGCTCTACGTCTAGCTGCTGGTGAGTAGTTTCTTCACTAAGCAGGTGCAGAAAGCTGCTCATCAAGGATTCTAGACTCAGGCTGCTACTGATGGAGCTGGTACTGCTCCTGCCACCCCGCCCCGCCCCAGCAGCCATGGTAGTGGAGCGTGAGCGCAGAGGGCCCCCCCGGTCAGACCTGCGCCCCCCAGTCAGACCTGCGAGAGGATGGACGATGGCGCAGATAGTCAGCAGCCAACTGACTACATATGATGTCTCTATAGTAGTTTAGTTTGTCCTCCCTCTCAGCGGTAGTAAAAAAATGCCCCCGAGGGTCCAACAAGGTGGAGGGCCAGAAGGCATCCCTCTGCCGAATGTTGACTATTCGGAAGTCACTACCCAAGCAAGTGAGCATGTAGCGGGCCATTTGCGTAAGTGACTCGGAGGGAGTCCCTGCCTTCATCTCCACTGCATACTGCCATGGTGTGTCTGGGTTCCTCTGCCTCATCTTCCTCATCGCCCTGTAGCTCCTCTGCCTGCTCCTCCTCTCCTGTCACCTGTGTAGAAAAACCACCCATTTCGCTGCACATTGCTTGTACTCCAATCTCCTCCTTCTCCTCCAGTTCAGCCCCCACAGGGCTCATGTGGCCTTGAGATCTAGGCGCCACGTCTCCAGTCCCCTGACCAGCCAGATTTTCCAGCATCTGTTCCAGGACATGAAGTAGTGAAATGAAGTGGTTCATCCCGTAGTCCTGGCGACTGAGAAATAACGTGGCCTCCCCAAATGGCCTGAGCAAACGGCAGGTGTCACGCATGAGCTGCCACTGGCTGACATCGAAGTTACACAGGGGAGTACTCCTGTCCTCTTGGATCATCAGGAAATCGTTTATGGCCTTTCTCTGTTCGTACAGTCGATCCAACATATGGAGAGTGGAATTCCAACGGGTGGAAACGTCGCCTATCAGCCTATGTTGGGGGATGACATTCTGCCACTGCAGCTAAAGGAGGGTGTGCTTTGCGGTGTACGAGTGGCTGAGTGCATGCAAAGTTTCCTCGCCATTTTTACGATGTCTTGCAGATGGGTGGAAGACTTCAGGAACCGACATTGTCGCAGGATCAATGGTGTGAAAACGTGGAGGCAGAAGCGGTGTCACCTGGCCAAGTTGCTGGTGTGACTGTGCAGGAACTACATGTAGCGTCCCACTTCAGGTGGATGGGAGCACTCCTAAATTGTTTGCGCCATCCTATGTCATTTTGCACTATTTATTGTATTTTCCTTTGTCAATGCTGTTAAATTCCCATCTATAGGTCAGCACACAGGAATAGTGATGGACGTACATCTGCCGGGACGGTTCACGAACGCGATCAAATGTTCGCGAACCGCAAGTTTGCAGCGGGTCCCATTCATTTTAATGGCAGGCGAATCTGCAAAACCTTCAGCTCATATTTGCAGTGTACTCAAGTTGTGCGTAGTAGGTGTTTCTGGGTGTAGTAGTGCAATATACACTAACCTGGTACAGCTGACTCTCTGCAAGGGCAGATATAGGTAGGAATAGTTCGTGACGCCAGTGCCAAGTAAACGGTGGCACGCCGTTTGCGGATGCAGGAATAATTTGAGGAAACGTGGTGTTAAAACAGAACTCCAACTTTAGTAGTTTGCAGGCAGAGACAATATTGGAAACGCAGTTCCTCAGCATATAGTCAATTTTGCAATTCGGTCGATGCAGGCAATTCAGTACAGCAGGGTAATTACAGAGTGTTAAACACAGGATTTGCAGCAAAGGAGCTTGCACTCTAACTCTGTCTGATCCTGGAATGTAGCAATTCTTCACCAAGGCCCATTAACCTAAGTCTGGCTTTATATCCTTGATTATGGCTTAAATAAGTACCTCCTCTGTTTCTCTCAGTACCTCTGGCTCCTCTGATCTTTGCCTCAGTCTCTCCCAGCTTCTGAATGGTTCTAGAAACTTCTGAGCTCTGGTCTAGACTGACTTCTGCACTCCACACTAGATCAGGTTACACTGCCTTGCACTTCCCTGACTGGCCTTATATAAACTAGGGCTCTCTAGCTCCCTCTAATGCCTAAGAGCTGGAATGACACCCCTAGCCGGCCTGTACTTGCAAGTTTCCTAGTAACAGGGAAATACATGCATTACATTACATGACATTTTATAAAACTGACATATACCAACTTTCCATAATTAGGAGGGACGACAGCACACCAAGTGACACTTTGGTAGTGACGGGTATTACAGTTCCCGTACACTACATACCCCACTGCTTTAAGCTGAGTACGACCTCGTACTCCATCATGGGTCGCCCAACTGGAATCTCTACCTGAAATAGAAAATAGAGACATGCAGGCATACATACATGTAATTCATCTGCATTTACATTTACATCAGGTCCAATTGGCAAAGGTGCAGGGTAGTGACAAGGGGCGTCGTTCTCTTCTCTCAGGATAGTGAATGGAACGGGGGCGCTGACCTGGCACAGCGTAACAATATAACCAGGATAGTCCATGACAATGAATAAGTCCATGATAAAACAGTAGAAAACGGTATAAAAGTTCTTGGAGGCTCAAATAACAAACATGAGTCCGTACCCAGGTTATTTCTTATTAAATCACAGAGGCTCTCATGCGGTGGAGTCCATCTCTGGGCACAATACTTTAGTATGAAGTTGCACAATAAAATGACAGCATAATAACGGAACTACCCAGGGGTTTCCTGTGGGTGTAGCACAGGCAAGGGCTCACGTGGGGGAGTCCATTCTTGCGCACAAATGTCCAACAAGGTATTCCCAGTAACAACGGTTTGGGAGGAGACGCCACCAGAATAGTCAAAGTCTCCTAAACGGACTGGCGGGCGTCCCCTGGTCATCCGGGTAGACCTTCTCAGTACAGGGGTCTCCTCTTCCCTTAGCAACGAAGTAGAAGGGACAGGAGCAACAGGAGGGTCTCCATCAGCGAGACCCTGGTCAAGAACAACTGGAACAACTGGAACAACAATATCCACAAGAGGGGAAACTGGATCCGGGGCATCTTGAACCGGCTCTGCTGGAGGTGAAGCTACAGTAGGTGCCGGAGCAGGCACCAGCAAGTTCAACCAAGGTGTCAGAAGCCAATGCATGGGATCAGCGTCATACCTCAGATTATTAACAGCCTGCATAGGATCCTCGGGCTGTATGGCTGACTCTGACACAGGATATTCTGATCCAGAACTCTCGGCACTAGGTTCTGGTGTCAGGCAGAGCTTCAACCGGTTTCGGTGTACAATTTGGGATCCCTTGTCTTCCCGGGTGATTTCATAAGTGTGAGTTCCAACATTTGGGATTGCAGTGACAACATAAGGACTTCGCTCCCACTTACTGTCCAATTTGCTGGTACGACGGTTATTCTTTAACCATACCACGGCCCCTATGGTCAAGGGTTCTGCCTGGGCTGCCTGATCATAGTCTTTCTGCTGCCGGTCTCTAGCAAAGTCCATACGTTCCTGAACAATGGCCTTGGCTGCATCCAATCGCCTTTGATGTTCAGCAACCCAGTCGGTGTTAGGTAATGGGTTAATGCAGTCAGGCACATGTACATCCAATGAATGATCAGCAGGCAATGTCCCTTGGCGCCCAAACATCAAGTAAAAAGGGGTATACCCGGTGGAACAATGTATGGTATGATTGTATGTGAACATGAGCTGTGGCAACAGACTGGGCCAATCTCCTCTGTTCTCAGGAGGCACGGCCCTCAGCATCTCTATCAAGGTCTGATTCATTTTTTCACATAATCCGTTACCTTGAGGATGGTAGGCCGTTGTCCGGATCTTCTTACAGTTGTGTAAGCGGCACAGTTCATGGAACAGATGAGACTCAAAAGCAGGTCCTTGGTCGGTGAGGATCTTTTCTGGACATCCATAGGGCAGGAGGAAGTGCTTCCAGAACATTTCGGCTGTAGTCTTGGCTGTCTGGTCTCTCACAGGCACTGCTACAACAAACTTTGTGAAATGGTCAATAATAGTCATGGCATAAGCATACCCTGAGCGACTAGGCTCCAGTTTTACATGGTCGATGGCGACAAGTTCAAGAGGACGGGTACTTACAATGGGTCTTAGTGGTGCCCTCTGATCATGGTGCTCACTTCGTTTCAAGGCACAGGCTACACACTCTCGACACCACTTCTCCATGTCTTCTCTCATGCCCACCCAGTAAAACCGCTGGCGGATAGTAGCTTCAGTCTTTTGGACCCCAAAGTGACCGGATTGATTGTGGTACATCTCCAACACCATACCTGCATCTCGTCGGGGTATGAGAATCTGGTGCACTCTCTCGTTGGACACTGGGTCTAGGCTTCTCCGTAGCAATAGGCCCTTTTGTATGAAGAGTTGGTGGCGCTGTCTCCATAGTTTGATGAGCTCAGGATCTGCACTCTTACGCCGAATCCTCTCAGGGGCTCTGCCACTAGTAATGAAGTCCAACAACTCACCCAGCACTCTACTTTCAGACTGTAGTTTCACCCACCTTTCTTCTTTAGGTTCAGGCCTACTGGAGGGTGAAGGAACTGCAGCTCTGTTATTGGTAGCTCGAGCCTGATCCTGTTGAGCAAATTTGTTATAGAAAGCCGGCATCTCTACATCTTCCCAAGCATCTCGCACATCATCAGGAGCTGTCTCTGTGGGAAGCCTGGATAAAGCATCAGCGTTATCATTAGTACGTCCAGCACGATACTTTACAGAGAAATTATAGTTGGCAAGGCGAGAGGCCCATCTCTGCTCCAAGGCCCCCAATCTAGCTGTATTGAGATGTGCCAGAGGGTTATTGTCAGTGAATGCAATGAACGGGGTGGCGGCTAGATAATCCTTGAATTTTTCTGTCACCGCCCACACTAATGCCAGGAACTCTAGTTTGAAGGAACTATAATTCTGGTCATTTTTCTCAGCTCCTTTCAGGGAGCGGCTTGCATATGCTATCACTCTCTCTTTTCCCTCTTGGATTTGGGCTAACACAGCTCCCAGGCCTCGCTTGCTAGCATCAGTATAGAGATGGAAGGGCTTGCTATAATCTGGATAACCTAACACAGGAGGCTCGGTCAGTTTCTTTTTTAGCAATTGGAACGCTATCTCTCTTTTCTCATTCCACTCAATGGGCACAGGAGTTCTAGGACTCTTTTTGGGTTGCCCCCTCAAGAGTTCCTGGATAGGATCAGCTATTTGAGCAAAATGGGGGATAAAACGTCTATAGTAGCCGGCAAAACCCAGGAAACTCCTCACCTCTTTGACAGTAGTAGGAACCGGCCAATTACGGACAGCTGCCAATTTATCAGGGTCAGGTTGCACTCCCTCTCCGCTTACTATATGCCCCAGGTATCTTACTGCAGGTTTGAGCAGGTGACACTTGGATGGCTTTACCTTCAAGCCATATTTGATAAGGATTTCAAATACTTCTGCCAAATGTTTCAGATGGTCCTCATATGTTTTTGAGTACACAATGACGTCATCTAGATACAGCAGCACTGTTTCGAAATTTTTGTGACCCAAACACCGCTCCATTAGTCTCTGGAAAGTTCCTGGGGCATTACATAGCCCGAACGGCATACAATTGAACTCAAACAGGCCCATGGGAGTAGTGAAAGCAGTCTTTTCCCTATCTGCAGGGGCCATGGGTACTTGCCAGTAGCCACTGGTCAAGTCCAATGTGGAGAAATAGGCAGAGGAGCCCAAAGCAGTTAGTGACTCCTCAATGCGGGGCAGTGGGTATGCATCTTTGTGGGTTATTTGATTAATTTTCCTATAATCCACACAGAAACGGATACCCCCGTCCTTCTTCTTTACAAGGACCAGGGGTGCAGCCCACGGACTACGGCTGTCCCGGATTACATTAGAGTCTTTCATCTCTTGGATCATTTCCTTTACAGTCTGATATGAAGTAGGCGGTAAAGGTCTGTATCTCTCCTTGATAGGAGGATGAGAGCCAGTAGGTATAGTGTGTTGTATGGCACTCACCTCTCCATAATCAGTGGCATGCTTACTGAAGGCCTGGTGGTGCTCTTTGACAAGCTGTATAATCCCTTCTTGTTGCCGTTGGGGGGTATTCTCGTCCCCGACATGGAGCTCTTCCCACCAGGGCACTTGTGGCTGGGTCACCGGCGAACATCCGATGTCTGCAGCTGGTGGCTTTTCTGTCACTGGAAGACGAATGATGTCTTGGAAGGACACCTGGGACAGCTGGGCAACAGGGCAATGCTTAGTAAGCGCAACAGGATGATTACTCAGATTAATCAGACGGACAGGTACTTTACCTTGGGAGACGTTCACCAGGCACTTGGCAGCTCTCACATAAGGGTAATCCTCCATCTGGATTGGTTCCACCAGGGCTGGATAATCTCGGCCTTCGACTCCCAGGACAGCACGACACCACAAAAGAGTTTGAGAATTAGGAGGCAAAGTCACAGGCTTAATATCACGGATCCTGGCAGTACAAATTTCTCCTTTCTCATTAGCAAACCTCTGCTGGGCACTTAACACAGTAATAGTCTTTTGAATCACCCTCCTGGATGCAGAGGAAGCAGTGGGCAAAGTCTGATGTAATACAGCAAGTATTTCTGAATAACAGTTTTTGAAGACATTGGTGCCTAGAATGACAGGATGTCCTCCTCTGTTGCCGGCTTGTACTACGATCACTCCCTGTTGAGGCAGGGTTACTTCTCCCACCTGCAGGGTGGGTTCCCAGTATCCATGAACCTTTACTGGTTTGCCATTGCTGGCGATAATCTCCACCCAGGATTCAGGCGGCTGGGTCAATTGGTTGGTGTCCCAGAACCTTTCAAAGGCGGGCAGCTGAATGGTAGTGACCTGAGACCCAGTATCTAATAAGGCTTCAAAGGGGACCCCGTTGATCTCTATATTGATTTTAGGATGGGATCCTACATACCGTGGCATCCAATTTGGATCTTCTGGACCTAGTGTTCTACCTCCCGAGGGGTGGTCCTCAGCCTCAGGGGTTGCCCGTTTAACTGCCAGCACGTGGATTCTGTGTGTCCCTGCTTTTTGCAATATGTACATACGGGCCGCTTACGGTTTTTATTGCGTCTCCCAGGATCCCTGGCGTGAGTCTCTTGGTAAGGAGGTGGGAACGGCCTAGGAGGTGACAGGAATTCTTCTTCTAGCATTATGGGTTTTTCCCATTCCTCTATTTTTCTGCACACCTTCTCTAGACTTTTGGTGAGGTGATTTACTTGCTCTGTCAGCATGGCAATAGTATCGGTAGCTGACACTTGAACAGCTTGGCCGGCCTCAGCTCGGTTAGTGATAAGCGGTTTCGGCCTGCAGGCTGATGACTCAGATAGGACGCTCAACTCAGGAGATACTGTGGACCCCAGAATTTTTATAGCCAGTTCTTTAAAGTCCAGAAAGGTACTGTTAGGGTGCTGGGCGGACAGCATCTTTAACTGGGTCCTTATTTGCTCACTAAACACCCCGGCTATAAATTGTTCCCTTAGGGTCTGGTCCCGGTTATCAGCCTCTTTGGGATCTATCTGAATTACAGCCCCTAAAGCCTCCTGAAGTGATAGGGCATAGTCACGGAGGGACTCACCGGGTTTCTGTCTCTTGCCAAAGAAGTGCATCTTTATCTCTGAGGCAGTCCTAGTTTCAAAAGTGGCTCTGAGGCGGGTGAAGATCTGTCCTAGAGTACTCCGCTCAGTAGCAGGCCATGATAACACTTCCCTGCGGGCAGCCCCCTCCAGTTGCGCCAGCATGATTTCCATTTGCTGGTCGGCATTTATAGGGTATAATCGGAATAGTGCCAGCAACTTTTCTTCAAAGTCCCGTAGGGTATGGGTCTCTCCCCTGTAGCGGGGGAACCATGGGGCCCCGAAATAGTAGGGCATGGTAAAGGGCATCATGCTGGGGGCCGCCGGATGACCAGGAGCCGCAAGCTCTCCTGGGGCCGGCTGTTCAGGCACTCCTGGCTCTGACATGGTAGTCTATTGAGAGGTGGCCGCTGGCGACTAAAGAGGCCGGTACACTCCCCTTCCCTCCGGTTACAGGTGCTTACCGGTATCGTCGGGCCTGCGCAGGCCAAGTCTCGCGAGATCCCGGACGTCCTGAGACCGCGGTGACGCAGGAGAAGCAGGGCCACGGCGGTGCGATGATGAAGAGGGGCGGGACTCTCTGTGTCTTTGCAGGGATCCGCCCACGAATGTCCTCAGCGGCGCGGGAAACTTTACTCCAGGCAGCCGGTGGCCATCTTTAGCAAAACGCTGTCCATTCACTGACAGCAAGCAGGATTGTAAAAAGTCTATAAATCCACACTCCAATGCGGCGATTTTCTTCCTCTGTATAGCGCAATACTGCACAGCGCTTTTTAGAAGTTTTTGGTATACTTTGGGTATAATTTTCAGTCCACAAAGTCCACTTGAAATAAACAGGCAAATTGTCACTTTGGTCACAGGGCAACTGTATAAGGCACAAAGTTCACGCTTCTTGCACTATAAAGCGTGCGTATCCGTGTTCGTGACGCCAAAAGAGAGGTGCAGTGTACTCAAGTTGTGCGTAGTAGGTGTTTCTGGGTGTAGTAGTGCAATATACACTAACCTGGTACAGCTGACTCTCTGCAAGGGCAGATATAGGTAGGAATAGTTCGTGACGCCAGTGCCAAGTAAACGGTGGCACGCCGTTTGCGGATGCAGGAATAATTTGAGGAAACGTGGTGTTAAAACAGAACTCCAACTTTAGTAGTTTGCAGGCAGAGACAATATTGGAAACGCAGTTCCTCAGCATATAGTCAATTTTGCAATTCGGTCGATGCAGGCAATTCAGTACAGCAGGGTAATTACAGAGTGTTAAACACAGGATTTGCAGCAAAGGAGCTTGCACTCTAACTCTGTCTGATCCTGGAATGTAGCAATTCTTCACCAAGGCCCATTAACCTAAGTCTGGCTTTATATCCTTGATTATGGCTTAAATAAGTACCTCCTCTGTTTCTCTCAGTACCTCTGGCTCCTCTGATCTTTGCCTCAGTCTCTCCCAGCTTCTGAATGGTTCTAGAAACTTCTGAGCTCTGGTCTAGACTGACTTCTGCACTCCACACTAGATCAGGTTACACTGCCTTGCACTTCCCTGACTGGCCTTATATAAACTAGGGCTCTCTAGCTCCCTCTAATGCCTAAGAGCTGGAATGACACCCCTAGCCGGCCTGTACTTGCAAGTTTCCTAGTAACAGGGAAATACATGCATTACATTACATGACATTTTATAAAACTGACATATACCAACTTTCCATAAACAAGAAGGGACGACAGCACACCAAGTGACACTTTGGTAGTGACGGGTATTACAGTTCCCGTACACTACATTTGCAGCCAAGAAATAATTACTAGAAGTGCACAAATAGTCCCACAACATGGACAGTGACATACCAGATGTATTATTCGAATTTGCGATCTCCATTCATTTTTTTTTCAATGCGAAATATAGGCAATATAATTTTCACGTACGCGCATGCCCAAATGCACTATACAATACCCAAATGCACTATTAAGAAAGTATATTGGTATATAACACCCCGCTTCAATCAGTTTTTTTGGGGGGCGACTGGTATATCACACCAGTAGAAATAATTTGTTCCAAAAACGCTTGTCCCTCTATATAGCTGCAGTATCGCAGCAGAACCGCACACAACTGCCGCACAATACAAATACACTATAATATAATTTCTAACATAGAAAGTATATCATAACATTGCAAAAGGAAGGCAATCCATTAGAATATACATAAAGATAAAACGTAACCTTTAATAATGTTACTATGAGGGTCCATTCAAGCGTCTGTAAGCATTTTGGGAATCCGCAAAACACGGACACCGCACATCGCTGACACTATAATAGAAAATGCCTAATCTTGTCTGCAATTGCGGACAAGAATGGGACATGTTCTATTTTTTTGCGAAAACGAAAGCACGGATGCTGAATTGCGGATCCGCAAATGCGGACAGCACTTTCCGGTCCCATTGAAAATGAATGGGTCTGCACTCATTCTGCAAAATTGCGGAACGGATGCGGACCCATTTTGCGGACGTGTGAATTGGAAAGATATCCCTCAAAATGAAAATAAATTAAATTATTAAAGTTAAGCAAAAAGCATAGATGTGGTAGGCAATAACAAGTGCTCGGCGGCACCAAATCAGAAAACATATGTCCTACCACAATTGAATTGAAGGACAAAGTGGGCAAAGAACTGTCCCTGATATTGCCTTACAGGGGGGTACTATTCTGACCCTAATAGCCTAAACACAGACCACGCGCCCTGATCAGAGCGACCCCGTCCGGAACCTTACCCTATATAAAAATGGCCCTAGTAAGCCACTAGCCCCTAGTCCCCTGACTTCCAGGTGATGACTATACAGATCTATGTGCTTTTGACTCATTATAAAAGTATATTATAAGTATATCGCACCCCTCTGTGTATCACACCTATCGATAGCACACCTATACCAGTCATTTTGGACCCTATTAGCTGGCGATTTGTGTCCCTAACAGTCTGTCCCTGCTCCACATATCAGCCTCTCCCTACACTGGCAAAAGACTGAATGTAAAATGGCGGCCAGATCAGGTTTATTTATAAGGTAGGGTGTGTGTCCATGTGCTGAAACGTCTCAATTGGCTGTCCTGTACCACCTGATGGATGTGTCATGGGTCAAAGTTCTTCACAATGTGAAAGAATATTGCGGGTGCGAATATCTCCATATAATCGCATGTTGGGCGAATCGCGAACACACAAAGTTCGACGCGAAACGACCGCAGGGCGAACTGCAAGGCCATTTCTACACAGGAAGTGAGAGATTAGATTAGGAGTGAGGAGTTAAGAGTTAAGAGAAGGGTCAGACTAGGCCTAGCCCAGGGAATGAAGCTACTTCAACCTTTGTAGTCCAAGACTAGGACTTATTGATCCTTTACAGTAATACCCCTTCCAGGGACCCGTCCGGTGTTTAAAAGCATAATTGCTGTATCTTGTGCAACCTTTTCAAAGAATGTAGCAGAGAGTTTGCCTGCCATGAGAGAGACTGCCCTTGGGTTGCTGAATTACTGAATTACTGAAGCATTGAATATAGCTAAATTGCTAAGTGCAGAATAGAACTTAAAGAGGATCCAAACTATTATTGAAATGCTGAGTAACCAGAGCAAGATCAGGAACCAAGTACAAGTAAGATCATCATTTTTACACAGTTGAGCTGAAACCTACATACACCACCTCACTGAGCCTGTTATTTGGATTTACGGCTTACCATTTGTATTTATGACAAAGTGCTGCTATTCTTATTGCAAGACTACAATTTACAAGTAAAGTTCCTGTTTGGTTCATCTACTGCCTCTCTCATCATTCTACTCCATCTCCAAATATTTTTAATTTTGCCACTAATACTCGGCAAACAGGGCTTTAGAATATTTCACTGCACTGCAGAATGGCAATTAGGCCCTAATTATTTTCTACTTTTACACAACACAAAATGCTTTTCAACAGATAAGTGCAACACTAGACGGCGAATACTGTATATTTTTATTTTGCCACTAATACACGGCAAACAGGGCTGTAGAATATATCACTGCACAGCTGAACGACAATTAGGCCCTCATTGTTTTCTACTTTTACACTACACAAAAGGCTTTTTAACAGATAAGTGCAACGCTGGACTGTGAAAATATTTTTATTTTGCCACTAATACATAGCAACCAGGGCTGTAGAATATATCACTGCACTGCAGAATGGCAATTAGCCCCAAATTATTTTCTACTTTTACACAACACAACAGGCTTTTCAACAGATATGCGCAACGCTGGACGGCGAATACTGTATATTTTTATTTTGCCACTAATACACGGCAAACAGGGCTGTAGAATATATCACTGCACAGCTGAACCGCAATTAGATTCAATTTTTTTTTCTACTTTTACACAACACAATAGGCTGTTCAACGGATAATTGCAATGCTGGATGGTGAATATATTTTTATTTTGCCACTAATATACGGCAAACAAGGCATTAGAGTATATCACAGCACCGCTGAACGGCAATTAGGCCCTCATCTTTTTCTACTTTTACACTACACAAAAGGCTTTTCAACTGATAATTGCAACGCTGGACGGTGAATATATTTTTATTTCGCCACTAATACACGGCAAACAAGGCATTAGAGTATATCACAGCACCGCTGAACTGCAATTAGGCCCTAATTATTTTCTACTTTTACACTACACAAAGGGCTTTTCAACGGATAATTGCAACGCAGTACGGTGAATATATTTTTATTTTGCCACTAATACACGGCAAACAGGGCTGTAGAATATGTCACTGCACAGCTGAACAGCAATTAGGTCCTAATTATTTTCTACTTTTACACAACAAAACAGGCTTTTCAATAGATAAGTGCAACGCTGGACGGCAAATATATTTTTCTTTTGCCACTAATACACGACAAACAGGGCTTTAGAATATATCACTGCACAGCTGAATGGCAATTAGGCCCTAATTTTTTCTACTTTTACACTACATAAAAGAGTTTTCAACAGAAAAGTGCAACGCTGGATGGTGAATATATTTTTATTTTGCCACTAATACACAGCAAAAAGAGCTTAACAAATAACTGCACCGCACAAGGGCAAAATAGACGTACTGTAGAAATATTTCCTTGTAATCAACACTGTTAATGGCTGTATCAAACAGCACTTGCACCCCAATAACAAGAACGGTTTGCTGGAATTACAGAGCTGTATAATGGCAATTTTTATCCCCAGTCAGTGCACCAAGGTGTAGTAGGATTGTTTCTATTACCCAGTCTGTAACCTCCCCTACTGAACCCTGTTCTACACAAATGCTGTGGAACGATACCTCCCTATCCTTTCCCTGCACTTATAAATAGTTTTTTCACCACAATCAAGTCTTTCCTATCACTGTCCCTAGCACCTGCAGACGTCTCTCCCTGCACTAAGTACACTGGAAAATGCGAGAATCTAAGATTGCTGCCACTATTTCTAGGGCTGTGACATCACAGGGCTGGCTGGCTGCTAATTAGCTGCATGCATGGAATTATGGGTAATCCTGCCTTCCAAGAGTTCCTTTCTCCAAGTCCTCACTCATGCAGCAGCAATTTTAGGAATAAATGCGATTCGTTACCACGAAGCGCGAGGAAATTCGGCTTCGGTGCGAATAAAATTTTTCCTGAAATTTGGCTCGAATTCCACTTCGTCGGCTTCGATTCACTCATCTCTATTTATGACATCTTTCACAATTCTTCAATAATATTAATCTTGTAGCGTGCCTCTGTCATTTGAAACAAATGTCATGAATGTGGCCTTACTCATTGTTTTGTATATACAGTATCTAACAGTGCCAACAAAAACTGTTTTGCATCAAGCATTTGTACAGCACCCTTATACTTCAGTGTGTGTGCAAGTGATACTTTTTTATTTTTCAAAAAAGTTCTAATTTAAATTTAAATCCTGGTGCTGATACACCCTAGGTGACCTCTGAGCGTCATACACAACTTTTTAGGTCAATCTGGGCAATTTTGTTTTTATTCAGATCAAATTTAATTATGAAGGTTGATTTGATCGAATTGGAACAGAAACAAATTTCACAAAATTTGCTTATCTCTAGTCCTAATATCTGGAGGTCCCATAGGTCCATACAACAGCAATGCTTTTAGTGGGCTGTGCATAATTGCTATGAAATGCCATACAGATTAAATGATGATGCAATAATACCCGATGGCTTCTTTTTTATACCATACATGTACCCTACATGTGACATCTTTAAATTGAACTGCTGAAAAATGGTCTTTGTATCAAGACCCAATTGCTTTACTTTTATGTTCTCCTTGATAAAACTCCCAAACTCAAATTGTAGCATAACATCTTTAAAGGATCTTTTGTTTCACACCTTCCGCCTTTGTCGGAAAAACTGTGATGACTTGATAAATGTGAATGAACCCCTTAATATTTTTTTCCTGCAGTTTAAAGTATTGGATTTATTTTATTCATGTGGTGCCAAATGTAATTCAAGACACATTATTATTTGTATTTAAATTCTTTGTTCAAGAAAATTAGAAAAAAGAGATACAATAGTCTCAACTCTCAATAATAATGGTGGGTAACAAATATAAATGATGAGAGGCCACTTGAATAACCAATGCAGTATATTATCTCTTGTTCAACAAGGCATGACTCGTCTGCATATATCAGTGTAAGAATCAAATAAGCAAATGAAAACAAGATGGTATTTCTTGTTTAGCAGAGCATGAGAGATCTTTACATAACCACTTACATGCCGAAAGGCAAATATACTATGAGCAATGGGGAAACAGACAGCAACTGTACACTAGAGGGATGGACAGACTGGAACAGTAGGGAGGGTGGGGGAGAGAGATGTAGAAACTAGAAAGAAAGAAAGAAAAAACAAAGTGGAAGGGGTCTCCATTGGGCCCGATATTCCAGGGTGTCCTAGAATACAAACCATGAGGTCCAAGAAGTGATGAAGGTCTTGTGGGTGCTTCTCAAGAGAGATGCCAGTTCCTACATTCTCCGGATGTCCTCCACTTTATAAACCCAAATATCTACAGAAAGTGGGGAGGGGACTTCCATCTTGCTGGCCCGAGCAGCATTAACCAAATTAAGCAAGATTGACTTATTGAAAAGACGGGTGGGCAAATCTGAGAGGAATAGTAAAAAGAAACCAGGGGTATTTGGTATGGAAAATGGAAAGATTGCGGCAATGGTCGTGTGGATCGACTCCCAGAACTGTCTGAGCTTACTACAGTGCCAGAACATATAAATCAAAGAGCCTTGTGCTGACTCACAACGCCAGCACAATGGGGAGGCAGAAGGAAACATTTTATAAAGAAGGGTCGGGACATAATACCATCTAGACAGTATTTTGTAACCTGCTTCCTGGAATTTGCAAGCTATCGAGGATTTGTGTATGAGACGATATAGTCTTGGCAAACCTCTAGATCAGAGGCCCATTTCTCAATGTAGGGAGGGTGAAAATCCGATTGGGGCATCACCAAAGCCTGTATACACCTGAGCCAATACACACTTTTTTTTAAAGGGCGAGAGGTCTATCGAAACTCGGGGATGGGGGGATAGTGGAAAGGAAATAGGACAGTTGCCTAATTCTCTAAAGCCCCATGCACATGGTTCTGAGAGATTCAATAGTTCTTTATGTGTAAACCATCGTACTGAATTTCTAAAGTAAGGGGCTCGACACTTACTTCTTAGGCGCCAGTCCATAAAAGGGCCAGGGGAACAGCTAGCTGAGAAATCCAGGTGTCCTAGGACTGGAAACAGTGGGGATGGTGTTGGCGAGATCGTGGCCACACTAGTGTTTTTGTGAGTGCAGTAGGAATCTGGGACATCGCCTAAGGTAAGAGAGCAAGGGGGGACTGGGAATACAGGTGATTAATGGAAACCCATTGTTTAAAAGGAGCGTGACTGCACCAGTCCATGACCTGTTGGAGCATGGTGGCTGTGACGAACTGCGACCGCCGCGGCAACAATTCGTCACGAAACAGTCACAGCGCCCCTAGTGGTCAATCCGCAAACAGGCCTCCCAGCCACTTTCAGCACACCGACAGTCTAACTTGAGTCCGTACAGTCGATAGGCTGAAAGCGCAGGGATTGGACCGCCGATTGACCGCCAGTAAGCGTGTGAGCGACCGGACCGGAACCACACACAGGGTAGTTTAACTGCCATCCAGTGGCGTCTCTAGCTTTCAAATTTTGGGGGGGCACACTGGGGGCCAGGACAAAAGTAGGGGGGGGCAGCTATAACAACGATACATTTACACAAGTACGCTTAGAAATGCTGCAATACTTTACCCAATACCTAAAACCGCAACAGGGAAGAAAAGTCCAGCTGTCTGTGGCTGACACTTTTATAGAGAGGGGGATCTGTGGATGACAGTGCTATGGGGGGGATCTGTGGATGCCACATACCGTATATAGCATCTTATGCTATATGTGTCATCCACAGATCCACCCCATGACAGTGTCATCCCGATTTCCCCCTCCGTAACAGTGTCATCCACAGATCTCCCTCCCTATAACAGTGTCATCCACAGATCTCCCTCCCTATAACAGTGTCATCCACAGATCTCCCTCCCTGCCTCTCACAGGAGTGTACATATATAAAATAAACATATTTCACATGAACACTTACAGTTACTTGGCTTGGCCCTTGGGGATCTCGGACGCCACTTCAACACTTTGGCCGGGGGCTCGGCGGAGCTGATGTTGTGTTTTATCCTAATGAGAAAGATTTCATAATAAGGATTTGGAGAAGGGGCAGAGGGATAGCAGAGCAGAGAGAGGCTGGTGCTGCTACTAGGGGGTCATACCATGGGGGAGTAATAAGGCCCACCATAATGCCCCCCAGTAGAAATAATTCTCCTTATAATGTGCAAAACATACCCCCTTATGCCCCCAGTTGAGCTAATGTCCCCCATAATGTGCCAATATAAAATACCCCTATATAGTGCACCAGTAAATGCCTCCATAGTGTTCCTCTCCCCCCTTCCTGCTAGTGCCCCCCATAATGTACCAGTATAAAATGTCCCATATATCGTGCCCCAGTAGATGCCCTCAGTGTCCCCCATAATTTGCAAGTATAAAATACCCCTCCTTAGTGCCCCCTGTAGATGACTCCATAGTACTCCCCTTCTCCATAGTACCCACCATAATGTGTCCCAGTATAAAATGCTACTGTACAGAGCCCCCCATATAAAACACCCCTTCTTTGTGGCCTCAGTAGATGCCCCTATAGTGCCCACCAATAATGTGTCAGTAATAAGTGCCCTCAATAACGTGCCAGTAACAAGAGCCCCCCAATGTGCCAGTAATAAGCCCCCATCACGTGCCAGTAACAAGAGCCCCCATCTAATAAGCCCCCCATCACGTGCCAGTAATAAGCCCCCATCACGTGCCAGTAATAAGCCCCCCATCACGTGCCAGTAATAAGCCCCCATCACGTGCCAGTATTAAGCCCCCCCATGTTCCAGTATTAAGTCCCCCCATCATCATGTGCCAGTATTAAGTCCCCCCATCATCATGTGCCAGTATTAAGTCCCCCCATCATCATGTGCCAGTATTAAGTCCCCCATCATCATGTGCCAGTATTAAGTCCCCCATCATCATGTGCCAGTATTAAGTCCCCCCATCATCATGTGCCAGTATTAAGTCCCCCCATCATGTGCCAGTATTAAGTCCCCCCCATCATCATGTGCCAGTATTAAGTCCCCCCCATCATCATGTGCCAGTATTAAGTCCCCCATCATCATGTGCCAGTATTAAGTCCCCCCATCATCATGTGCCAGTAATAAGTCCCCCCCATCATGTGCCAGTATTAAGTCCCCCCCATCATCATGTGCCAGTATTAAGTCCCCCCCTTCATCATGTGCCAGTATTAAGTCCCCCCCATCATGTGCCAGTATTAAGTCCCCCCCATCATCATGTGCCAGTATTAAGTTCCCCCCATCATCATGTGCCAGTATTAAGTCCCCCCCATCATCATGTGCCAGTATTAAGTCCCCCCCATCATGTGCCAGTATTAAGTCCCCCCCATCATCATGTGCCAGTATTAAGTCCCCCCCATCATCATGTGCCAGTATTAAGTCCCCCCATCATCATGTGCCAGTATTAAGTCCCCCCCATCATCATGTGCCAGTATTAAGTCCCCCCCATCATCATGTGCCAGTATTAAGTCCCCCCCATCATCATGTGCCAGTATTAAGTCCCCCCCCATCATCATGTGCCAGTATTGTAATAAGCCCCCCAATGTGGCAGTAACACTATTGTAAAAAAAATAAAAAAATAAACACTTATACTTACCTAAGTGTCAGCGATGCGATGCAGCCTCTTCCTGTGTCCCACGCTGTAATGTAAGGCTCAGGCGGCACGATGACGTCATTGTGCCGCCTGCGCCGGCCTCTGATAGGCTGCCGGCCTAGTGCCTGCAGCCAGGGGCGTACATAAAAATCACTGGGCCCCATAGCAGGAATCTAAATTGGGCCCCCATTCCCCTTTTATAGCCCCTCCCTTTGTTCCATGAACTATTCTTGCTGCTGCGTTTTATAATTTATGCCATCAGGGCCGGATTGGGATTACAAAACAGCCCTGGCACACAAAAGAGGTATAATAGATGCAGATGTATATTATATACAGCAGTGTACAGTTATGTGAGGTACGCAGTATAATATATGCAGTGTGTACAGGTATATAGTATATTCCCTAGTGTTCTGATATGTGAGGTACAGGGTATAATAGATGCAGTGTGTACAGGTATATAGTATATACAGCAGTGTACTGATATGTGAGGTACGGGGTATATTATATGCAGTGTATACAGGTATACAGTATATACAGTAGTGTAATATGTGAGGTATGAGGTATAATAGATGCAGTGTGTACAGGTATATAGTAAATACAGCAATGTATTGACACCTCGTACCTCAGATATCAGTACACCGCTGTATATACTATATATCTGTACACACTGCATCTATTATACCTCGTACCTCACATATATAGTATATACAGAAGTGTACTGATATCTGTACACACAGCATCTATTATACCTTGTACCTCACATATCAGTGTACTGCGGTATATACTATATATCTGTACATATTGCATGTATAATACTGTGTAATATATGCAGTGTGTGTGCATGTATGTGTGTGTATCTATATATATATATATTACACACAGAGCAGTGTATTGATGTGACACATAGAAGGTATAATACTGTAGATGCAGTGTTTATAGAAATATGTGGTCAGTTATACATTATGGTCACTGTGTGTGTGAGGTACATGAGATAGTGGTCACTGTAACTGTCTGAAGTATTATACATGAGTGAGCAATGAGTAAAAACAGGGCATGGGGGGGGGGTAAATGATGAAAAGTGGAGGACCTCCTCTTACCTCTCCATTCCAGTCTGTATGGATCAATGCAGAGCTGCTTGTGAACTTCTAATACTTGCTGTTAGGGGTTGAAGGACCTATGATGATGTCATCACAGGTCCTGGCAGATATACCTTTGAAACCTAGGAACTACACCAGTTTTGGTGCAGTTCCTTTGCTAGATTCTGCAGGACCTGTGATGTTGAAGATGATGTCATCACAGGTCCTGGCAGATGCACTTTTCTAACCTGGGAACTACACTTTACACTGTGCAGTTCCCTTACAGGACCTGTGATGACATCATCAAAGGTCCTTTAGCTTTAGAAAGATAAACAGGAGCAATTAGGGGGCGGGGCCTCTCCTGCACTTCGGTGCCTGTCTGCAGCCTATCAGAGGAAGGGGAAGGGACACGCCTCTCCCTCCCCTGCACCTCCGCTGGCACAGGCAGTTTACAATGGAGATGAGCGCAATGGAAGCGCTCATCTCCCTGTGCCCGGCGGCGGCTCACTTGGGGGGGGGGGGTCATTTTAGTTGGGGGGGCACATGGGGGGGCACAGCATGATGTAGGGGGGGCCGTGGCCCCCTCTGGCCCCCCCCTGGCGACGCCACTGCTGCCATCACCTTGCAATTTATGGGAGCAAGAAACCCACTCGGGATAACAGAACCGAGTAGCTTTCTCTTCAGAGAGGCGAGGGTAAGTTTTTGCAGTGTTTGAAAGCAGGCATATGGCTACAGAAATGACTGGGAGGTAATTTATTATATATATATATATATATATATATATATATATATACACAATACAAATTATCAATATGTACAGTAATTATTAAAACAATCAAGGAAAGTATAGTCCAATAAACAAAAAGGGAGAAAAGAAAGAAAATACTTATTTTCCGCAGAAAAGAGGTCCGTTGGTGAAATAGTCCGTTGCAGGGATAAAGTCCAAGAAACCTTTGTCCAGTGTAATAAATATGCCTACAGCCCACGGGTTCACTGGCTGAGGCCCTCTTCAGGTGTTGTTAAAAGTGGAGAACTTCTTTAGTAGATTCTAGGTCTTTGTTATAAGGGTCCCAGAATCAAGGCGGGGAATTGAAAGTCCGCCTGCTGGGGCCGGCTGTATTTCTGAGATGAATGCCAGTTCTGAAATATGGTATGTGCCATATCTCGGGATGCCTCCGCTGTACATAAGTAACGAGCACAGATTCACATTCCCCACAAAATATGGAGTCCAGGGATACCAAATATGACTATTATACCTGGTTCTATGATGGGGTAACACCATAACGTTACCGGGGCATCTCCTAGAGTTATGTTTGTCATATGTAAATGTCCAGTGAATTCTGAGGGACACGATGATGTAATTTTTACATCCATAAGATGCATGGTCTCTCTTAAAAAGGGTAAAAATCTTATCTCAGATTCATGTTTCAATCTGGGAACCTTGGTGCCGGCCTGTCTGACTCAAGCTAGCTTACAAGCCCCTTATGGCAGCGACATCAAATGGCTCCCCCCAGGTGTAGTCTTCACACCTAGCTGTGCTATCTCTGCAGAAAGGGAAGTTCTTTTGTGTAGGGCCAACCTAAGGAAACCAGCTGTAAGTGCGTTATCTGCTGGGCATCTAT
Source organism: Bufo bufo (assembly GCF_905171765.1). Taxonomy (NCBI): domain Eukaryota; kingdom Metazoa; phylum Chordata; class Amphibia; order Anura; family Bufonidae; genus Bufo; species Bufo bufo. The sequence continues at coordinate 122,594,877 of NC_053394.1, forward strand.
TGACTGACTTGAACAAAAGTACCCTTTTGTTCTCTGGGTACACAGAAGGAGACGCTCTCAGTAATCAGATTGTAGGTTCTGGGGCCTGTAGCTTCAGGGCCCTATGAAAATAAATATTGTTTAAATAGACCCATTGATCAATAAGGGATAGGGATATTGATAATATTGGGAGGACGGTTCAATATTCTCGCGGATCATCCGTGACAGTGGCTGTATAATATTTACGGAGATCAGGTGTCCCCAGGCCCCCCTGCTCCTTCGGGGTAGGAAGTAGAGAACGGGTCAGTCTCGGTCTCTTACTCGCCCAGATAAACCTACAAAGATCTCGGTGAGCAGTAATAAAGAATCTTGGATGTAGTTTTATGGGGAGAGTCTGAAAAAGGTACAGCAGACGAGGAAGAACATTCATCTTAAATATTGCACAATCGCCAAACCATGTGTAAAGTCCCTTTGACCATCTATTGAGATCCTCTCTAACCCGACCTAAAAGGGGGGCATAATTCCTGCTGTACACCTCTCTCAGATCCCTTGGAATCCAAGTCTCCAGGTATTTGACAGCTCCAACTGTCCATCTAAATGGGAGAGAGGCGGCTAGGGTGGATACCAGTGAGGTTGCTAATGATATATTTAAAGCCTCTGATTTTTGGAAGATAATTTTCAGAGTGTTAAACGTATTAAACTCAGCGATCAGATTCGGGAAAAAGATTAGGGACCTAGTGATTGTAAACATCAGGTCGTCCACATATGCAGCAATCTTATATTCCTGGGCACCCACTGAGAGGCCTATAATATTGGGATTCATCCTCACTGTTCGGAGCGGGGGCTCTAAGGTAAGAACAGAGAGAGGACATCCCTGGCGTGTCCCGTTTCATGTGTCAAAAGCAGACGATAGTACACCATTAACCTTCGTCGAGGCAGTAGGGGAAGTATAGAGGGAATGGATCCAGGCCATCATGGAGTCACCTATGCCCACATGCTTCAAGACTGCGAAGAGCCACAGCCAACTCACTCTGTCAAATTCCTTTTTGGCATCCGTGGACAAGAGACAGAAAGAAGAACTCTGAAATTTAGCATGGTGAATAAGGTTCAGCACTTTAATGGTATTATCGTGAGCCTCTCTAGATGGAATGAAGCCCACTTGGTCATTATCAATAAGACCTGGTAAAATAGGAACAAGGTGTGTGGCTAGAATTTTTGCAAACAACTTGAGGTCTACATTTAGCAGTGAGATATGGTGGAAACTTGCACAGGCAGCTGAATCCTTTCCTTCTTTATGTATAACTGTGATATGTGCATGTGTCATGTCTCAAGGGAGTGGACTCCCTGTTGCTACCATGTTCAACGCCTTAGTGAGCGGGTCCTTTAGAAGAGGTAGGTATTTATTATAAAAGGAGGCTGGTAGTCCATCCGGACCAGGGGCTTTACTGGGTTGCATACATTTTAGTGCTTCCGTTAATTCCTCCTCCGATATTGGTCTGTCCAAGTCCGTGAGAGCCTTCTGTGGAATTTTCGGTAGACCCGAGTCAGATAGGTATTTGCGAATGGCCAATGTTAGGGATAGGCTATTAGGGTTTAAGCAGGGTAGATTATATAAAGCCTGATAGTATTGAGCAAAAGCCTCTGCTAGCCTATCTGGGTGATTTAGTTTGGGGCCCTGGGGAGTGGCAATCAATGGTACATATTTTTTCGTTCTCTGTTCTTGTAAGGACCGAGCAAGCGTCCTGCTACATTTGTTACCAAATTCAAAGAGGTGGCGTCTACCCCTGGTTAACAGGGTTTTGGTGCATATGTCGAGTCTCTCCTTAAGTTTTTACTGAGCCATTAGCAAGGTAGAACGAGAGGCTAGAGCATGAGAATGTTTATGCAAATGCACCAGGCGGGAAACCTCAGCCAGGAGCTGGGATATTTCTGCTGCTCGCTCCTTCTTGCGTCTGGATCCATGTTTAATGAGTGTTTCCCTAACCGCACACTTGTGAGCAGCCAAAACTGTAAGGAGAGAGGTATCCTCCCCCTGATTCTCTTCAAAATAACTTGAGAGAACCATATTAATATCCTGAGTGATTTCTAGATCCTGTATCAGGGACTCATTCAGTTGCCACTGCCAGGACTGAGGAGCAGGGGGGGATCTCAGAGAAACATGGAACATAGCATGATCTGAGAAATGTATAGAGTCGATAGTGGAGGACAGGGCCGGACTGGCCATAGGGCAGACCGGGCATTTGCCCGGTGGGCCGGACCGCCTGGTGGGCCGGGCCGAACACAATCAGCCGGGCCGCTGGCTGAGTTTTTTTTTTTTTTTATTAATGTGGCAGCAGCCGGGCAGGAGTGGCCATTGTGGAAGCGCTCATCTCCATATTCATCTGTATCGCCGTCCTCAGGACAGCGATACAGATGAATGGAGCAGGGGAGAGGCGTTTCCCTTGCCCATTCCTCTGATAGGCTACAGGCCTAGTGCCTGTAGCCTATCAGAGGCCGGTGCAGGCGGAGCGATGACGTCATCGCGCGCGCCGCCCGAGCCATACAGCGCGGGACACAGGCCGGAAGAGGCCTGCATCACATCGCTGACAGCAGCACGGAGGTAAGTATATGAGTTTATTGTTTTTATTATTTAATTTTATACTATACTGTGGCAAGAAAGGGGGTGGGGGCCCGATATACTGGCACAATATGGGGGGGGTCGGCACTATGGAGAAGAGGGGAAGCACTATGGGGCCATATATACTGGTGAAATATGGGGGGGCACTATGGGGCCCTATATACTGGCACAATATGGGGGGGACACTATGCAGAAGAGGGGAAGCACTATGAGGCCCTATATACTGGCACAATATGGGGGGGTCGGCACTATGGAGAAGAGGGGAAGCACTATGGGGCCATATATACTGGCACAATATGGGGGGGCCTATATACTGGCACAACATGGGGGGGCACTATGGAGAAGAGGGGAAAAACTATAGGGCCCTATATACTGGCACAACATGGGGGGGCACTATGGAGAAGAGGGGAAGCACTATGGGGCCCTATATACTGGCACAATATGGGGGGGGCACTATGGGGCCCTATATACTGGCACAATATGGGGGGGACACTATGCAGAAGAGGAGAAGCACTATGGGGCCCTATATACTGGCACAATATGGGGGGGCACTATGGGGCACTATATACTGGCACAATATGGGGGGACACTATGCAGAAGAGGGGAAGCACTATGGGGCCCTATATACTGGCACAATATGGAGGGGGTCAGCACTATGGAGAAGAGGGGAAGCACTATGAAGCCATATATACTGGCACAATATGGGGGGGGACACTATGCAGAAGAGGGGAAGCACTATGGGGCCATATATACTGGCATAATATGGGGGGGCTATATACTGGCACAATACGGGGGCACTATGGAGAAGAGGGGAAGCACTATGGGGGCCCTATATACTGGCACATTATGGGGGGGCACTATGGAGAAGAGGGGAAGGAGCACTATGGGAGCATCTACTGGGGGCCCTATATACTGGCACGCATTATAGGTGGGCACTATGGAGAAGTGAGGGATAAGAGCACTATGAGGGCATTATATAGGGGCATTTAATACTGGCACCCATTTTGATGTCACAACGGGGAAGGGAGGAAAGGAACATTATGGGGGTATCTATGTGGGGCAGTCTATAGGGGCATTTTATAGTGCCACATTATGGAGGGCACTATGGAGACGGGGAAGGAGCACTATGGGAGCATTTTCTGGGGGGACTATATAGGAGTATTTTATACTGGCACAAATTATAAGGTCACTATGGGCACCTAAGCTCAACTGGTGGCACTAAGTGTTTTTTGTAGTGGCACACAGTACGGGTCATTGGAACACATGAGGGCACTCTGGGGACATTGGCTCTACTGGGGGCACTAAGAGGAGGTATTTCTTTTTTTACTGCCACACTACGGGGCATTTTTTGTACTGGTGCACATTATAAGTGGGGGTTCTACTGTCACACATTATAAAGAGAATTATTACTATCGGGGCATTATGGTGGGCTTTATTACAACTGGGGGACTATGGGAGCATTATTACTTGTGGGACACAATTACTGTTGGGGGCACTGTAGGAGCACTATTACTACTAAATGCACTCTGGCAAAGAAATAATTACTATTGTTGGGACTTTGGGAGCACCATTACTTTGGGGGCACCCTGGCACCGCATCAGCTTAGCACAGTTCTTTTTGCAGTATAGTTTTGGGGAGCACAGCTTCTCAGTATTGGGGGTGCATGATAGGATGTTAATTGGAGGATGATGGAATAGTAGGAAACTAAGATGTCTGTCAAACTCTGCAGAGACGTGAGATGGCTGAAAGAAATTATCACGGTGGTCTGGTGTGAATGGAGAAGATGAAGAAAGAGAACATCTACATCAGAGGAGACGTCACTGGATATAAGAGGTATGGGGCGCTGTATTAGGCTACTTTCACTTCTGCGTTAGTGATCCTGGCAGGCTGTTCCAGCAGAGAATTCACTGGATCCGGCACTGCTGGATGCAGACAGAATGCCCGCCAGCCCCATTAACTATAATGGGGTACAGCAGAGATCCGGCCACAATCTGGGAAAAATGCAGAGAATCAGCGGGACATAAACCGCTGCATGCTGTGCTTTGTGTCCAGTCGATTCCTTGCATTTTCTGCCGGATTAGGTGGCCGGATCGTACTAAGACCCCTAATGTCACCTGGGGACCCCCAAAGAAGCTTGTATGTTGGCTGAAGCCTTCCTATCTTACTGGTGGCTGGCCCTGCCTCTCAATTGTGCTTCCGGTTTTGGCTCCGCCCCTAGACTGCAAGGGGGTGGGGCCTGTTGGGGGTCATGTGATTGGGCTGCTCAGTCAAAATTGCCCGGGCCTATTTTTTGTCCCAGTCTGGCCCTGGTGGAGGAGGCGAGGAGAGGTACCACAGAGTGCTGAATAAGGAAATAATCTAGTTGACAGTACACATCCCTTGCTGGAGAATAATAGGTATAATCTCTAACATCCGGATTAACCGCCCTCCACACATCAACCAACTGGTGGGAGTGAAGGAGACGTTTGATGCAATGGAGATAGGAGTAAGCCAGATGAGAGGCTCCTCTGGAGACCTTCACCAATGGGTCTATGGCAAAAAAAAAATTATCCCCCCCGACCAGTAGTGTGCCTTCTGCAAAACTATCAAGTCTCAACAGAATTCCCGCTAAGGCTGTAAGTTGATTGGTGTTGGGTGGGTATACATGGCAAGAGTATAAATGTCTGAACATCTACCAATTCCGATGGGGTGATTGGTTCTAGAGACAAGTATACTTACTCCCCTCGACTTTGAAACTGTATAACAACTATGGTAACTGTCCGGGTATCTGATTTATCTAAAAAGGGGTAGAGCCCCTTTGCAGAAGTGGGTCTCCTGTATAAATACAATTTGTAACATTTTGCTCCATAGGAGCCGGAGAATGGAGGATCTTTCTCAGGTGTGTTCAGCCCATGGCATTGATGGATGCAAAATTAGTGGTTGACATATTCCTGATCTACAAGAGAGGAAGAGAGAAAAAAAAGAGGGGGGAGAAGGAGGGAAGGAGAAAGGAAAGTAGGGACAAAAGGTTAGGGGGGACGACACACACAAAGGTTGACCTAAGTGGATAGGTAAACAGTAGGTTAGCTTTATAAGCCAAATACCCGATCCAGCTAATCCAAAGTGGGTAGAATGAGAGAAAGAGAAGTAACTAAAGGAATAAAAACCAAAAAAATTATAAATATATAAAGCTGTCGACAAAACCACCCACTTGGCAAACCTTCAGGTGTCCACAGTTGAGCAGACTGAGAATAGTGTTTCGACGTGGGGAGAGGAAAAGCAAATATAATTGCTTCCCTTCCCCTGGGCCAAATGTAACATAACACAAGAAAACCTCAGGAGGAGGTCAGGTCATATCTGAGAGCAAAGTCAACCACCACTGATGGCAGATAGTCTGCCAACCGGTTAGTGAGCAGTAGTAGCCTCATCTAAACAGACAACACTATCAGGTTAGTCCCCACAGCATAGGACTACAGAAATCATCTGCAGTCTTCAATCGCCAGAGTAGTTTCCATATGGATCCCCTGTTCAGATATCGGTATCCCTGGAGAGGGTCGGCGTGGAGACTTGCTACGGGCACGACGGGGGAAGCAGACCTGCCTGAGGAGTCGAAATAGGGACATCCAACCAGTCCGGGAGAGAGACAGTAGGGATGTCCAAAAGCCGAGCCAGATCCCCATCTTGGTCTGGGGAGTGCAGAGCGAAGGAGAGTCCATTTTTGCGAATAATGAGATGAAACGGGTGTCCCCAATGGTAGGTAGCCCCAGCTTCAGTGATAGATTGTAGAAGAGGCTTAAGAATACGTCTCATTGTCAGGGTTCGCCTCGAGACATCTGGCAGAAGTTGAATCTGAGCGCCCGCAAACATAATGGGACCTTGCCTCCAGGCCCGTTGTAGAATCTCCTCTTTCTCCCTGAAAAAATGAACCCTACATAAAACATCCCGGGGTACTGGGTTATCTGGGCGTCTGGGTCCCAGAACTCTATGTACTCTGTCCAGTTCAATCGCTGCATCCGCTGGTCTGGAGAGAAGGGTATTGAAAATGGTGGACACAACCTTGCGCAGGTCAGTCGCAGGCACCTCCTCCGGAATCTCGCGCAATTTAATGTTATTGCGCCGACCTCTGTTTTCCTGGTCATCCACTTGTAATAGCATGTGCCTGTTTATGGACCGCTGCGAGGTCAGAGTTTCTTCAACTTTGGTGAGGTGGGAGTCTAGGGTAGACGAGACCTTCACCTGGGTGGTCAGTTAAGTATAAATATTAACCAGGTCTGTCTTGACAGCCGCTATGGCCTGTTCTTGTTGGACTCGACACTCAATATAATAGCTTCCAAATCATTTTTAGTGGTAAGGTTACTGAGGAAGGATCAGATATCCTTCAGTTTCGGGCGCTTAGAGCATCTACTGCCCGAAGATGAGGCAGAAGATGGGGTCTCTGAGGCATCAGAGAAGGCGCAGGTTTGGAAAATGGCAGGTGTAGGTGGAAGGTCTGGGTTGGAGTCTCTCACAGAACGGGACCTGGCATAAATTCTCTTGCGATAGGAAAGAGAGAGCGTGGTTGTGTCACATGTGGGGGCAACAGGTCGCCATACTGTGAGGCCACAGCCTCAAGTCCATACAGGACTGGAGATCTGGGCACCGGAGGGCCTGGGGTGTTTTCAGATGGAGTAGCACTCACCAGGCCAGATGTCAATGCGGGGAAAGAAAGAAGCACAGGGGTCTGTACAGGTGGGGCATGAAGCAGAGAGGTCGGCTGGTCTAGAGTATGTGAACCCCTAAGTTAAGTGAGGCCTTGTTGCTCTGGAGCTGTTGCCGCTGAATCTCCTGCAGCCACCATCTTGGATTCTGTTGCAAGGCGGGTCGAGATTTGGCTGAAATATCGTGCAGTGTGCGGTTCTGGAGCCAGGTAAGAAGATCAACGATGACCTGAACGTCTGCCCATTCTCCTTCATAAAGATAAATCAGTCTGGATATGGTAAAATGATGAGTAAGAAGGCCCAGGGTTCGGGAGCTCTGCAAGGTGCGTGTTCATAGCGGCCTGGTCAACCTCCGCCCCCTAATTCAAGCAACATTTATCTTACGTACAGTATATCATGAGTCATTGTGGTAGTTTTATTATCCATGGCGGTAAATATTTGAGACATTAACTTTTATTATCAGAGTATGAATTGCTACAAGCTCTATGTACATAAGTAGTATTTGCTCTGGTAATAAACATCGGTCAGCTGATAGTTGTCAAAGATTTAAAAAATATTGTCATATTCAATATGCAAATAATGGAGCTCCATACTACATGATTACACTCTTTTATACTGTTCAGTTAATGTAAACCATCAGATGTATTCCAGTCAGAGGTGGGCTTGGCACTTTTGGGGCCCCAAACAAAGCTATGTCTGGGGGCACTATTTAAGACAGCCAGACAGGAATCACTGGCTACAGTATACAGTCTACAACTGTATCTCCATTCTTGGGATGAAGATGTGCACTATGCCTACCCCAGAGCCGATCGTGTCCCAGGTCTATAGGAATGCAGAGTGGTGTGTTGCTGCCTCAATAGTCTCTGTGTGTCACGGTGCTCCTACGTGGATACCGTTGTTCCCCGGGGTTAGGCTTTGGAAGCAATAAAGGGGAGAGTGATGGTGGAGAATGAGTCGAGTCAAGACTTTAATGAGTTCAGCAGCTTTACTTGAATCAACTTGCATCCATACAAGAAGTGATCTTTCTCTTGGTTCCCGCAGATTTTGGGACAACTGGAAGACAAAGTTGAATATTCTACTTTCTCCCTCTCTGATGCACTAAACTCGGCTTTAGTTTGGTACTGTAGCTGGATTTAAGGACTGGTCTGGTACCTTTAGAGTGGGGTGCCTTTGGCTGTTGACCCCCTTGTGACACTCTGTCGTTAAATCTGTAAAGAGTCAGGGTTCTCTATGAGCTACTTCCCTTTGGGGACTCCGCTGCATGAGAGGTGCCTTCCTCTCACTGCTCCATCTTTCTTTCTTTCAAATTTCTTTTTATCATTTCAAGAAAAATAATCATCCATCACATTATAATCTGGTCTACAATGACACTTAGAAGAGAAGTATGCATACACTGTATTGTATTACAAGGTGTGATAACATTTGAACATTATACAGTAAGACAGTTTGCGAATGTTTACGGGGTTTGTTATATAGACTTGAAAAATTAAGATAACAGATACTGTATAATTATCCATGAAGTTTGCGGTATCAAAATGAGGGAAAAACCTCACAGTGTCTAGACCATAATACAATATAAATGTCTGTTAAGAATGATTAAGGAGGATGGGGTTAGGTTAAGGAAGAGGGAATGTCAGAAGGAAAGGGATAACTGGTGGAAGGGGAGGGAGAAAGGGGGGTGAAGGTCAAGTGTGTTAGAAGGGGGGGTGTGATGGGAGGGGGGGGAAACAAACAATAGTTCCTCTAGACAATCATATTTGAGTTTTCAAGCAGTTAAAAAACCGCTCCGGATCAGAGTTTCTTGTATATTAAGTATATTGTTCAGAGAGATTCCAAGAGATTCCAATTCAGACAAGCCTGGCCCTTTACAGTGTTATTTGTCAAGGATTGGTGTAAGTGTTCCTTATTAATCCGTACTTTATAAACGTAAATAGGAACATCTAAATCTATGTCTCTGACTTCCATGGTCTCCATATTTTTTCAAATTTGTAGTGGTTTCTAAGTTCCCAGTGTGAGAGTTCCTCCAATCTGGCTATGTCATTTACTTTAGCGGACCAATGAAGACTAGAGGGGATGTCGTCAGATTTCCACTTTATTGCAATAAGTAGTCTACCAGCAGCTAGCAAAATTCTTATCAAGCTCTTTTCTATTTTTGACAAAGAGGTCGGTAAAAGGGAGAGTAGAGCTATTTCTGGAAGAAAGGGAAGTCTCTCCACTGATAAATTTAAGATCTTTCTAATCTTGAAAAAGATATCTTTCCAGAAATTTGTTATCTTAGGGCACGACCACCAAATATGGAGGAAGTCTCCCACCTATGTAAGGCATCTCCAACTGTTATTGGAAGTAAGGGCATATATTTTGCTCAGTTTTTGTGGTGTCAAGTACCATCTAGTGAGGAGCTTATAAGCATTTTCTTGTATTGTAATGCATCTAGATATCTGTTTTGGAGCAGATAACAATATGCTAACTTCGGTGTCTGAAAAAGTCTGGTTTAAATCACTTTCCCATTCCCTAATGTAATATAGAGCATTAGGTTTGTCCATCAGACTGAGGTGTCTTGTTATATTAGTAATTATTTTAGTGGGGTATTTTGTCTGAGTTAAGAGTTTCTCATACCATGAGAGATCAGAATTTGACCTGGGATGTGCAAGAAAAATCTTAACTTGTGCTTTTAAGTATTCGTACTGCATTGTGTGTAGTTCATTTATGGATAGCTTGGAAGCTAATTCAGATTTTTTTAGAAATACCCCGGAATCATCTAATAATTCATCCAGTCTTACTGTGCACTCAGCCAGTTGACGGGGTAATGTTTGTGAAGCTTCTCTAGCTCTATATAGGCAGTCTGATACCGTTGTTAATGGAGATGGGAATTCTAAGCAATATTGTCTGATCTTTACATTCCGTAGAGTTTGTAAAGTGTTTGTAAGTAAGGAGTAGTCTCTATGTGTATGAATTTCTTTTGGATCAGAGAAGACCAGGGATCTCAAAGGCCTATTTATTTGTTCTTCTTCCATCGTTAACCATCGCTTGTGTGATGGTTTCCTTACCCAATCTCTAACCCTACCTAATTGTATAGCATTATATGTTCTCTGTATGGAGGGTAGATTTATTCCACCTATATCATAGGGCAGCTGTAGAATCTTAAAGGCCAGTCTAGGTTTAATGTTACCCCATATATATCTTGATCTTATTTTCCGAAATTGGTCAAAGAACTCACGGGGGAGTTTAATAGGTAACGTCTGTAGGAGATAATTGATCTTAGGTATCACTAAAGAATTAAAAATGTTTCTCCTGCCCCACCATGATATGAATGTAGGGGACCAGGATTTTAGTGTATATATATATATATATATATATATATATATATATACATACATACACACACACACACACACTTTTTAGTAGGGGACGGTAGTTGGCATTAAATAGTTGATCTAAGTTAGGGGTGATGTTAATCCCTAAGAATTTTATATGTTCTTTCGTCCAAAGGAAAGGTGCAGTAGTTTGTAATTTGCTTATGACTGTAGATTGTACATTAATACCCATTGCTTGGGATTTAGTAGGGTTTATTTTATAGTTGGATATAAAGCTGAATGAATCAAAGGCCTGTAAAAGGATGGGAAATGCGCGTAATGGATTGGTGATCAGCATAAGAAGGTCATCTGCATACGCAGCTTGTTTTATTTCCATCTTTTTACATTTTAAACCCGATATGTCTGGTGATTGGCGTATATGTTGGAGTAAGGGTTCTAGTGATAGTATAAAAAGAATTGGTGATAAGGGACAGCCTTGTCTTGTACCATTTTTTATATGGACCGAAGGTGATAATGTATCATTAACTCTTATTTGGGCACTATATGAAGAATACATTGTAAATATGGTGTCGATAAAAGTTTCATGGAAGCCAAACCTTGACAGGGTGTTCCGCAAAAATAGCCAAGACACCCTGTCAAAGGCTTTCTCCGCATCAGTACTCAATAGTACAAGTGGGGAGTTTCTTTTCTTAGCCAGAGATATGGCATTAATCACCTTAAAGGTATTATCTTTCCCTTCCCTATTAGGGACAAAGCCGCACTGGTCTGAATGGATAAGTGATTGTAATAGGGGTTTTATCCTTGAGGCTAATACTTTAGCGAATATTTTAACATCTAGGTTTAACAACGAAATGGGACGATAATTTGAGCACAAGGTAGGATCCTTATTAGGTTTATGAATCAGTGAGATATGTGCTGAAAGAGTTTGGGGTAGAAATGCATATCCTTTTATGGCGTGGTTATAGGAATTCAATAGATAGGGCAATAGGTTTTTTGAGAATGTATTGTAGTATAATAGAGGGAGGCCGTCAGGTCCAGGTGCTTTTCCTTTGGCCATATTTTTTATGGATGTCAGTATTTCAGTTTCTGTGATTGGTTTGAGCTTTCCCAAAAAGGAAGTTGTGAGTTCCTCTCTTTTCTTTTTTGCTTCTTCTGTGTCAGAGATATTGATATTGTAGAGGTCTGAGTAATATGTGTGGAAAGCCTCCGCAATTCCAACATCATCTGAAGAAACAGAATTGTTCTGATGTTTGATGTTCATAATTCTAGATCTCCTTTTCCTCTGTTTCAACATAGCCAACATAAATTTAGTTGGTTTATTACCATGAGCAAAGAATTTCTGCCTTAGAGAAAGGTAGAATTTAGCAGACTGTACATTAAGTAAATCTCTTAGTTCTTCTCTCAGTTTGATCAGTTCTTTTAGGTGTTTTGTGGACAAAGATTGTTTATGTTGTGACAGGACCAGGGTGAAAGTGGTAGAAGGAGTCTACATTTCACCTAGGTTCCTGTCCTATACGTTCTAAAAAGCAGCCAGGGAATTGACAGCAAGGAAAACTAGGTTCTCTCTTTGCAAGGGTTTTGTTAAAAAACCTGGTTAGAAAGGCCTGGCTGCTTGGAGCAGGGAGAGTTGGGTGGGTCCCTGCTCCAATTAGCCACTCCAGATATTCAGGGTAACTGTGGCTAATCACCTTGGAACCTGAGTGTGCTATAAAAGGGCAAACAGCTCACTAGCTGATCTCTCTGCTCCTGGGAAGAACCCTGCTGTGTGAGTAAAAACAACAGTGTGTTTTGTTGATGGAGCTGGGCACAAGGCTCAGTTTCATGTAGTTAGGGACTACTGCCTGTCTAGAAGTAGTGGCCAGACGGCCACGTATTTCATTTGTTTTGAACTGTTTTGTTTAATTCTTTTTCTGCAAAAGTCAATAAAACTGGCTGAGGCCAGTTGCACCATACTTGCTTGGACTGGACTGTGTTTTATGTGCCTATAGCGCCCGTCTATCCCAGGAGACGGCGGTCCCATGAGCTAATCCCGCTACAATGTATAGATTCTATTTGCTGTATTTTGCTATTCAGAGACGTCATATGTTCCTTCCTAGTTTTGTTTAAATGGGAACTAATAGATATAAAATTAAAAAAAACTGATAACTGATATGTGAGATTCCCATAAAATATGGGGAGATATGTTTTCCACATTATTTAAAAGAAAATATTCTTTCAGGCTGGTCTCAACGCGTTCTGTGATAATTGATTTGTCAAGAATTGTCTCGTTCAGCCTCCAGTGGAATATCCTGGGACGACTGTCCGGGACATTGAAAGACATAAAAACTGGGAAATGGTCCGAATGAATCATAGAACCAATGTTGACCTCTATACAAAGGTGTAAGAGAGCAGCCGGAAAGAAAATATAATCAATTCTGTGATAAGAATTATGTGGAGCTGAATAAAATGTGTAGTCTTTTGTATCTGGGTGGAAGGTGCGCCAGATGTCCACTAGAGAGTGTTTATGTATTAGTTTGTTAATAGTGGCTAATGTTTTAAAAGGCACCGTAGTTTTCCCCATAGAGCAGTCAAGAGAAGGTTGAAGTGAGACATTGAAATCTCCTGCTAAGATGATCAGGCCTTCTCTAAATATCTCTAATTCGTTCATAACCGTTTCATACCATTGTCTATGGGAAGAGTTAGGGGCGTAAATATTAGCCAGCGTGTAAAGTTGGGAGTCTATGTACCCTTTTATAAAAACAAATCTACTTTTGGGGTCTATTTTGGTTTCCACTAATGAAAAATTGGTGTGCTTATGAACGCCTATACTAGTACCTAGTTTATTAGCGAATTCAGAAGTACTATGAAACCATAAGTTATAGGGAGAATGTGTGAGGTTCGGTGTTTTATGGTGTTTAAAATGCGTTTCCTGTAGGAACACTATCTGTACTTTTTCCTTGTGAAAATGTCTTAAAATTTGACTTCTTTTTATTGGGGATCTCAGCCCCTGACATTGTATGTCACTACCTGTAAATTAGCCATATGATGAGTAAAGGGTGATGTTTGTGATAGCGATTCTTACCCCGTTGTCTGAGTGATAAGGCATATTTTGGGTTGGCTCGTCTGAATGGATGTCTCCGAGTGCAGATTGAGAAAGGATGTCTAGGAGGAAGAAAAGAACCAAAAACCATTAACTGGCACTTTTCAACATCTGGAACTAAACCTAGAACATTTGCACAAAATATCCTCAATAGGACGTAACTGTAAGGGAGATCTTTTGTCTCCGGGAGAGACCATGACAGGTCTGTACACCAGAATGATCTATTCTGATGTAGAAGGAGGAAGAAATAATAATACATATAATGGGTATTGTAATGAATAAAAGAAAAAATAGGTCAGTGAGAAGAAGATAATGTTAGATTATAAAAACTTAAAATTATATTTAAAAGAGTAAAAGCATAAAGTTATTCAAAAGGAGAGGTAGAGAGTATATTGGGCTACTACTCCACGACCGCGTCCACTCCCTCCATCCACAACTCATTTATGGACCCAAATTATAAACCTCTATGGAGGTATTATTGCATAACTATTGTGGATTAGAGAGGGAGTCAACACCGTCGAGAAGAGCGCATAAACAACTAAGAAAAAGAAGAAGGAAAAGAAGAGGAGAGTCAAAGTCCTCAAAATGACTATAATATCAATTCAAAGTTAAGAGCAGGACTATTCATCCATCTCCCTTAGATAAGATGCGACGAGGTGTCAATTTGCCTTGTCTTTTCCTCTGTCTTGATGATTTTCCGTTGCTGACTGTTTCCCATGGAGTTGGAGGTGTGATTTCCGAAGGGATGCAGATGTCAGAAGTTGTTGACCAGTCAGGGACATCAATGTTGTCAATGTCCATAATTTTTAGGACTTCCTGAAGGTCTCCATGTGTTTTAATGATCAATCTTCTTTCTTTCCATTGAAACAATAGTCCAAAAGGAAAAAGCCATCTGAAGGCAATACGCTTGTGTTTGAGATGGTCAGTAAATGGTTTTAGCAAGCGTCTTTTTTGCAGTGTAGCGGGGGCCAAATCTTGAAACAGCATTATTTTCACTCCTTGATACTCAATATTTTCACATTCTTTCGCTTTCCTCATTACCATCTCTTTTTGAGAATAATTCAAGAACCTACAAATAATGTCCCTAGGCGGTTCATTTGGTTTTGATTTTGGTCTTAAAGCCCGGTGAGCTCTTTCAAGTATTATTGGGTCCACGTATTCTTCTCCTAGCAAAGAGGAACATATATCTTGCACCACTTTGGGGACCGCTTCATTAGCTACTGACTCTGGAACGCCGCTAAAACGTATGTTATTGCGGCGTCCTTGGTTCTCTTGGTCCTCTATATGGTCATAGAGATAGTTGATATGTTGCTGGTATGAGTGGAGAACCTCTGAATTCGTTTTTGTATAGTTCACTAAAACTGATTGTGTGGCTTCCAGATTTTCGACTCTATGGCCCACTTGTTGCATTTCTTTTTTGAGGTCAGCAAGTTCTTCCAATATAGGATTGACAGCTTTAGTGAGAGCCTGTGAAATAAAGGATCTAGAGATGGGAAGTTCAGAAGAAGTTTCCATTGTGTCTTCAGGATCACTCTCATTATCTGCTTGTGAATGAGGCGATTTTGAAACGGCTGATTTAGTATTAAGTGCGTTAGTCTCACTGCTCCATCTTGACTCGTCTGCTTCCAATACTAGACTAAAACAATTTTTTGTCACCTTACATCACAAAAAGTGTAATAGCAGGCGATCAAAAAGTCATATGCACCCCAAAATAGTGCCAATCAAACAGTCATCTCATCCCGCAAAAAATGAGACCCTACATAAGATAATCGCCCCAAAAACTGAAAAAACTATGGCTCTCAGAATAGGGAGACACTAAAACATGTGTTTTTTTTTTGTTTAAAAAATGATATTATTGTGTAAAACTTACATAAATAAAAACAAAGTATACATATTAGGTATCGCAGCGTCCGTAATAACCTGCTCTATAAAAATATCACATGAGCTAACCCCTCAGGTGAATGCCGTAAAAAAATAAAAATAAAAACTGTGTAAGAAAAGCCATTTTTTGTTACCTTACATCACAAAAAGTGTAATAGCAAGCAATTAAAAAGTCATATGCACCTTAAAATAGTGCCAATCAAACCAACATCTCATCCCAAAAAAAATGAGCCCCTACACAAGACAGTCGCCCAAAATATTAATAAAACTATGGCTTTCAGAATGTGGAGACACTAAAGAATCATAAAAAAAAAAAGCTTTGTTATGTAAAACTGAAACAAACAACCTGCTCTATAAAAATATCACATGATCTAACCTGTCAGATGAATGTTGTAAATAACAAAAAATAAAAAAGGTGCACAAAAAGTGTAATATAGAGCAACCAAAAATCATATGTACCCTAAAATAGTACCAACAAAACTGCCACCCTATCCCGTAGTTTCTAAAATGGGGTCACTTTTTTGGAGTTTCTACTCTAGGGGTGCATCAGGGGGGCTTCAAATAGGACATGGTGTCAAAAAAACAGTCCAGCAAAATCTGCCTTCCAAAAACCGTATGGCATTCCTTTCCTTCTGCGCCCTGCCGTGTGCCCGAACAGCAGTTTATGACCACATATGGGGTGTTTCTGTAAACTACAGAATCAGAGGCATAAATATTGAGTTTTGTTTGGCTCTTAACCCTTGCTTTGTAACTGGAAAAAAATTATTAAAATGGAAATTCTGGCAAAAAAGCTCTCTTCCCATACACCTATACAGGGACAAGAGTCTATACCCCTATAGTGATCCGGCCACTGGAGACCAAAATCACTCCAGCGCCTAACGTCTGAATGGTAGTCTGCAATATATCCTTCTCTCCCCCCGGGCATTTAAAGTCAGGTGTTCAGAACTTTTTTAACTAAAAAAACCTGGTGGTGATGTACACTGAGGTAAATCTAAAGGAATAGCGATCAGTACCATACCCGCAATTCTGCCAGAATCCTCCACCATGTTTTATTCTAGCGATAAATGTCATATATTACCAAAGAAACACACCTGCCCATCTCTTGACAGAGGGGCGGTACTTCAATACATCGACCATTACTCACCACTGTCAGTCACAGACAGAGGGGAGGGCACCTGAGTATACTCAGTCACTGTCAGTCACACAAGATCCCGCCTGCAATTATTTGTTTTTTGGGCGCCAAAACACATTTATAAATCTGCACTTTTACCTGTTGATCTGTATTGTACTTCCTTGAAACGCGTTGATAGTAACAATAAACCATTTTTTACCAATATTCACTTGGTATAAAGCTTCCTGCCTACAGCGCTGTTTAAAAAGGTCCAAACCAGTTACCTTTATCTACGCATCTTCTTATCCAGACAACCACGAACGTGACTCAGGAAGGGACCTTGGCAGCAGTACCGGCATCCCCGCATGCTGGACGGGCAAATACCAGCAAAGGTAAACCCCCAGTTGTTGTGACTCATCACAACACAATACGGTAAGCGCAACCGAGAATAAACTGCTATATTTCTGTTATACAGCAACACACACGAGGCGCCGCCTCCTGTCTTCTTTTTTATATAGCATTAAGGAGAGCTTTATTCTTTCTTGGAGGGGACAAGATTATGGTTAGTGTCACCCTATTGTCGAAATATCTTCAGAAGAGCCTTCATATACTAGAGTTGAGTGAACTTTTCAAGATTCGGTTTAGGTGAGCCCAGTATGCTACTCTGTGTTTCTCAACAATATATATGCATTGTCTGGGGGGTACTCTTTCTCATTTTGAAGAGTGCCTAGTATGGTAGGACAGCCAATGCCCCTCTAGTTTTATAGGAAAGATGGTGTCCATAATAGAAATAGTACCCACCAAGAGGTCCTCCTAAGACCTTGCAACTAGAAAAGCTGTTTCTCTCTGCTCTGCACTGATAAGGGGCTTTTGCCCTGATAAAGCTGGGTGTATGGGTGTAGATATGAGGCGGGCTTAGCTATTTTCCTAGTTTTGCTACAAAAACATATTTAAAGCTCTGCTGTCCCCATTCACTTTAATGGGCAGGCTACTTCCTATTCATTTCAGGTTACGCCATGAGTATAACAAAAGCAGAAAAGCCCTTTAATAATCAGAAATTCCATTTTACCGTATTAGAATTAATTTCAGATGAACCAGAACGTGACACCCAAAATAATATTCAATTAAAAATGAGACAAGAGAACTAGAACATTCTACCAAGTTTACACTTTTCTTTTTAGAGAAAAGAGAGATTTTCCTTACTTGGGTGATTGGCCTTGTGGGGTACTCTTTGGAGTGCTCATTCTCATTAGGGAGACAAAAAATATGCATGAGTATTGCATGCTTGGTGACACTACTCTTGGTTTTTATGAAGAATATATACAAATTTGCATATCTTAATTCTAGCAATAGATAGGATAGCCCCTCTTTTCATTTTTATTAAGCAAGCTAATTTGCATTCATTTGGCTTTCTGTGTAACATATTCAAATTAGCTTTTCTTTCTCTCTCTGTCTCTCTGTCTCTCTCTGTCTCTCTATCTCTGTCTCTCTCTCTCTGTCTCTCTCTCTCTGTCTCTCTCTCTCTGTCTCTCTCTCTCTGTCTCTCTCATATTCAGATTCATTTGAATTTGGACTTTTTCAGAATGAATTCTTAACCGGTAGCATCGATTTGTTCATCCTTATCAAATACCCTTACTTGTATAGGCTTCAGTGTTGGCAATCAAGATATAGAGAGACAGAGGGTAATTTTTTTCAAAGATAATTGGTCATCCAGAAGATGCCAATAAGTAGTGTCCTAGTGAATTTTTTTTTGCTGTGTAACATCATACTGATTGTTATTTTGGGGAGGAGAGGCAAGTTTTAGTGAGTGCAAATTTAGCTCTAAGTTAACCTTTATTAGTACATCTCATGCCCTGATTTATAGTGGTCTGTCTTAGTGCCAGACAATCTTGGTTTTCTTATTATAGTCTTCTATGTATTTACATATCCCTGTTTATTTTGTATGGCCTTTATTGTGTAAATTGGCAATAGTCATATTTACTTTACTGTTTGCAGTGTTAATAGTGGGTTTCAGTGTTTGTACATTGTATTATGTTTTAGTCTTAAGTTCATTACTAGGGCACTAGAACTTTTTGGGCAGCGAGAAATACAGTTATGTTAGAGACAATTTACACGGTCTGATGACTGGGAACGAATAGAGATGAGTTAATCCATTGTAAATTAATCAGATTGAACCCCCATTTTCTAAAGAGTGAGAGAAAGAGTCTCATAGACTGACATCTGAGTGTCATACCCAAATTTTCAGACCAATTGAAGCACTAATATTCAAGTTCAAACTTGAATACTGTTCTTACAAACCCCAGCAGAAATGGCAAACATCCAATTCGCCACTGCCAGCAATCTGACACATCCATGGATCTGTATACTACATTTATTCCTGTATATTGTGTTTTACAAGGTAGATATTAAACCATTTTAAAATCTATTCTCATTTTTAGCTATTATAATCAAAGTTTTTTTTTTAACATTGCAGACACTTGAGTTATGAATTTGGTCCAAACCTGACCATATAATTTCAACATAACATGCTTGTGTCCATCAGAGTACTGTGGCAGTTAAAGGGGTTTTCTGGGACCAAACTTCTTCTGCTCAGTAACCAGAATCTATTATTCCAAGCAGGGGCGGACACAGACAGCAGAGGGCCCCTGTGCAAAGAATGTGCCTGGGCCACCCCCTCTCAAGCCAAATTCTCAACATAACCTATTCCGTCCTAACATTACTTATAGCAATACAAAACATACAGGGTAAGGCTACTTTCACATTCTGTCTGCATTCAGCAGTGTGGGAGCATTCCGGCAGGCTGTTCTCTGCTGGAAGAGCCTGCCAGAATCACTAACTCCGATGTGAAGGTAGCCTAATACAGGTCAACATACCTCTTACATCCAGGGACGTCTTCGTTGATGTAGATGTTCTCTGTCCTCATCTTCTCGTTTCAGACCAGACCGCCATGATGATTTCTTTCAGTCATCTCTTCTTTCTGCAGGGTTTGACAGACAGACATCTTAGTTTCCTAGTTTTCCATCATCCTCCCACCTAATCAACACCCCTCTAATACTGTGCCTGCTGTGCTCCCTATACAAGTTACACACAGATAGTTCCCCTTAAATAATTACTGGCAGACAGTGTCCTAAAAAATAACTGCGCCCAGGAAACAGTGTCCCTGACACTAATAGTGTAAACATAATGTTCCCCAAAAATAATTGTACCAAGCTGATACCATGCCAGGGTGCCCACCAAAGTAACAGTGCTCACCAAAATCCCACCAATAGAAATAATTATCTAGCAGACAACACGTAGTAGTAATAGTGCCCCTACAGTAATAATGACCCCACTGTGTCCCAGAAGTAATAATGCTCCCATAGTGCTCATACTAGTATTCAAGTTCCTCATAGTCCCTCAACTGTAATAAAGTCCACCATAATGTCCCCAGTGGTAATAATTCTCTTTATAATGTGTAACAGTAGAAAAATGCCCCCTTATAATGTGCGCCAGTACATAAAAGTGCCCTGTTGTGTGGCAGTATAAAAAAATACCTCCTCTTAGTGCCCCCTGTAGAGTCAATGTCAACATAGTACCCTCATAATGTGTTCCAATGCCCCTGTTTGCCCAAAAAACCCTCTTAGTGCCCCCAGTTAAGCCAAGGTCCCCATGCAGTGTACTCAAGTTGTGCGTAGTAGGTGTTTCTGGGTGTAGTAGTGCAATATACACTAACCTGGTACAGCTGACTCTCTGCAAGGGCAGGTATAGGTAGGAATAGTTCGTGACGCCAGTGCCAAGTAACGGTGGCACGCCGTTTGCGGATGCAGGAATAATTTGAGGAAACGTGGTGTTAAAACAGAACTCCAACTTTAGTAGTTTGCAGGCAGAGACAATATTGGAAACGCAGTTCCTCAGCATACAGTCGATTTTGCAATTCGGTCGATGCAGGCAATTCAGTACAGCAGGGTAATTACAGAGTGTTAAACACAGGATTTGCCGCAAAGGAGCTTGCACTCTAATTCTGTCTGATCCTGGAATGTAGCAATTCTTCACCAAGGCCCATTAACCTAAGTCTGGCTTTATATCCTTGATTATGGCTTAAATAAGTACCTCCTCTGTTTCTCTCAGTACCTCTGGCTCCTCTGATCTTTGCCTCAGTCTCTCCTAGCTTCTGAATGGTTCCTCAGGCCCTTAGGCTAAGATGTTCCTGCTTCTGCATATGGGTATTCAGGAGGGAATCTTCTCCTGAACAGCAGGCTTCAGGCCTGGACTTGTCTCAGACATTATCTAATCTCCAACTGTAGATTACAGACACTAGACTCCGTCTGCCTTGCACTTCCCTGTTTGGGCCTTATATAAACTAGGGCTCTCTAGCTCCCTCTATGGACTAGAAGCGGTAATGACACCCCTAGCAGGCCTGTACATGCAAATCTCAGTAACAGGAAAATACATACATTACATTACATTCTATAAAACTGACATACAACAACTTTCCATAATTAAGGAGGGACGACAGCACACCAAGTGACCTTTGGTAGTAACGGGTATTACAACTCCCGTATACTACATACCCCACTGCTTTAAGCTGAGTACGCCCTCGTACTCCATCATGGGTCGCCCAACTGGAATCTCTACCTGAAATAGAAAAAGAGACATGCAGGCATACATACATGTAATTCATCTGCATTTATATTGACATCAGGTCCAATTGGCAAAGGTGCAGGGCAGTGACAAGGGGCGTCGTTCTCTTCTCTCAGGATAATGAATGGAACGGGGGCGCTGACCTGGCACAGCGTAACATTAGAACCAGGATAGTCCATGACAATGAATAAGTCCATGATAAAACAGTAGAAAACGGTATAAAAGTTCTTGGAGGCTCAAATAACAAACATGAGTCCGTACCCAGGTTATTTCCATATTAAATCACAGAGGCTCTCATGCGGTGGAGTCCATCTCTGGGCACATTACTTTTAAAAGAGTAAGAATCTCAGAGGCTCAGGTATCTTTTGAGTCTGTCTCCGGGCACGGTTCCTTAGTATAGGTTGCACAATAAAATGACAGCAGGAAAAGTGCTGTAAAACCCCTGATCAACCTAAAAAGGGGGTGAAGGGTAAAAGGTGCAACAAAGGAACAGGCCACAACTTGGCGTGGGGTAGCAAAACAGGCAGGGGGTCCTGGAAAACAAGCCTGGCCTTGCTGACTTTGTAATTTCAGTGGTCAACACCCACCACTGAGCCGTGGACAAACTGGCAGCCGCAACAAAGGACCAGCAACATAGGACTCCTGTCCTGGAAGGGTTAACATGAACTTCTTAGGAAATAAATCAAAGGCCTAGCAGGCTGATTCACAGTGGCATATCATAACCACTTGGCTCCGCTGGCAAGTATCGTCTGTAGTATTCCTCTACAGGAGGGTGTGCCCACATAACAGTGTCAGGGGGCAGCTGCAGGGTAAAGGGGCCCCTAATAGGTATAGGCCCCATAGGCCTAGGGGTGAACCCTCTGGTGGACCGTGCCGACCCTGGCATGATTACTGCAGGGTGTGACGTGCTTGGCACCGCCGCAGCAAGCGGTCCGGTGCTCTGGGTGCAGCAGTTTACAGCAATCGCGGGTCCGGTCTGGGGCACTGACGGAGCGGTGGCAACAGAAGGCGGTCGGCGGGTGGTGACAGGCACCCTTACCTCATCCTTCCTCGGCGGTGTCTGGATCCTGGCGGTGTAGGTCTTACGCAGCTCCCGCAACTTCTCCTCCAGCCGGACGATCTGCTCACCGATGCTCTCTGTGTCGGAGTCGCTGTTCTCTGCTGGCGCCGCCGGCGCAGGTACAGTCACCGATGACGCGGACTCGGCCTCTTCAGGTACTGGCGATGCGTCTGGTCTCCGTCCCATCCGGATGTTCTCAAAGGTAGCACTAAGTCCTTTTAACTGTTCCAGCTCAGATATTGTCTTCTCCCGACGAGGCAGCTCGGGGGAAGGATAGGGGCTCACCCATTTCTCCAACACGGTTGGCTGCCAGAAGACATTCGGCCCAATGAAGGAGCTCCGCTCCTGAAAGGCGTGATGGGCCGGCTCTGGAGAGCGTTCCGGTTCTCGCTCGCAGCCAGAGTAGTCTTCTCCTTCTTCTGCCTCCCAATCCTCAGGTCCTCGCTTCGGACGGGTCACAGCAGTCGCATAGGGGCCTCGCAGGCTCTCGGCAGGGGTGTACTCCACTTCCTCTCCCTCGCGGAGGCTGTGCTGGTACGAAGGGAGGTAGTCTCTCTTGACAGACCTTCGATTCACATAGAGGTCTCTGCCAGTAAGATAGTCTTGAATAAACCCGTAGCCACGGGATTTGTCAAACGACAGCACCACTCCCTTTCTCCTTTCCAGGCGGGGTTGGGTGTGCGTATGCTTCTCATGTATGGTCTTGGTCAATTCCTCATACACGATCTTAGTCTTGGTATTCCGCTTGATAGCGGCCTCTCGAATCTCCGCCATCAGGGAAGACCATTTGAACGATGGCTGGAAAAAGTCCCTCCACGAGCCATAGTAGGGCTCGGGTTCTTTCTCCCTTGTGCGGCAGGCGGGTTGCTCCGGTCCCGGAGCGTAGGCCGGTGGAGCCTCTTCTGGCTCTACACCGGTGTCAGTCATCTTGGCAATTACAGGTGCGGACGCTGCAGCAACACTCTGCTCACAATCCAACATGCTCGATCCTACTGAGGAGAGCGATAGGGTCGCGTCAATTAGAGTAGCCAGCTCCTCCCATTGCACTGGGGAGCCGCCCCCCAGGTATTCCAGTATATGGAGGGCGGTGTCCATGCTGGCAGACATGCAAATGTCCAGATAAGCCGTGGCGCCTGCCCTTGACCTTCTTCCCGCTTTTTCCTCAGAAAGGCGCCAACTTTTCCCGCTTTTTCGGGATGAAGGTGACGCAGCAGTAAATTCAGCCAGCTCAGCGGCCATCTTTAGGTACAAACGCTGTCTATTCACTGACAGCAAGCAGGAATGTTTAAAGTCCACAAAACCACACTCCAATGCGGCGATTTTCTTCCTCTGGGTAGCGCAACCCTGCACAGCGCTTTTTAGAGGTTTTTGGAACACTTTGGGTACGATTTTCAGTCCACAAAGTCCACTTTCATTAAACAGGAAAATTGTCACTTTGGTCACAGGGCACTTGTATAAGGCACAAAGTTCACGCTTCTTGCACTATAAAGCGTGCGTATCCTGTTCGTGATGCCAAAAGAGAGGTGCAGTGTACTCAAGTTGTGCGTAGTAGGTGTTTCTGGGTGTAGTAGTGCAATATACACTAACCTGGTACAGCTGACTCTCTGCAAGGGCAGGTATAGGTAGGAATAGTTCGTGACGCCAGTGCCAAGTAACGGTGGCACGCCGTTTGCGGATGCAGGAATAATTTGAGGAAACGTGGTGTTAAAACAGAACTCCAACTTTAGTAGTTTGCAGGCAGAGACAATATTGGAAACGCAGTTCCTCAGCATACAGTCGATTTTGCAATTCGGTCGATGCAGGCAATTCAGTACAGCAGGGTAATTACAGAGTGTTAAACACAGGATTTGCCGCAAAGGAGCTTGCACTCTAATTCTGTCTGATCCTGGAATGTAGCAATTCTTCACCAAGGCCCATTAACCTAAGTCTGGCTTTATATCCTTGATTATGGCTTAAATAAGTACCTCCTCTGTTTCTCTCAGTACCTCTGGCTCCTCTGATCTTTGCCTCAGTCTCTCCTAGCTTCTGAATGGTTCCTCAGGCCCTTAGGCTAAGATGTTCCTGCTTCTGCATATGGGTATTCAGGAGGGAATCTTCTCCTGAACAGCAGGCTTCAGGCCTGGACTTGTCTCAGACATTATCTAATCTCCAACTGTAGATTACAGACACTAGACTCCGTCTGCCTTGCACTTCCCTGTTTGGGCCTTATATAAACTAGGGCTCCCTAGCTCCCTCTATGGACTAGAAGCGGTAATGACACCCCTAGCAGGCCTGTACATGCAAATCTCAGTAACAGGAAAATACATACATTACATTACATTCTATAAAACTGACATACAACAACTTTCCATAATTAAGGAGGGACGACAGCACACCAAGTGACCTTTGGTAGTAACGGGTATTACAACTCCCGTATACTACATACCCCACTGCTTTAAGCTGAGTACGCCCTCGTACTCCATCATGGGTCGCCCAACTGGAATCTCTACCTGAAATAGAAAAAGAGACATGCAGGCATACATACATGTAATTCATCTGCATTTATATTGACATCAGGTCCAATTGGCAAAGGTGCAGGGCAGTGACAAGGGGCGTCGTTCTCTTCTCTCAGGATAATGAATGGAACGGGGGCGCTGACCTGGCTCAGCGTAACATTAGAACCAGGATAGTCCATGACAATGAATAAGTCCATGATAAAACAGTAGAAAACGGTATAAAAGTTCTTGGAGGCTCAAATAACAAACATGAGTCCGTACCCAGGTTATTTCCATATTAAATCACAGAGGCTCTCATGCGGTGGAGTCCATCTCTGGGCACATTACTTTTAAAAGAGTAAGAATCTCAGAGGCTCAGGTATCTTTTGAGTCTGTCTCCGGGCACGGTTCCTTAGTATAGGTTGCACAATAAAATGACAGCAGGAAAAGTGCTGTAAAACCCCTGATCAACCTAAAAAGGGGGTGAAGGGTAAAAGGTGCAACAAAGGAACAGGCCACAACTTGGCGTGGGGTAGCAAAACAGGCAGGGGGTCCTGGAAAACAAGCCTGGCCTTGCTGACTTTGTAATTTCAGTGGTCAACACCCACCACTGAGCCGTGGACAAACTGGCAGCCGCAACAAAGGACCAGCAACATAGGACTCCTGTCCTGGAAGGGTTAACATGAACTTCTTAGGAAATAAATCAAAGGCCTAGCAGGCTGATTCACAGTGGCATATCATAACCACTTGGCTCCGCTGGCAAGTATCGTCTGTAGTATTCCTCTACAGGAGGGTGTGCCCACATAACAGTGTCAGGGGGCAGCTGCAGGGTAAAGGGGCCCCTAATAGGTATAGGCCCCATAGGCCTAGGGGTGAACCCTCTGGTGGACCGTGCCGACCCTGGCATGATTACTGCAGGGTGTGACGTGCTTGGCACCGCCGCAGCAAGCGGTCCGGTGCTCTGGGTGCAGCAGTTTACAGCAATCGCGGGTCCGGTCTGGGGCACTGACGGAGCGGTGGCAACAGAAGGCGGTCGGCGGGTGGTGACAGGCACCCTTACCTCATCCTTCCTCGGCGGTGTCTGGATCCTGGCGGTGTAGGTCTTACGCAGCTCCCGCAACTTCTCCTCCAGCCAGACGATCTGCTCACCGATGCTCTCTGTGTCGGAGTCGCTGTTCTCTGCTGGCGCCGCCGGCGCAGGTACAGTCACCGATGACGCGGACTCGGCCTCTTCAGGTACTGGCGATGCGTCTGGTCTCCGTCCCATCCGGATGTTCTCAAAGGTAGCACTAAGTCCTTTTAACTGTTCCAGCTCAGATATTGTCTTCTCCCGACGAGGCAGCTCGGGGGAAGGATAGGGGCTCACCCATTTCTCCAACACGGTTGGCTGCCAGAAGACATTCGGCCCAATGAAGGAGCTCCGCTCCTGAAAGGCGTGATGGGCCGGCTCTGGAGAGCGTTCCGGTTCTCGCTCGCAGCCAGAGTAGTCTTCTTCTTCTGCCTCCCAATCCTCAGGTCCTCGCTTCGGACGGGTCACAGCAGTCGCATAGGGGCCTCGCAGGCTCTCGGCAGGGGTGTACTCCACTTCCTCTCCCTCGCGGAGGCTGTGCTGGTACGAAGGGAGGTAGTCTCTCTTGACAGACCTTCGATTCACATAGAGGTCTCTGCCAGTAAGATAGTCTTGAATAAACCCGTAGCCACGGGATTTGTCAAACGACAGCACCACTCCCTTTCTCCTTTCCAGGCGGGGTTGGGTGTGCGTATGCTTCTCATGTATGGTCTTGGTCAATTCCTCATACACGATCTTAGTCTTGGTATTCCGCTTGATAGCGGCCTCTCGAATCTCCGCCATCAGGGAAGACCATTTGAACGATGGCTGGAAAAAGTCCCTCCACGAGCCATAGTAGGGCTCGGGTTCTTTCTCCCTTGTGCGGCAGGCGGGTTGCTCCGGTCCCGGAGCGTAGGCCGGTGGAGCCTCTTCTGGCTCTACACCGGTGTCAGTCATCTTGGCAATTACAGGTGCGGACGCTGCAGCAACACTCTGCTCACAATCCAACATGCTCGATCCTACTGAGGAGAGCGATAGGGTCGCGTCAATTAGAGTAGCCAGCTCCTCCCATTGCACTGGGGAGCCGCCCCCCAGGTATTCCAGTATATGGAGGGCGGTGTCCATGCTGGCAGACATGCAAATGTCCAGATAAGCCGTGGCGCCTGCCCTTGACCTTCTTCCCGCTTTTTCCTCAGAAAGGCGCCAACTTTTCCCGCTTTTTCGGGATGAAGGTGACGCAGCAGTAAATTCAGCCAGCTCAGCGGCCATCTTTAGGTACAAACGCTGTCTATTCACTGACAGCAAGCAGGAATGTTTAAAGTCCACAAAACCACACTCCAATGCGGCGATTTTCTTCCTCTGGGTAGCGCAACCCTGCACAGCGCTTTTTAGAGGTTTTTGGAACACTTTGGGTACGATTTTCAGTCCACAAAGTCCACTTTCATTAAACAGGAAAATTGTCACTTTGGTCACAGGGCACTTGTATAAGGCACAAAGTTCACGCTTCTTGCACTATAAAGCGTGCGTATCCTGTTCGTGATGCCAAAAGAGAGGTGCAGTGTACTCAAGTTGTGTGTAGTAGGTGTTTCTGGGTGTAGTAGTGCAATATACACTAACCTGGTACAGCTGACTCTCTGCAAGGGCAGGTATAGGTAGGAATAGTTCGTGACGCCAGTGCCAAGTAACGGTGGCACGCCGTTTGCGGATGCAGGAATAATTTGAGGAAACGTGGTGTTAAAACAGAACTCCAACTTTAGTAGTTTGCAGGCAGAGACAATATTGGAAACGCAGTTCCTCAGCATACAGTCGATTTTGCAATTCGGTCGATGCAGGCAATTCAGTACAGCAGGGTAATTACAGAGTGTTAAACACAGGATTTGCCGCAAAGGAGCTTGCACTCTAATTCTGTCTGATCCTGGAATGTAGCAATTCTTCACCAAGGCCCATTAACCTAAGTCTGGCTTTATATCCTTGATTATGGCTTAAATAAGTACCTCCTCGGTTTCTCTCAGTACCTCTGGCTCCTCTGATCTTTGCCTCAGTCTCTCCTAGCTTCTGAATGGTTCCTCAGGCCCTTAGGCTAAGATGTTCCTGCTTCTGCATATGGGTATTCAGGAGGGAATCTTCTCCTGAACAGCAGGCTTCAGGCCTGGACTTGTCTCAGACATTATCTAATCTCCAACTGTAGATTACAGACACTAGACTCCGTCTGCCTTGCACTTCCCTGTTTGGGCCTTATATAAACTAGGGCTCCCTAGCTCCCTCTATGGACTAGAAGCGGTAATGACACCCCTAGCAGGCCTGTACATGCAAATCTCAGTAACAGGAAAATACATACATTACATTACATTCTATAAAACTGACATACAACAACTTTCCATAATTAAGGAGGGACGACAGCACACCAAGTGACCTTTGGTAGTAACGGGTATTACAACTCCCGTATACTACACCCATAGTGCCCTACAATTTGTGCCAGTATAAAATACTCCTATATCGTGCGCCTCCCCTTGTCCCCATGGTGCCTGACAATGTGCCAGTATAAAATGCCCCCATAATGTGTGCCAGTATATAAAATAGGGTCACCAGTAGATGCCCCCATACTGCTCCTCCCTTCTCCATAGTACCCATGTGTTCTAGCATATAAGATAGGGCCCCCATAGTGCTACTACCCCTCCATAGTGCCCCCCATGTCTGCCAATATATAAGATAGAGCCCCAGAAGATGCCCCCATAGTGCTCCTCTCCCCCCTTCTCCATAGTGCCCCCATGTGTGCCAGTATATAACATAAGGTCCCCATAGTGCTCCTCCCCCTCCGTAGCACCCTCCATGTGTGCTAGTATATAAAATAGGGCCCCAATAGTACTCCTCCCTCCATAGTGCCCCCATGTGTGTCAGTATTTAAAATAGGGCCCCCATAGTGCTCCTCCCCCTCCATAGTGCCCCCCATGTGTGCCAGTATATAAAATAGGGCCCCAACAGTACTCCCCCCTCCATAGTCCCCCCATGTGTGTCAGTATTTAAAATAGGGCCCCCCATAGTTCTCCTCCCCCTCCATAGTGCCCCCCATGTGTGCCAGTATATAAAATAGGGCCCCAATCGTACTCCCCCCTCCATAGTGCCCCCATGTGTGTTAGTATTTAAAATAGGGCCCCCATAGTGCTCCTCCTCCTCCATAGTGCCCCCCATGTGTGCCATTACATAAGATAGGGCCCCCAGTAGATGCCCCCATGAGTGCCAGATAGGGCCCCTAGTAAAGTGTAAATAAAAAAGAAAAATAAACTCACATACTTACCTCCTTGTCGCTTTCAGCGATGCGATGCAGGCCTCTTCCGGCCTGTGTCCCATGCTGTATGGCTCAGGCGGCGTGATGACGTCATTGCGCTGCCTGCGCCGCCCTCTGATAGGTTGCAGGCCTAGTGCCTGTAGCCTATGAGAGGACTGGGGAAGGGAGACACCTCTCCCCTGCCCCGTCGCAGCATCCATCTGTATCCCTGTCTTAAGGACAGCAATACAGATGAATAGAGATGAGAGCTTCCACAATGGAAGCGCTCATCTCCCCCTGCTGCCGGTAGGAAGGGGCCCCCTCCTGCTCTGGGCCCCTGTGCAGCCGCACCGGCTGCACATGCGGTATGTCCGCCCATGATTCCAAGACATATTGAAGGTGACATAGTGTGGATATGGCAGCAACATGAGGAGACCACAGAGTGGCAAGGTGACATAGTGTGGAGATGGCAGTAGCAGCAGCAGCATTACGAGAATACCACATAGTTGCAAGTTAATATCGTGTGGAGATGGCAGTAGCAGCAGCAGCATCAGGAGACCACAGAGTGGCAAGTTGACATAGTTTGGAGATGGCAGCAGCAGCTGCATCAGGAGACCACAAAGTGACCCAGTAACAGAGTGGGGCGGTGGGTGGCAATACCAGTACCTGCTGACGAAGGTGGGTGAAATAAGGAGCACCTGGCATCAGATGAGTGGCATCAGGCAGGTTGCAGAATCAGAGTAGTAGCTTAGGCAGGTAGCCAGAAGAAACCGGTCTCTTTTATCAAAGTGTTGGTGTGGCACCATGGATGATCTAGTCTGATGCATCATGAATTGGTGGTTGGAAATCCTGGCTGATCCACACCTGATTCATCTTGACAATGGTCAGTCTCTCCAAATTTTGGGTGGACAGGCGAGTTCTCCTTGGGGTAACTATTGCCCCCGCCACACTAAAAACCCACTCTGATGCCACACTACTGGCAGGGCAGGACAGCTTTTCCAGGGCAAAATCTGCTAGTTGTGGCCACAAATCCAGTTTGGCTACCCAGTAGTCCAGCAGATCTTCAATGTTGGGTGGCAGGGTGCTGTCCAAGTATGCCACCACCTGCTGGTTCAGGTCCAGCTCCAGGTCTACCTGCTGCTGCTGGTGAGTAGTTTCTTCACAATGCGGTTGAAGAAAGCTACTCTTCAGCGACTGTAGACTCAGGCTGCTGCTGATGGAGCTGGTACTGCTCCTGCCACCCCACCCCTCCCCAGCAGCAATGGAAGTGGAACATGAGTGCAGAGGGCCCCCCCTGGTGAGACCTGCGAGAGGATGGACGATAGTTGGCCGCTGCCTATCTGCCCTGACTACATAGGATGTCTATGTAGTAGTTCAGTTTGTCCTCCCTCTCGGTGGGTGTAATAAAGGCCCCCATTCTGGACCGGTAGCGAGGGTCCAACAAGGTGGAGAGCCAGAAGTCATCCCTCTGCCGAATGGTAACAATTTGTCTGTCACTACGTAAGCAAGTGAGCATGCATCGTGCCATTTGTGCAAGTGACTCGGAGGGACTCCCGGCCTCAATCTCCACTGCATACTGCTACGGTGTGTCCTGGTCCTCTGTCTCGTCTTCCTCAGCACCCTGTAGCTCATCTGGCTGCTCCTCCTCTCCTGTCAGCTGAGTAGAAAAAACACCCATTAGGCTACACATTGCCTCCGCTCCAATGCCCTCCAACACTTCTCCTCCTTTTCCAATTCAGCCCCCACAGGGCTCATGCGGCTGTGAGATTGAGTCCCCTGACCAGCCATAGTTACAGGCATCTGTTCCAGGACATGAAGCAGTGGAATGACGTTGTTCATTCCGTAGTCCTGGCGACTGACAAATAATGTGGCCTCCTGAAAGGACCTGAGCAAATGGCAGGTGTCAAGCATGAGTTGCTCCATTTGTACTTCGTTGCTCTCCTGGTATTTGACTTGGTCCGTTCACGTTCTGTTGCATGTCTGGTCTGTCCTCCCTGCACTTATTCCAAGTTAGGGACTGCCGTCCAGTTGTCCCCTGTCATTAGGACTTGCGAGGCAAGTAGGCAGGACCAGGGGTGAGGGTAGATCGCAGAGGTCACTTCCCTCTCCCCTGTGTGTGTGTATGCGACCGTTACAGGCGGGCATTGTCGCAGGTCCAAGGACGTGACAACGTGGAGGCGAAAGGGGCATGACCTGGCTAAGTTGCAGGTGTGGCTGTGCAGGAACCACATTCACCCAGTGGGCCGTAAAGGACATGTACTGTCCCTGACCGTAGTTACAGCTCCACACATCGGCGCTGCTGTGAACTTTGGCAGACACTGGCAGGCCCAAGGACTGGTCAACCTTCTGTTCTACATATTTGTCTAGGGCTGGTACTGCCTTTTTGGCAAAGAAATGACGGCTTGGGACTATCCACCTCGGCTCGGCAAAAGCCATCAGTTCTCTGAAAGGTGCAGAGTCCACCACTTGGAAAGGGAGGGACTGCAGCACTAGCAACTTGGACAGGAGCACGTTCAGCTTCTGCGCCGTTGGATGCTTGCACGCATATTGTTGTCTCTTGGCCAGGGCCGGTGCTACCATAAGGCAGACCAAGCGGCTGCCTTAGGGCGCACCCTGGGGGAGGGCGGAAAAATGTGACATGGAGGGGGAGAAATGTGACATGGAGGGCTGATGTGACATAGGGGGGCGATTTGACATGGAGGGGGAGAAATGTGACATGGGGGGCTGATGGCTAAAATGGGGGCATGATGGCTTATGTGGGGGCATGATGGATGGGGGCTGATGGCTCACATGGGTGGCTAAGGGCTGACATGGCGGCATGATGGCTGACATGTGGGGCTGATTTTTGACATGGGGGTCTGATCTGAGGTCTGATTAACATTGGGGGTCCGATTGGGGCCGTGAGCTGAGGTCTGATTAACATTGGGGGTCTGATTGCTGGTCTGACCTGAGGTGTAATGGAAAATATTTTTTTCTTATTATCCTCCTCTAAAACCTAGGTGTGTCTTAGAGGGCGAAAAAAATACAGTCCTCAAACCAGCGATTGTCTGAAGCAGAGAGAAGATACCAGGACCACACAGAGGAGAAGCCAGTTGCTGCAGACGGGATCAGGGCCAGGTGAGCTGCGAGGGGGGGGGGGGGGGGGCGCCAAAATGTAGCTTCGCTTGTGTTGGCAAAAATACTTGCATCAGCCCTGCTCTTGGCAATCACTTCGGTAATAGATTGCTGACGAAATGACTGACGAAGAGAAGGAGCAGGAGCATCTGGACCAGCAGATGATGGGAATGACCGACAGCTCCCTTCGGCTGAGGTGGTGGAGCCTTGACTGTCTGAAACCGGGTGCGTGCCACTGGGTGATGCAGCCGTAGATGCGGCAGGCTGGACCACCACATTGGAGCCACGGTTCTCCCAGGCCACTGTATGGCGATGCTGCATATGTTGACGCAGGGCCCTAGTTCACCCTGGCCACGCTTCACCTTCTGCCCACAGATTCTACATGTGGCCACGTTAACCTCCTTTTTAATAAAAAAACTGCCACACCGCCGAGTAGACTGACTGCTACCGCCACTGCCTCCGTGAACCCCTGCACCACTACTTCCTGGGCAGGTAGGCTGCTGCTAAGTAGGTGGTCTACCCCGGCACCTTTGGCTCCCGACCTACAACTGCTGTCACCCTGCTGACTCCCAGCTATGCTACCACGCAGCGGTCTCAGCCGCTGCCGCACAGGCAAGCTGCTACCCTCTTCTCCTGATGATGATAAAGCCCCTTCTGCACTCAGCTCCCAAGTGCGATTGGCTTCATCATCATCAAGTATCGTCTGAACATCACTGATATCCTCCTCAATGGTCTCTGGGTCAAAAGCCTGACCGCTCGCAACACAAGCTCCTGCGCCACTCCCCTAATCACTACTTGCCCGCCTTGTGGAGGAAGTGGCGATATCTCCTCCAGATCTTGGCTGGGCAGTAGCTGCTGACTGTCCTCTAGCAGCTCTTCCTCGCTGTATAGTGGAGCTGAGCCCACAGCATACAATTATTCTGTGGCTGAGGGAAAAGCAAAGGGCAGAGGCAGGTTGAGGACAGCTGAGGGCACAGGGCCTGCTCCCGGGCCATGCCAAATAAGGGTTGTGTCTGATGAACCCACCAACTGTTGGCTGGGGGTGTCTGATGTCACTTGGGATGAAGTGGATAACCAAGTTAACCAATCAAGAACCGCTGGGTTGCTGGTCAATACACGACCGCTAGATGACACCAGGAGCTCAGGCCTCTCGCTGAGACTCCTGCTGCCACGCCCCCTTACTCTGTTGCGACCCCTTCTTTCGCCTGAAACATTCAGGCATCTGCCACTCCTCTGTGCATGGCCTGACACTTCTCTGCCTGACATACTTGTAGCTGAACTACACAAATTAAACGGAAATTAAAACACCCCTAAAAGCAACAAATATATTCTTCTTTTTGTACTAAAACGCTTTCACCACAATTAACTGCATAAATGCACTGCGAATATATTTTTCTAGTAGCACTAAAATACGCCCCTATTTGTGTTGACAAGAAAAAACTGCAACAGTGCAGTGCGAATATATTTTTATTTTTTTACTGTAATACGCCCCTATGTGCTTTAAACAGAAATAACTGCAACAGGCAGTGTGTATATATTTTTCTTGTTGGACTGAGATTTCTGAGATGTGTTATCTAAACTAAGCAAACACCTTCAATTGCTTTTCAATGGCTTTTGTTTCAAGATAACACTATGATTTAAGTTAAGAGTTTGAGTGCTAACCCTGCTACATCTGTAGGCCACTATACGCTTTAACTATAAAACAATCAAAGAGTGAAGTGAGTATATATTTTTCTTGTAGTTCTGAAATACACCCCTATATGCTTTCACCAGAAATAACTGCCAGTGCAGTGCGTATATATATATATATATATATATATATATATATATATATATATATATATATAATTTTTTTTTATGAAATACGCCCCTATCCTCATTAGGACCCTCATTAGGAATTAGCTTGTATTTATACGTTTCTGTCACGTAAGTGATGTGGGAGGGAACACCACACTGACAACAGGAGGAAAGGGAAAAGGAACTGGGCCTCTAAGCTATGGAAAGGGAAATGGACACCACCTATGGAAACCCTAATCCCAGCCCTGAATCCTATCCGTATTAATGGACCTTGAGGGTAGGAATGTTCATACACTGGAACTTATGGCCCTCGAAACTCTGAATTGTCCTGGAATAGTGTCAGGTCTTGAGACGACCTGTTCCTTCCAATATGAAAGAACAAGCATCTCCCTGAGGCCTAGTATCAAAAGACAGAGAAGAAACAACAAAATATGAAAGGGAAGTAGCACTCAACTTCTGAAGTAAATGGATGAGCAAGAACTCAGAGGAGAACCACACACCAGCACTTCCAATACCAAACTGAAGCTATCAACCGCATAGCAAGAAGGGTGAAGCCAGACTAAATAGGGGAGTTGGAATCTCACAGACTGAACATAACCCTGTCCATGGGCTTATAGTAGAATATGGTCAATTTAGAACAACTATCACAGTATTACCATATAACTAAAACATAACTTTTAATAAATCATTAATAAAAGCCAATGACCCCTTTAATACAAAAAGAAAATATAAATGGTGAAATAAATCAAAAATTCTAGATGTGGAAATAATGTTCCACTTGCCTATGTTTGCATGGCAGCAAACAATATAGGGGAGTTGGAATGACCACTAAGCTACACCTGAAATAAGAGATGTGGTCATTACCAGCAACAACACTGAAACAAGTGAAAGAGGCTGTAAGATCACATCACATGCAGCCAGTCTCTTAGATCTTCTGACACCTGTCACGTCTCTGTTGACGCTGCCGCAAGGATTCTCCAGGATAACTACCGGTATATGTACGGCGCTGGGCGGGAGTTTTAAGGTGGTGCCCATTCCTGCCCACTGCGGGCGACATAGCCACGGGTGGCCGCCTGCTTCTTCTAGCAAACCCCCGCGACTAATGTCCGCAATCAGCAGTAATGCCGATCACGGACATTTTACCCCTCAGATCCTGACCATGGCCTCTGAGCGCTCTGATACCGAAAGTGCCCACTTTCGGTAGCGCTCCGGCTTCCCTGTGTGGCGATCGGAGGAGCCGGAGTGTGTATGCAGCAGCCCCTGTCTTTATGAATGACAGGAGGCTGCTGCATAGTATTTCCTATGGAGCGCTTGCCTATAATAGGGCTCCATAGGAAGTGCATTGGAATCTATGATAATAACAATCAGATGATTGATTGTTAAAGTTCCCTATAAAAAAGTGTAAAAAAAAAAAGTTTAAAAAATAAATAAATAAATACATAAAAATTCAAATCACCCCCCTCCTTTTCACAAAATAAAAATAAAAGAACAAAAAATAAAATACACATCATGGGTGTCTCAATGTGCAAAAACACCCATAGTATAAAAATATATTCCCCATACGGCAAACCGCAAAACGGAAAAAAATGTCAAATGGCCGATTCGCCATTTTTGGTTGCTTCATTTTCTACAAAAAATTTAATAAAAATAGTGATCAAAAGTCATACACACCCCAGAATGGTATCAATGAAAAGGTCAGATTGCCCCACAAAAAATGAGCCCCCATACAGCTCCATAAACATAAATACAAAAAATTTATAGGGGTCAAAATATGGCGACCAAAAAAAAAAGATTTTTTTTCCCACTTTTTCATTTTTTTATCACTATCAAAACGCAAGAAAGACTATACATATAAAGGTATCGCCGGATTTATACTGACCTATGGAATAAAACTAACCGGTCAGTTTTATCGCACATTGAACGTCGTAAATAAAAAGCCCATAAAACTGTGGTTGAATTGCTTTTTTTTTGCAATTTCACCCCATTTGAAATTTTTTGCCCGCTTCCCTCTACATGATATGTACAACTTGTCCCGCAAAAAAACAAGCCCTCATATGGCTATGTGAACAGACAAAAAAGTTATGGCTCTGGGAAGGCAGGAAGCGCAAAACGAAAACACAAAAAAAAAAACTCAGGGCCTTAAGGGGTTAAAAAGTACTTGTATTTGTGTTCCAGTAAATAACACATTACAGACCCAAATCGGGTCCTTCCTGATGTTTTGGGACCTGAAAGACCCAGTCTGGGTCCATAATACATTGCTTGTTGAAACAAGAATAAAATAACTCTAAAAGAACAATTTTGCTAATTTACGGCATGCACAAATATTAATTTCATCCTCCAAAACAGAATAGAAATTTGAGACAGGATCTGTCCAGTTAAAAAAAAATGTGGAAACTTGTCAAACCCACATAGAAGCACCAAGATATATAAAAAGTTGTGATTGTTGGCAGTGGCGTCTCTAGCTTTCAAATTTTGGGGGGGCACACTGGGGGCCAGGACAAAAGTAGGGGGGACAGCTATAACAGCGATACATTTACACAAGTACGCTTAGAAATGCTGCAATACTTTACCCAATACCTAAAACCGCAACAGGGAAGAAAAATCCAGCTGTCTGTGGATGACACTTTTTTAGAGAGGGGGATCTGTGGATGACACTGCTATGGGGGGGATCTGTGGATGCCACATACCGTATATAGCATCTTATGCTATATGTGTCATCCACAGATCCACCCCATGACAGTGTCATCCCCATTTCCCCCTCCATAACAGTGTCATCCATAGATCTCCCTCCCTATAACATTGTCATCCACAGATCTCCCTCCCCGCCACAGGAGTGTACATATATAAAATAAAAATATTTCACATGAACACTTACAGTTACTTGGCTTGGCCCTTGGGGATCTCGGCCACCACTTCCACACTTTGGCCGGGGGCTCGGCGGAGCTGTTGTTGTGTTTTATCCTAATGAGAAAGATTTCATAATAAGGATTTGGAGAAGGGGCAGAGGGATAGCAGAGCAGGGAGAGGCTGGCGCTGCTACTAGGGGGGTCATACCATGGGGGAGTAATAAAACCCACCATAATGCCCCCCCAGTAGAAATAATTCTCCTTATAATGTGCAAAACATACCCCCTTATGCCCCCAGTTGAGCTAATGTCCCCCATAATGTGCCAGTATAAAATACCCCTATATAGTGCCACAGTAAATGCCTCCATAGTGCTCCTCTCCCCCCTTCCTCCTAGTGCCCCCCATAATGTACCAGTAGAAAATGCCCCATATATCGTGCCCCAGTAGATGCCCTCAGTGTCCCCCATAATTTGCAAGTATAAAATACCCTTTCTTAGTGCCCCCCGTAGATGACTCCATAGTACTCCTGTCTCCCCTTCTCCATAGTACCCACCATAATGTGTCCCAGTATAAAATGCTACTGTACAGAGCCCCCCATATAAAACACCCCTTCTTTGTGACCTCAGTAGATGCCCCTATAGTTGCCACCAATAATGTGCCAGTAATAAGTGCCCTCAATAACGTGCCACTGCCAGTAACAAGAGCCCCCCAATGTGCCAGTAATAAGCCCCCATCACGTGCCAGTAACAAGAGCCCCCATCACGTGCCAGTAATAAGCCCCCCATCACGTGCCAGTAATAAGCCCCCCATCACGTGCCAGTAATAAGCCCCCAATGTGCCAGTAATAAGCCCCCCATCCCCTGCCAGTAATAAGCCCCCCATCACGTGCCAGTAATAAGCCCCCCATCACGTGCCAGTAATAAGCCCCCATCACGTGCCACTAATAAGCCCCCCCCATTACGTGCTAGTAATAAGCCCCCCATCATGTGCCAGTATTAAGTCCCCCCATCATCATGTGCCAGTATTAAGTCCCCCCATCATCATGTGCCAGTATTAAGTCCCCCCATCATCATGTGCCAGTTTTACGTCCCCCCATCATGTGCCAGTATTTTAATAAGCCCCCCCAATGTGCCAGTAACACTATTGTAAAAAAAAATAAAAAACAAACACTTATACTTACCTCAGTGTCAGCGATGCGATGCAGACTCTTTCTGTGTCCCGCGCTGTAAGGCTCAGGCGGCGCGATGACGTCATCGCGCCGCTCTCTGATAGGCTGCCGGCCTAGTGCCGACCGGACCCTGTTTGCAGTAGCAGGGGCGGCAAGGTGGGAGCGGCTGAAAAGCCGCACAAGCTGGTGCCAAAAGCGAGAGGAGGGGGGGGGCGTGGCTGCATTGGGTGTGGCCCCGCCCACCGCCGCTGCCTCCACCGGAATGCTGGATAAGTGTTTGGTGGGGGTGCGGCGGTGTGACGATTTTGTCGCCACCCCTCCTGCCTTGGATGGTGGTGTGGTCCTTGCTTCCTCTGCCCCTGTTGGGCCCCGTGTGCCTGTATCTCCCGCCGCCCCCTCCGCCTGTGTTAGTGCATCGGCGGTGGAGGGGGGCGGGCCAGGGTGGGGGGGGACATCTGCGGTCGCGCCTCTGGATGTACCTGGAGGAGTGTCTGTGGGCGGGGGGGCGGGGTTCATGCGTCCGTCACCATGTGCGGGGTGGCGGGTGCCGGGGGTCCTGCGGCTTCCTTCTCTGCCCCTGCCTCTTCTGCTGCTCATGCGCTCTTTGCTCCTTCCCCTGCTGCTGTCATTTTGCCGGCGGCGGGGGGGAGCGGGGCCTGGGCGGTGGGGGAGTCTGCAGGCATGCCCCTGGGAGAGCCTGGGGGCGTGTCCATGGGCGGGGATGGGAGGTGCGGGGCTCCTGCAGCCGTGGCTGCTACTTTGTGCAGGGCTGGCATGGCTGGGAGCAGTAGTGCCACAGGGCACCTGCTCCAGCCAAGTGAGGACATTAAGGGAAAAAAAGTTGCAAAGACTGTACACAGGGTGTACAGGGCGGTGGACGCCGGCGCGTCTTCTCTGTCCTCCTCAGAAGAGGGGGGGATGGGGAGGATAGTGGCAGAGGTCGTGGTCCACCATGAAAACACCTATGAAGCCGAGGATGTGGTGGTAGGGACCACGGAGGCGGATGTGCATAAAAAGAAAAATGTTAATATCATTGCCCCAGCTGGCCCAGCTGTGTATTTGAGGGCAGGTGAAAGTTCAGGGATTGTTCCGGGTCCTGTTTGGGGGGTGGATGCAGGGGTTAGTCCTGCTGCTGGAAAAGTGGCGGGCCCCCCCTGTGTGGCCCCCTCGGGGGGATCCGGAGCGACATTTGTGACTGGTAGGGGGGGGGGGGAGCCGGTTCTGCTGCCCCTCCTGCGTCCGTGGCGCCTGGCAGAAGTTATGCCAGTGTGGCTTCGGCTGTAGGGGGGGAGGGGCTGACTTCCTTGGCTTCCTTGCTCTCAGGGTCTGGTAATGGTGACTTGCAGCGGCGACTGCTGGAGGCCCTCAAAAAGGGGGAGAGCTCCTTTTCCGTAGAGGGGAAGAAGGTGGAATGTTCATTCTGGTTCAACAGACATGGCGTTCGGACCTTCCGAGAACAGAACAGGGGCGAGACCACCTGGTCTTCATCCACAACCGGCCCTGGAGCCAGACGGAATGTGGTCTGTCTCAAGTGGAGTAGCGATGAAGCTTGCCCTACTAGAAAGAGGGTAGTGGAGCTCCTGCTTGGGATGGGTTTCAAGGCAACCGACATCTTTGCCTTGATCCATCCTTTTGGCTCCAAGGAGTTTGACATCAGCTTTGTCCGGCCGGAGGGGCTTGAGCTCTTCTGGTCCGGACATGAGCTGGTGAAGAACATGCCGGACTGGCGTGGTTTCGTTGCAAAAGCGATAACCCGCCAGAGTGAGGTCAAGAGAGTGACCGTGCTGACCCGTAACGAGTCGCTCTCTTGTATTGACATCATGACCTGGCTGGGAAGGTACGGAGAGGTCCAGGGAATACCAGCTAAAAACCTGGACGAGTTTGGCATTTGGTCGGGTGCCTGGACGTTTAATATCAAGCTTAAGCGTCTGGGTAGTACAGTTTCCCACATTCCATCATCTGCCTTTATCGGCCGAGACAGGATCTTGGTTTTCTACAGGGGGCAGCCTAAGCTCTGTCACAAGTGCTGCAGCCCCACACACTTCAGCGCCAGCTGCCAAGTGCAGAAGTGTGCGTTGTGTGGGGGGACAGGTCATCTTGCTGCATCTTGTGAGGAGATTAGATGCAACATGTGTGGGGAGCTCGGGCACCCCTTCAGTCGCTGTCCTCTCTCTGAGGTCAATGCGACCCGAGCTCATGCAGGAGCGGGCCGGGAGGTCCCTTCGGCTGAGGCGGATACTGGCAAAGGCAGTGGAGTTAAGGGGTCAGTGAGGAACCGGAACAACCCGTCCCGGCAGAGGCGGAGAGAGAGGCGTCAGGCGGAGAGGGAAGGGAAGGAACCCCGTCCTGGGGTGATGCCCGCTCCTTCCCAAATGACTGCCCCTCCTGAATCCGACACCCTAGGGGGCAGCGAGCTGGAGGAGGAGATTGAGAGACTGGATCGGGCCGAAGAGACTCTGTCCTCGCACTACGAAAGTTCTGCAGAGGGTAGTGGGGCAGAGTCCCAAAGTAGACGGAAACGGCGTACTAAAAAAAGATCTAGCCCGACCAAAGTTGCCAGGGAAGGTGTAACCGTCTCCCCTCTGGAGCTCTCCAACTGGTACCTCATCTTGGATGAGACCTCTGCCTCCTCTGCTGAGGAGGAGGTTGAAGGTGAGGGGCTAGGGGCGAAGGAGGGAGGGCCTTCAGGGGGCCCCGCGCCCCCCTCTGGTGGGGATGCAAGGTCCTCAGGAGGGGTGGAAAAACCAGGCCCTGAGACTGAGAAAGCCAGGAGTGGTGCGCAAAGGGAGGTGGTGGTGGCAGAGGTGGATACCACTATCTCCCTCAAGAAAGGTTGTGCTGCTCTAGAAGGCAGCCCCGGGAGGGGGGAGAAGGATGGGAAGAAGGCCATCTAATTTAACTACTCTTTATGGCGGTACCCGCTCTGCTGACTCTGGCGACCATTAATGTCGCCAGCATTAAGTCGGATGCGGCTCGTTTCACAGCCTTCGATTTTCTCAGCCGTGTTGAAGCTGACATTTTGTTTTTGCAAGAGACCAGGCTGCCAGATTTGGCAGCGATTTTATAAAGCCGAGAGGGAGTGGAGACCAGGGCCCTCCTACTGGTCTCTTGCGGCTGAGCCGTATAGTGGAGTGGCGGTCCTTTTTACCGCACCGGTAGAATGCCGACGAGTAATTGAATTAGAAATGGGGAGGTGTTTGATCTTGGATGTCCTCATGAAGGGACAGGAACTGCGCCTGATTAATATCTATGGGCCCCAGTCCAGGTGGGACAGGAAATGTCTCTTTATGAGGATTAAGCCTTTCCTTTTTACAAGCCGGCAGGTGGTTTTTGGTGGGGACTTTAATACTGTCACAAGACCCCAAGACAGGGGAGGCACCAGAAACCGGCTGACTTATGATAGTATTTTTCTGAATAGAGTAGCTAGTGAGGCTCGTCTGGAGGATGTCCACATTAGGCATACCCCAGGCCACGGGGGTTTCACTTTCTATAGAGGTAGCCAGATCTGGTCTAGAATAGATAGGTTTTATTTGAAGGAGGAGGCTACCTTTTCGCCCTTAAGGGTTGTGGAGGTGGAATTCTCCGATCACTGTTTGATTATGTTTTCTCTGAATATTTCAGAATCCCCCCAAATGGGAAGAGGTTATTGGAAGCTGAATTCAGGTGTATTGGAGGAAGCAGAGGTGAGACAATCCTTTGAGGACTTCCTTCAGAGTCAGGTACCTTTACTGGATCTCTGTGATACTAAGTCAGAGTGGTGGGAGATATTCAAAGATCGGGCTGAAAAGTTCTTCCGCCGGCTCTCGAGCCTCAGGTCCCTTGACAGCTACCGCCTGTATCAGGGTCTGAGGAGGAAACTCGAGCATCTGGCCTCGACTGGTGGTAGCCGCGAGGATATCTCCAGGGTGAAATCTTTGCTCAAGAGGTGCCAGTATGATAGGCACACATCTTTAGTTTTTGAGAGGGACTTCGGGAGGTACCGCTCGCCCGACCCCTACAGAAATTGTAAGATGTCAGTGAAGAGTAAGTTAATAACAGGACTGGTCAATAGTATGGGGTCTCTGAACAGGTCCAGATCAGGGATCCTGGAAGTCGTTAGATCCTTTTACTCGTGCCTCTTGCGGGAGGAGGGATCTGGATCGGGACAGGATGTCGGCTTTCCTGGCTGGGGTCACCCCTGAGTCAGGAGCTCACCTCTCTTTTGACGGTTTGGTAGAAGAGATCAGGAAGGAGGAAGTTATCCTGGCGGTGGAAGGGTTAGCTCTGAAGAAGTCGCCAGGCCCGGGTGGCTTAACATCCGAGTTTTATAAGGCCTTTAAGGACTCTTTATGTCCCCTCTTGACTGAGGTATTCAATGAGTGTTTATCCTCGGGCACTCTGCCTCTGTCAATGAGGAGGTCATCTCTGATCCTTCTATCAAAGGGTAAGGATCCGAGCCGTATTGAGAACTGGCGTCCCACTTCTTAATACGGACAGAAAGATTCTGGCCAAGATACTTTTTAATAGGCTGGTGAAATTTGCACCCCATCTCCTTTCGGTGGCTCAGCATTGCTCGGTTCCAGGCCGCAGCACTTTTAGTGCTGTACTCTGTGTCCGAGAGGCAGTGGAACAGAGTAGAGCAGGCTACTGGAGGGGGTACATGCTGTCCTTAGATCAAGCAAAGGCGTTTGATTGGGTGAACCATGAGTACCTCTGGTCGGTCCTTCTGAAGTATGGCCTGCCGGGGGGGTTTGTCGATTGGTTAAAGATCTTGTATGCAGGGGCAGAGAGTTTCCCGCTTGTGAACGGTTGTTCTGGCTGCTCTTTTGAGGTTGGGTCTGGCGTCCGCCAGGGTTGTCCTTTGAGCCCGCTTTTATACGTGTTCGCGATTGATCCCTTTCTTAAGCGGATCGATCGTGGACCGTTGGCGGGAGTCGGGATGGATCGGGCGGCGCCGGAAACCACTCTGAGGGTAGTAGCATACGCTGACGATGTCACCATTTTCGTATCCTCGAGAGGGGAGGCGGAGTACGTGATGTCTGAAGTGGATCGCTACTCGGAGGCATCCGGGTCCATGATCAATCGGGATAAGTGTGAGAGTCTCTGGCTGGGAGGGGGTGATCCAGTTTTTGATCTCCCGGACACCCTCCCAGGGCCCAAATCGTCAGCCAAAGTCCTAGGTATCCATTTTGGCCATGGGGATTATCCCACTCAAAATTGGGACGACAGGCTTAAGATCGCCGCTCAGAAGGTCGACCAGTGGAAGGGTTGGTCTTTGACCCTCAGGGAAAGGGTAAACCTGATCAAGGCCTACTTACTCCCTTTGCTTATCTATTTGGGTAGCGTGTGTATCTTGCAAGAGCCTCTCTGGACTCTGATTTATAGTCTGTTCTTCCAGCTCTTATGGGGGAATAGACTGAACCTGATCAAGAGAGAAGTGACTTACCGCACAAGGAGACTAGGGGGGTTATCTATGGTCAACCCTGTGGTGTTTCTTGTAAACACCTTTGTTAAAGCGAATCTGGCAAACCTCTGGATGGAGAGGGCTTCTCCGTGGGTAGTCTCCTGCCGGGGGTGGTTTCGGCCTTTCTTCCAGGAATGGGAGACAGGAGGGCAAGTGAAGGACTTATGTACGCCTCACGGATATCTTCCGACTTACGTCACCCCGATTCTGAAGGTGATCCGCCGGTGGGGTTTGGGGGTGAGGGAGATCAGGACTCTGTCAAGGAGGTCCCTTGACGAGAGGGTCTTGTTGTCCCACTTCCAGAAGCCCCGGGCCCTTAGGGATTGCCCAAGCCGGGATCTAGACAAGGAGTTAGAGTTGCTAAATTCTGCAAGGATCCCCTTGAAGTTTTGGGACTTGGCTTGGCGCTGCTTTCATGGGAGGCTGTATGTGAGGGACAACTTGAAGTACAGGAACTCTGATGAAAGGGGTTGCCCCCGGGAGGAGTGTGGCTCCATACTGGAAAGTATGGATCACTTCCTGCTTCAGTGTCCCTTTAATACAGAGGTATACCAGCGGGTGGGAGTTTCCATTGGCTGGCCTAGGCTAGCCAGCCTCTCCTACGCGGAGTGGGCTTATGGAGTGCTCAGACATTGGTAGAAGGGACTTGTGCACATATTTTTTAGTCAGTATAGTGGTTAGGTTCTACACGTGGAATGCACGGTGCTTAGTTTCAACGCAGCAGAAAGTCCTCCCAGTGGACGAGGTATGAAGGAACATTCTGGGTGACCTGGTGAAGGTGCGTTCTTTGGAGTATGAGAGACTGGGTACCAGTAGGGCCTCTCTCCTCTGGAGAGGCTTTGCTTTTAGCGTACCCTAGCCTAGTCATACGTTTCCTGGTGGTGGGCTGATGCTTTCACCGTAGATTTTTGTTTTGTGGGATGTTGAGCTTTGAAGAAAGGCTTACAGAGACCGAGCTTGGGCCTTCGGGTAGTTCTGTATATTAGAATATTTTGCAGTGTGTGTTAAATAGTTATGTTATTTATGTTGTTTATTAGGATAGAATGAGTTGGGGCTAGCTAGGTTGGGTGGGTGAGGGAAGGGGTCTTTTATTTGTGCGT
This sequence comes from Bufo bufo, assembly GCF_905171765.1. Taxonomy (NCBI): domain Eukaryota; kingdom Metazoa; phylum Chordata; class Amphibia; order Anura; family Bufonidae; genus Bufo; species Bufo bufo. Next base: position 122,639,469 of record NC_053394.1, read on the forward strand.
TTATGTGTTTTATGTGTGTTTTGAAGTGGGGAGGCCTGCATCTAGCACTGGACTATGCGGACATGGGAGGACATGGGGCGAGGGGCTAGATGTGGGTGGTGGAGGTAAGGCTGGCCTCGGACTATGCGGACACGAAAGAGACGTGAGGCGGAGGTCAGCCTTGGGTGATGGGTGAAGGGTGATGGAGTAGGTAGTGGAGGTTAGGGCTAGATTAGGGAGGTAGAAAGGTTTGTTTTAGTTTATGTGTTATATTAGTAAAAAGGTAATATATAAAAAACTAAAATAAAAATTGTTTGTTTTGTATTATTATTATTGTTATTATTTTATTAGTCTTATTTGCGTTTTCGTTTTATTGACGAGTAGTCAAGTTTTTCTTTTTGGTTTTTACAGCTGAACCGGCTAAGTAAGTTTCATTTCTCTTTTTTTTAGCATTTGTATATAGTTTGTATATAGTTTTATAGGGTATTGGTATGAATGTGAGTATAAGTGAGGCTGGGCCAGCTGAGAAGCTGTTTTGTTTGTTTTCTCGTCTGTAAAGTTTTGTATTTTTTTAATAAAAAGAGTTCCCATAGCAGAGAATCAGGCTTCATGTCACCCACCACTGGAACAGGCCATTGTCAGATATTTAGGCCCCGGCACCCAGACAGAGGAGAGAGGTCCCATAGCAGAGATTCAGGCTTCATGTCATAGCAGAGAATCAGGCTTCATGTCATAGCAGAGAATCAGGCTTCACGTCACCCAACACTGGAACAGGCCATTGTCAGATATTTAGGCCCCGGCACCCAGACAGAGAAGAGGAGGTCCCATAGCAGAGAATCAAGCTTCATGTCACCCAACACTGGAACAGGCCACTGTCAGATATTTTTAGGCCCCGGCACCCAGACAGAAGAGAGAGGTCCCATAGCAGAGATTCAGGCTTCATGTCATAGCAGAGAATCAGGCTTCATGTCACCCACCACTGGAACAGGCCACTGTCAGATATTTTTAGGCCCCGGCACCCAGACAGAGGAGAGGTTCATTCAACTTTGGGTTGCCCCGCAATATAATGGTAAAATGAAAATAAAAAAAGGATTGAATGAGGAAGTGCCCTGGAGTACAATAATATATGGTTAAGGGGAGGTAGTTATAAATGTCTAATCTGCACAAGGGATGGACAGGTCCTGTGGGATCCATGCTTGGTTCATTTTTATGAACGTCAGCTTGTCCACATTGGCTGTAGACAGGCGGCTGCGTTTGTCTGTGATCACGCCCCCCTGCCGTGCTGAATACACGTTCAGACAAAAAGCTTGCCGCCGGGCAGGCCAGCACCTCCAAGGCATAAAAGGCTAGCTTTGGCCACGTGGACAATTTGGAGACCCAGAAGTTGAATGGGGCCGAAACATCAGTCAGTACGTGGAGGGGTGTGCACACGTACTGTTCCACCAGGTTAGTGAAATGTTGCCTCCTGCTAACACGTTCCGTATCAGGTGGTGGTGCAGTTAGCTGTGGCGTGGTGACAAAACTTTTCCACATCTCTGCCATGCTAACCCTGCCCTCAGAGGAGCTAGCCGTGATACAGCTGCGTTGGCGACCTCTTGCTCCTCCTCTGCCTTCGCCTTGGGCTTCCACTTGTTCCCCTGTGACATTTAGGAATGCTCTCAGTAGCGCGTCTACCAACGTGCGCTTGTACTCGCGCATCTTCCTATCACGCTCCAGTGCAGGAAGTAAGGTGGGCACATTGTCTTTGTACCGGGGATCCAGCAGGGTGGCAACCCAGTAGTCTGCACACGTTAAAATGTGGGCAACTCTGCTGTCGTTGCGCAGGCACTGCAGCATGTAGTCGCTCATGTGTGCCAGGCTGCCCAGAGGTAAGGACAAGCTGTCCTCTGTGGGAGGCGTATCGTCATCGTCCTGCGTTTCCCCCCAGCCACGCACCAGTGATGGGCCCGAGCTGCGTTGGGTGCCACCCCGCTGTGAACATGCTTCATCCTCATCCTCCTCCACCTCCTCCTCATCCTCGTCCTCCTCGTCCTCCAGTAGTGGGCCCTGGCTGGCCACATTTGTACCTGGCCTCTGCTGTTGCAAAAAACCTCCCACTGAGTCACTTCTTAGAGACTGGCCTGAAAGTGCTAAAAATGACCCCTCTTCCTCCTCCTGGGCCACCTCCTCTTCCATCATCGCCCTAAGTGTTTTCTCAAGGAGACATAGAAGTGGTATTGTAACGCTGATAACGGCGTCATCGCCACTGGCCATGTTGGTGGAGTACTCAAAACAGCGCAACAGGGCACACAGGTCTCGCATGGAGGCCCAGTCATTGGTGGTGAAGTGGTGCTGTTCCGCAGTGCGACTGACCCGTGCGTGCTGCAGCTGAAACTCCACTAAGGCCTGCTGCTGCTCACACAGTCTGTCCAGCATGTGCAAGGTGGAGTTCCACCTGGTGGGCACGTTGCATATGAGGCGGTGAGCGGGAAGGCCGAAGTTACGCTGTAGCGCAGACAGGCGAGCAGCGGCAGGATGTGAACGCCGGAAGCGCGCACAGACGGCCCACACTTTATGCAGCAGCTCTGACATGTCGGGGTAGTTGTGAATGAACTTCTGCACCACCAAATTCAGCACATGCGCCAGGCAAGGGATGTGCGTCAAACCGGCTAGTCCAAGAGCTGCAACGAGATTTCGCCCATTATCGCACACCACCAGGCCGGGCTTGAGGCTCACCGGCAGCAACCACTCGTCGGTCTGTTGTTCTATACCCCGCCACAACTCCTGTGCGGTGTGGGGCCTGTCCCCCAAACATATGAGTTTCAGAATGACCTGCTGACGTTTACCCCGGGCTGTGCTGAAGTTGGTGGTGAAGGTGTGTGGCTGACTGGATGAGCAGGTGGAAGAAGAGGAGGAGGAAGCTGAGTAGGAGGAGGAGACAACAGGAGACAAAGAATGTTGCCCTGCGATCCTTGGCGGCGGAAGGACGTGCGCCAAACAGCTCTCCGCCTGGGGCCCAGCCGCCACTACATTTACCCAGTGTGCAGTTAGGGATATATAGCGTCCCTGGCCGTGCTTACTGGTCCACGTATCTGTGGTTAGGTGGACCTTGCCACAGATGGCGTTGCGCAGTGCAGACTTGATTTTATCGGATACTTGGTTGTGCAGGGAAGGCACGGCTCTCTTGGAGAAGTAGTGGCAGCTGGGAACAACATACTGTGAGACAGCAAGCGACATGAGCTGTTTGAAGCTGTCTGTGTCCACCAGCCTGAATGACAGCATTTCATAGGCCAGTAGTTTTAGAAATGCTGGCATTCAGGGCCAGTGATCGAGTGTGGCTAGGTGGGAATTTACGCTTTCTCTCAAATGTTTGTGAGATGGAGAGCTGAACACTTCCGTGTGACATGTTTGAGATGCTTGGTGACGGAGGTGGTGGTGTTGGTGGTACATCCCCTGTTTGCTGGGCGGCAGGTGCCAACGTTCCTCCAGAGGCGGAGGAAGAGGACGAGGCGGCAGCAGCAGAAGAGGCCGAGGCGGCAGCAGCAGAAGAGGTAGCAGGGGGAGCCTGAGTGACTTCCTTGTTTTTAAGGTGTTTACTCCACTGCAGTTCATGCTTTGCATGCAGGTGTCTGGTCATGCAGGTTGTGCTAAGGTTCAGAACGTTAATGCCTCGCTTCAGGCTCTGATGGCACAGCGTGCAAACCACTCGGGTCTTGTCGTCAGCACATTGTTTGAAGAAGTGCCATGCCAGGGAACTCCTTGAAGCTGCCTTTGGGGTGCTCGGTCCCAGATGGCGGCGGTCAGTAGCAGGCGGAGTCTCTTGGCGGCGGGTGTTCTGATTTTGCCCACTGCTACCTCTTTTGCTACGCTGTTGGCTCGGTCTCACCACTGCCTCTTCCTCCGAACTGTGAAAGTCAGTGGCACGACCTTCATTCCATGTGGGGTCTAGGACTTCATCGTCCCCTGCATCGTCTTCATCCCTGACCTCCTGTTCAGTCTGCACACTGCAGAAAAACGCAGCAGTTGGCACCTGTGTTTCGTCATCAGAGACGTGCTGAGGTGGTATTCTCATGTCCTCATCATCAGGAAACATAAGTGATTGTGCGTCAGTGCATTCTATGTCTTCCACCGCTGGGGAAGGGCTAGGTGGATGCCCTTGGGAAACCCTGCCAGCAGAGTCTTCAAACAGCATAAGAGACTGCTGCATAACTTGAGGCTCAGACAGTTTCCCTGATATGCATGGGGGTGATGTGACAGACTGATGGGCTTGGTTTTCAGGCGCCATCTGTGTGCTTTCTGCAGAAGACTGGGTGGGAGATAATGTGAACGTGCTGGATCCACTGTCGGCCACCCAATTGACTAATGCCTGTACCTGCTCAGGCCTTACCATCCTTAGAACGGCATTGGGCCCCACCAAATATCGCTGTAAATTCTGCTGGCTACTGGGACCTGAGGTAGTTGGTTCACTAGGACGTGTGGCTGTGGCAGAATGGCCACGTCCTCTCCCAGCACCAGAGGGTCCACTAACACCACCACGACCGCGTCCGCGTCCCTTACTAGATGTTTTCCTCATTGTTACCTTTCACCACAATAAGAAAAAAATTATTTGGCCCAATGTGTTGAATTCAAATTCAGGCCTTTTTTTTACAGGCACCTAACACTATCTGGTTATCTATTTAGGTAACGTATTACACTAATAAAGGCACAGCAGTAATGACAGATTTAGCTGAATATAAATTATAGGCCTAGTATTTAGGCGCTGGGTGACAGGTATACGTTTACGGACAGAATTAAACTTGGAAATGCACGGTAGCGTGTGTGTGAAGTAATTGAGAATGACCCTATCCGCACCTTCAATCTAATATACCCTTTTATGGATAGATTTAAAGTAGGCCTTATACAGCAGAAACCACTGATTTAGGGGATTGCTAAGTTGGGAATTGTATTCAACCCAGAACAAAAACTGTGCTTTGGCGGACACTAAATAAATTTACCAGCCTCAGCTATAAACATAGATTTAGCTGAATATAAATTTTAGGCCTATTATTTAGGCGCTGGGTGACAGGTATACGTTTACGGACAGAATTATTTAAACTTGGAAATGCACGGTAGCGTGTGAAGTTATTGAGGAGGACATTATCCGCACCTTCAATCTAATATACCCTTTTATGGATAGATTTAAAGTAGGCCTGATACAGCAGAAAAAAAATATTTAGGGGATTGCTAAATTGGGAATTGTATTCAACCCAGAACAAAAACTGTGATTCGGCAGACAGCAGACAGTATTACAATTGGCTAGCCACAGCTGAAACACCAGATTTAGGGTCCATTCACACGTCCGTTGTTTCTTTCCTGATCTGTTCCGTTTTTTGCGGAACAGATCTGGACCCATTCATTTTCAATGGGTCCTGAAATAAAATCAGACATTGAGCTGTCTGTTTTTTTTCAGGACCCATTGAAAATGAATGGGTCCAGATCTGTTCCGCAAAAAACGGAACAGATCAGGAAAGAAACAACGGACGTGTGAATGGACCCTTAGGGTACTGCTATTTTGGCCAATTGTATTTTACCCCTCATTAAAATAGCAAACACAGCCAAGCCCCTGATGTAGGATATAGCAAAAAAATAACCACACTATTGATGGTTAAATGGACTTGGTGGCAGCTTGTGCCGCCGATCACCCAAGAAAAAAGTGACATAAAAACGCTCTGGGCAGCCTAAAAACAGTGAGCAATTAAATAGCAGCAGTTCAATGATCCACAGCTGTAGATCGATCACTGAATTAAGTGTTTTTGCTCAGTAAATCCCTGCCTAATCTCTCCCTAACAGAAGCAGCTGCAACCTCTCTCCCTACACTGATCATAGCAGAGTGACGTGCGGCGCTACGTGACTCCAGCTTAAATAGAGGCTGGGTCACATGCTGCACTGGCCAATCACAGCCATGCCAATAGTAGGCATGGCTGTGATGGCCTTGGGGAAAGTAGTATGACGCTTGTTGATTGGCTGCTTTGCAGCCTTTCAAAAAGCGCCAAGAAAGCGCCGAACCCGGACTTTTACGAAAATGTTCGGGTCCGTGTCACGGACACCCCAAAATTCGGTACGAACCCGAACTATACAGTTCGGGTTCGCTCATCCCTAGCTATAAGTGCAGGAATGAATGGCGAATGTATATTTCTTTTTCTAATGATATACGTCAATAAAGGTTTTTCTACATATAAGTGCACCAGCGAATGGCAAATGTATATTTCTTTTTCTATTGCAATATGCTGGTAAAGGCTTTACCAGATGTAACTGCAACAGTGAAGTGAGAATATATTTTTCTTGTAGTACTGAAATGCGCCCCTATATGCTTACACCAGAAATAACTGAAGAAATGACCTGAGAATATATTTTTCTTATTGGACCGAAATTGACCACTATATGCTTTAACCAGAAAAAAAATTAAGAGTGAAGTGCGTATATATTTTTCTTGTCGGAAATACGCCCCTATATGCTTTCACCTGAAATAACTGCAACAGTGCAGTACGCAGGGCCGCTGATAGAAATCATGGGGCCCCGTACAGCATACATGACGGAGCCCCCTTCAGCTCCACCCCCTGATCCCTCCTTCAGCCACACCCCTGGCCCCGCCCTTGGCCCCTCCCCAGACGCCGCCTTGAAACAACATGCAGATTTGTCTACAAGTGATATTTATGGCGCTGGGGGGTCGTCTGTGAATGGCGCTGTTATGGAGGGGATCTGTGAATGGCACTGTTATGGAGGGGATCTGTGAATGGCACTTTTATGGAGGGGATCTGTGGATGGCACTGTTATGGAGGGGATCTGTGGATGGCACTGTTATGGAGGGGATCTGTGGATGGCACTGTTATGGAGGGGATCTGTGGATGGCACTGTTATGGAGGGGATCTGTGGATGGCACTGTTATGGAGGGGATCTGTGGATGGCACTGTTATGGAGGGGATCTGTGGATGGCACTGTTATGGAGGGGATCTGTGGATGGCACTGTTATGGAGAGGATCTGTGGATGGCACTGTTATGGAGGGGATCTGTGGATGGCACTGTTATGGGGGGATCTGTGGATGGCACTGTTATAGAGGGGGATCTGTGGATGACACATACCGTATATAGCATCTTATGCTATGTGTCATCCACAGATACCCCTCCATAACAGTGCCATCCACAGATCCCCCCCATAACAGTCATCCACAGATCCCCCCATAACAGTGTCATCCACAGATCCCCCCATAACAGTGTCATCCACAGATCCCCCCCATAACAGTGTCATCCACAGATCCCCCTCCATAATGGTGCCATCCACAGATCCCCCCCATAAGTGTCATCCACAGACCCCCCGGCCCCCCTCATAAGTGTCATCCACATGACAGACCCCCCCCCCATAACAGTGCCATCCACGGATCCCCCGCCCTCCCTATAACAGTGCCGTCATGACGTCATCCATATAGATCCCCCCCCGCCACTCACAGTAGTATACATTAATAAATCGGTGCAGCCGTGCAGGCTGCAGACAGTAACTTTAATTTTAGCACAGGCACAGCGCTCATCTCTTTACTAAAATACTACCTTACATTCAGCTCCTGCCTCCTCCCTCCACCCTCCAGCCTCCAGTAACAAGTGCGGGCGGCAGCGCTCACTCACTGACGTCACGCGCCTGCGCCGCCTAGTGGGAGGAGCAGGCGTGTGACGTCAGTGAGTGAGCGCCGCCCCCACACTGCCTGCTGTTACTGGAGATCGCCACTACGATATCAGCACATCAGCCTGATCCACCCCCTTTGATCTGCCGTTTCCAACTTGCGCTACCCCCGGAGCACCAGCCTGAGCGCTCGTTCAGCACAACAACACTGCAGCAGGAGGATCTCCCCGGCCTCCAGCGCACCAGCCGAACAGCGCCGCCCAGAGAGGCTTCCCCCGTGACGTCACTGACTCAGTCCCCGCCCCTTTAACCTTTAGAAGCGCGCGCTCCCAGACACATGGTGAGCGACGCCAGATACAGCAGCAGCACACTGGAGCCAGCCCACTGACAGCAAAAAAATTAAAATGGCTCGGGAGTCGGCAGCCCGGGCCCCCCTGCCAGCCGGGCCCGGTACAACTGGGCCAGCTGTACGGGCCTATCAGCGGCCCTGGCAGTACGTATATATATTTCTTGTTGTACTGAAATACACCCCTATACGCTTTCACCAGAAATAATTGCAGAAGTGAAATGCGTATATATTTTTCTTGTAATACTGAATAAGATACTAAGATATAAGCCCCTAAAGGGTGTTTCATCATAACACTTGCATCCCAATAACAAATAGCTGGAATGACAGAGCTGTCTAATGGCTATTTGGATCCCCAAATAATCGTTCCCTGGAGTTGTAAATCACTTTCCTATCAATGTCCCTAGCGCCTTCTGACGTCTCTCCCTGCACTAAGATGCTGTGAAATGATTCCTCCCTATCCTTTCCCTGCACAAATAGTTTTTTCTGTCTTTTTTTTTTCAACAATGAGGTTTTTCCAATTGGTGTCCCTAGCACCTTCACACGTCTGTCCCTGCACTCTGAAGGCTGGAAAATAGCAGAATCTAAAATGGCTGCCGTATTTATAGGGCTGTGACATCACAGGCCTGGCTGGCTGCTGATTGGCTGCATGCAGGCATGTCAATCTGGGTGATTCCGCCTTACCAGAGTTCCTTGCCCCATGTCCTCAGTCCTCACACATATAGCCGCCATTTTTGGAAAATTGTGATTCGTTACCACGAAGGGCGAGGAAATTCACATTCGTTGTGAATCAAATTTTTCCTGAAATTTTAAACGAATTCCACTTCGTCAGCTTCAATTCGCTCATCTCTAATTATAAACACTCTTACTGATAAGAATGCGGCTTAAATAAGTGTTTATGACCTCTTAGGGTACTTTCACACTAGCGTTTTTCTTTTCCGGCACCGAGTTCTGTCAAAAGGGCTCAATGCCGGAAAAGAACTGATCAGGTATATCCGCATGCATTCTGAATAGAGAGTAATCTGTTCAGGATGCATCAGGATGTCTTTAGTTCAGTCATTTTGACTGATCAGGCAAAAGATAAAACCATAGCATGCTACGGTTTTATCTCCTGTGAAAAAAACTGAAGACTTGCCTGAATGCCAATTTTTTCCACAGGAATGTATTAGTGTCGGATCCGGCATTCAAAATACCAGAATGCCGGATCCATCCTTCTGCGCAGACCGAAAAAAAAGGTGAAAAAAATAAATGCCAGATCCGTTTTGCTGGTTGACACCGGAAAGACGGATCCAGCATTTCAATGCATTTTTCTGACTGATCAGGTATTTTTAAGACTGATCAGGATCCTGATCAGTCTTACAAATGCCATCAGTTGGTATATGTTTTCCGGCAACGGAACTGCTTGCCGGATCACTCTTCTGCAAGTGTGAAAGTAGCCTAATGGTACTTTCACACTAGCGTTTTTCTTTTCTGGCACAGAGTTCCGTCACTGAGGCTCTATACCGGAAAAGAACTGATCAGGTATATCCCCATGCATTCTGAATGGAAAGTAATTCGTTCAGGATGCATCAGGATGTCTTCAGTTCAGTCATTTTGACTGATCAGGCAAAAGATAAAACCGTAGCATGCTACGGTTTTATCTCCTGTGAAAAAAACTGAAGACTTGCCTGAATGCCATTTTTTTCCATAGGAATGTATTAGTGTCGGATCCGGCATTCAAAATACCAGAATACCGGATCCGTCCTTCCGGTCTGCGCATGCGCAGACCGAAAAAAAGGTGAAAGAAATTAATGACGGATACCGGAAAATAACTGATCAGGTATATCCCCATGCATTCTGAATGGAGAGTAATGCGTTCAGGATGCATCAGGATGTCTTCAGTTCAGTCAATTTGACTGAGCAGGCAAAAGAGAAAACCATAGCATGCTACGGTTTTATCTCCGGCAAAAAAAAACTGAAGACTTGCCTGAATGCCGGATCCGTAATTTTTCCCCATAGGAATGTATTAGTGCAGGATCTGGCATTCAAAATACCGGAATGCTGGATCCGTCCTCCCGGTCTGCGCATGTGCAGACCGGTAAAAATGTGAAAAAAGATACAAGACGGATCCATCTGTCCGCATGACAAGCGGAGAGATGCATCCGTTCTTGCAATGCATTTGTTAGACGGATTCGCATCCGGATACATCTCACAAATGCTTTCAGTCACATCCAGATCGGCGGATCCGGCAGGCAGTTCCAACGACGACTGCTTGCCGGATCACACTGCCGCAAGTTTGATGGTAGCCTTAGTAGTTTAGAGATAAGGTTTATTAGATGACTGGAACAAAGTTAAAGTGAAAGAACGAGTCACAGAGTTAGAAAAACAGTTACCTTTCGAGACAGAATGGCTCAATATTTTTAATAAAGGCCAATTTAAAATAAGATTTTTTTAGCCAAAAATATGTAAAATGCATCATAAGCAAAAATTTCCTCCGAAGGTGTACATAGCCTTTATAGGGTTTGTCTCACTTCAGCAAATGGTATTTCTCATTGTGATTGTCCATATTGCCTCCTTTGATGCCTGGATTCATTTTTATAAATTATACACTGCTCGTTTATATGCAGCGCAGATGCAAGGTGGCCGGGAAGTGCGCTGCTGCACATGTGTGTCTATGGGCTTTCCCATGATCTCAGCTTGAGCAAAGCGAAGCATTCAAAGCGGAATTCTCTCTGAAGTTTAGGAAAACTTCGATTCGCAACAGATCCGAATTTCCTTTCACTTTGTGGAAACAAATCAGATTTTCCTAAAATGGTGGCTGCACGTGTTACAAAGTGAAAGTAAAAAGCCTGGGAATGAGAGATCACCTATAATGCTGTGCAGCCAGCCAATAGTGATGGACGAACATCGGCAGGGATGATTCACGAACGTGCAAACGCAATCAAATGTTCACGAACCGCAAGTTCGCGGCGGGCCCCATAAACTTTAATGGCAGGCGAACCTTAAAAACCTTCAGGTCCTATTTGCAGCCACCAAATACTTACTAGAAGTGCACGAATCGTCCCACAACATGGACAGTGACATACCAGAGGGGGATCAATGGCAAAAATTCCCACAAAAAAATATGTATTTTAATCAGGGGCCATTTTTATGCATCTTAAAGGGAAACTATCAAAAATGTGGCCTGCTGAAGCCTAGAAAAATTTGATTTTAGGCCACGGGAGTACAGTCCCCAAACATTATGCATTCCCGGACAGAAAACATCAAGTGATTATGTGGTTGGAGGTATATTAGACAGTCATTGGATATCAATTTTACTGCAGGCAATTGGAGTACAGGCCCCAAACATTAGGCATTCACCGTACAGAAAACATCAAGTGATTATGTGGCTGGAGGTATATTAGAGGGTTAATGGATATCAATTTTACTGTAGGCCAGTGGACTACAGGCCCCAAAAATTATTCATTCACCGTACAGACAAGAACAAATGATAATGTGGCTGGAGGTACATTAGGTGGTCACTGTATTACAATTTTACTGTTGGCCAGTTAGATTACAGGCCCCAAAAATTATGCATTCACTGTACATAAAAGATCAAGTGATTATGTGGCTGGAGGTATATTAGACAGTCATTGGATAACAATTTTACTTTAGGCCAATGGAGTACTGGCCCCAAAAATTATTTATTCAATGTACAGAAAAGAACAAGTGATTATGTGGATGGAGGTATATTAGACGGTCTTTGGATATAAATTTTACTGCAGGCCAGTACAAATACATGTCAAATACATATGTTTGAAAGAACTAAAAATATAAAAGTGGATTAAAAACATGGCTAACAAAATCCCCCCTCTTGAATAAACCCCAAATGATAATAGGTGAAATTCGATAACACGTGGTCGTCACAGGTGTTAAATTCCTCTGAGGCCCCAACAATTAGGCATTCACCGTACAGAAAAGATCAAGTGATTATGTGGCTGGAGGTATATTAGACAGTCATTGGATAACAATTTTACTTTAGGCCAATGGAGTACTGGCCCCAAAAATTATTTATTCAATGTACAGAAAAGAACAAGTGATTATGTGGATGGAGGTATATTAGACGGTCTTTGGATATAAATTTTACTGCAGGCCAGTACAAATACATGTCAAATACATATGTTTGAAAGAACTAAAAATATAAAAGTGGATTAAAAACATGGCTAACAAAATCCCCCCTCTTGAATAAACCCCAAATGATAATAGGTGAAATTCGATAACACGTGGTCGTCACAGGTGTTAAATTCCTCTGAGGCCCCAACAATTAGGCATTCACCGTACAGAAAAGATCAAGTGATTATGTGGCTGGAGGTATATTAAAGGGTTAATGGATATCAATTTTATGCAGGCCAGTGGACTAAAGGCCCCAAAAATTCTTCATTCACCGTACAGACAAGAACAAATGATAATGTGGCTGGAGGTACATTAGGCGGTCACTGTATTACAATTTTACTGTTGGCTAGTTAGATTACAGGCCCCAAAAAGTATGCATTTACCGTACATAAAAGATCAAGTGATTATGTGGCTGGAGGTATATTAGATGGTCAATGGATATCAATTTTACTTCAGGCCAATGGAGTACAGGCCCCAAAAATTATTCATTAACCGTACAGACAAGAACAATTGATAATGTGGCTGGAGGTACATTAGGCGGTCACCATACAGATGTAGCATCGCTAGTTCTCACAGTGGAATCGCGTGAGCGCAGAGAGATATCCAGTTTCATTACCTACGAAAAGCACAAAAAGAATAAGAAAATTCAGGGTGCAATTTGGGTTCGTAACCAGCAGATGGTGCATGGAACTGCAGTTTAATATGGTAGTATTTGTACGTAATTAGGGTTGAGCAAACCCTAACTGGATTTTTTGACCCGGAACCGAACCCGAACTTTTCAGTAAAAGTTAGGATTCGGGATCGGTGTTCAGCTATTTTATGGAGCTTTTTGAAAGGCTACTAATGGCATGGCTGTGATTGGCCAGTGCAGCATGTGACCCAGCCTCTATATAAGCTGGAGTCACGTAGCGCTGCACGTCACTCTGCTGTTACTAGTGTAGCGAGAGGATGCTGCTGCTGTGAGGGAGAGAATAGGACAGAATCTTTAATCAGAAGTTCTTGTTAACTCTGTGATCTACATAGATTTAGTTTTGTGGGTGCAGTGCACAATCTTTTTACCCTGCCCTGAGCCCAGTGACACAGAAAAAGAACTTTTATCCATCTGTTAGTTAGGTGGGCGGCGGCGGCCATTTTATGCAAGCTCAGTGCACCAGCACAGCATATGTGCTTTTGTGACATTCAAATCCAAGCTTAAATACTGGAATAATAATCTGGGTTTAAAAAAAAACACCCATTTTTGACGATATCCTACATCTGGTGCCTTTGCAGCATTTGTCAGTGTGAAATAGAAGCTTGCAATACTTCAATAATTTTCTGGGTTTAAAAAAATCACCAATTTTTTGCAAGACCCTACATCTGGGGCCTTTTCAGCATTTGTCAGTGTGAAATCCAATCTTGAAATACTGCAATCATCTTCTGGGTTTAACAAAACATCAATTTTTGGCAATACCCTACATCTAGGGCCTATGCTGCATTTTTTTGTGTGAAATACAAGCTTGAAATACTGCAATAATAATCAGTGTTTAAAAAAACACCCATTTTTGGCAACATCCTACATCTGGTGCCTTTGTAGCATTTGTCAGTGTGTTAGATAAGCTTAAAATGCTTCAATAATTTTCTGGGTTTAAAAAAACACCAATTGTGGACAAAAAACACATTTTGCAGCCTATGCTGCATCTGTCAGTGTGAGATACACACGTTAGATACTGGTGTTCTATTCTGTTATTAAAAAAACACCCATTTTGGGCAAAATACTTAATTTTGCAGCCTATGCTGCATTTGTTAGTGTGACATAGAAGCTAGAAATACTGCAATAATATTCTGGGTTTAAAAAAACACCCATTTTAGGCACTATCCTACATCTGGTGCCTTTGTAGCATTTGTCAGTGTGTAAGACAAGCTTAAAATGCTTCAATAATTTTCTGGGTTTAAAAAACACACATTTTGGGCAAAAAACACAATTTGCAGCCTATGCTGCATCTGTCAGTGTGAGATACACGCGTTAGATACTGGTGCTCTATTCTGTTATTAAAAAAATACCTATTTTGGGCAAACAAATTAATTTGCAGTCTTTGCTGCATCTGTCAGTGTGAGATACATGCTTTAGATACTGGAGTATTATTCTGTTATTAAAAAACACCCATTTTGGGCAAAATACTTAATTTTGCAGCCTATGCTGCATTTGTTAGTGTGACATAGAAGCTAGAAATACTGCAATAATATTCTGGGTTAAAAAAAAACACCCATTTTAGGGGGGGGGCGGAGTTAGCGCCGGACTGTGATGGCAGCATAGTTAGGAGCTCTCCGTGCTTGATCCTTTAAAGCATCAGCATACACAAGCTGACAGACAGCAGCATGGTTAAGATCGGAAACCCTAGAGCTGGGGACACCTCTGGTGCCAGCAGGCAGCCGAACAACAACGGCGATATGGACAAATTCCTTAAAAAAGCGGCAGCTACCGTGGCGGCTAGAGAGGGCAAGATGGCGCCGAACCCGCCAAACAAGGTGAGCGAGCGTGCAGCTGAAACGTCTGAGGGGGAGAGAGACATAGAAGACTCCCATGGCAAGACCGCACTCCCTATAACTCGCCGCTTCCTGAAGCAGTTGTTAAGCAAAGCTATGGAGCCGATTCTAAGCGAGCTCACAGCCATGCGCCACGATATGCATCATATTGGCGACCGAGTAGTCTCTCTAGAAACGCTACAGGCCGCAGTGATTGAACACCAACTGCGTCCTCCCTGCAAAAATGCCGCACGTACCTCAATGACCTCCAAAACGCAGTGGAGGATCAAGAAAACAGAGGACTCAGGAACAATCTGCGAGTCAGGGGGATACCAGAGACTGTCGCGGCAGCTGATATTCCTGGAGCTGTAACCGCTATATGCTGCTCCCTACTAGGACCCGACAGCCAGGCGGACATAATCATCGAACGTGCCCATAGGGCGCTCAGACCTAAACCCAAGGGGTCGGAACCGCCTAGAGACGTAATATGTAGGTTTCTAAATTTTCAAGTCAAGTCTGCGGTCCTGGAAGCAGCTAGGAACCAGGAGGAACTTTTGTACGAAGATTCATGCATTTCGATCTATCAAGACCTGGCACCGTCAACGTTGAAGAAACGAAGATCCCTGAAGCCCTTGACGGACTGGCTCAGGCTGAATAAGACCCCTTATAGATGGTCCTTTCCCTTTGGGATCTCGTTCTTCTATGCAGGCCGCCGCCTCAATATTAATACCTTCGCTGACCTGATGGGAGCCTATGATCATTTGCAGATTCCACCGATGGACATTGCGAATTGGGAGCTGTATCAAGACCTTACAGAGCTCCCGGAATTGCCGAAGTCCTCGCCATTCGAGCTTCCACGCACACCGAAGACCCAGAAGTTCAAGCGGAGGAACATGCAACTCACACCGTAGAGACTGTCCTTATATCGTAACGACATGCTCTAATTGCTCCGTCTTTCCGCTAGACTTCCTCTTTACCTATCATTCTAACTTTCCTGCTTACTACCCATTCCCCCCCCCCTTAATACCAGCGGTATGTTGAAAAATTATGTTTAACTTCTTCTCACCCTGTCCCCATTTTACCCTCCCCCCCCCCCCCCCCTCTCCCCCTCTCCCTATCTTGGCAGCTTCCTCATTGTCTGTCTTTAAGTCACTTTCTGACTTTTATCCAGTGCTTAAAGGATCACAATAGGGTTGATTAACCATTTCCCCCCTTGTGACCCTTTTGTCCTACATTGTTCAAACCCATTACAGTGGGTACCGTTACTTGAGATATTTCAACCACGTTATTTACTGTTTTGTTTATTTTGTTTATTTTGTTTTGAAGGTACATGTACTCCGTGCCCTAAGGATCCATCAGATGCAAGAGCTCCCTCTGGGGCCCATGCTCGCCCGAACTCCATCCAATACTCTCAGCAATAGTGCGTTCTCCTGGGAAAGGAAGGACCCGCAGCAAGGTAACACATTGTACATTAAATATAATGGCTGACCTATCATTTGCGTCCTACAATGTCAAAGGCTTTAATTCTCCCTCTAAACGGAGTCAGGTTTTCTCATTGTTACGCAAATCGGGAGCCAATGTCCTACTTCTCCAGGAGACGCACTTCAAATTTAATCATTACCCCAATCTCTCACATGGCCACTTTTCCCAGTGGTATCACTGTGGTGGTAATTCCTCTGCTTCAGGTGGGGTGAGTATTGGGTTTCAGAGGCGAGTCCCCTTTCAATGCACCTCTCACCTGCAGGACCCTGATGGTCGCTATTTATTGGTTAAGGGTAGTATCAGACCTCAGATATACACATTCATTAACCTTTATGCAACAAACACTGGCCACTACAGTTGGTTCTCCAAGGTTTTCCCTATCATTAACTCCTTTGCAGAAGGTTTGATCGTAGCGGGAGGGGATCTCAATGCTACCCTAAACCCACAGCTAGACTCCTCAACTTCAAAATCGGCCCTGGCGCTCAAAACCCTACGCTACATTAGAGAGGGTCTCTGGAACCTTCACCTTATAGATGTCTGGCATACGCTATATCCTACCACAGCCGACTATACTTTCTACTCTACTGTCCATGGTCCATACCAACGCCTGGACTACCTATTTGTTTCGAAGCAACACCTCCAATTCTGTCACAACCCTCAAATAGGATCCATCCATCTCTCTGACCATGCTCCTATCTCCCTTTCACTTTCAGCCCCCGCTCCCAAACAGAACAAATTCATGTGGCGCTTAAACGAATCCTTATTAGGGAACCTGAATACCAGAGATAAGATTGCCGAGCTCCTTGAAGAATACTTCACTTTAAATAAGGATCCAAACATCTCAGCCCTATCCTTATGGGATGCCCACAAGCCTTTTATTAGGGGACACTTCATAAGTATGGGAGCTTACCTAAAAAAAAGAGAAACAAAAGGCTTGATTCTCTATGTCAGAGAATACGATCCTTGGAATCCCAACATAAACGCTCTTTTTCAGCTCCACAGCTCCAAGAGTTGTCCGGTTGTAGAGCTGAACTGAAGTCCATGTTACAACATTCTACGGCTAAATTATTCCTGAATTCGCAACACAAATTCTTTGCTCATGGAGATAAAACATCCAAATTTATGATGCGAAGGATAAAGAATAGAAGATCGACGAATTCCATCCACCAAATAGAATCCCCTCAGGGTTCACCCTTATACTCTTCCAAAGATATAGGTGCCCAATTTCGTGAGTTTTATGAAGCTCTCTATAATTTGCCTCACACGCTTACCCCCGAGACCCAGACATCCATCCTTTCCTCCTTCCTAGATTCACTCTCTATACCAACTATCTCCGAAGACCAGAAACAGAAGCTTGCTTCCCCTTTCACCCTGGGGGAACTAGCGGCTGCCTTAAAACAGACCCCTTCTGGCAAAAGCCCAGGCCCAGATGGCCTTCCAGTCCAATATTATAGAACATACCAACAATGCTTACTCCCCCACCTACTTGCGGTAGGGATATGACACAAGCCCATATTACCATAATCCCTAAAGAAGGGAAGGACCCTAAGCAGTGTGCTAATTACAGACCTATTTCCCTCCTCAATATTGATCTTAAATTACTGGCAAAATTATTAGCTAACAGTCTTTCAGTTTTCCTCCCCTCAGTAGTACACGGGGATCAGGTGGGCTTTGTCGAAGGTAGAGACAATACGGCCAGAGTATTAAATATAGTGCAATTCTATGCTAACCAATCTAGACCTCTCCTCCTGCTGAGCACGGATGCAGAAAAAGCGTTCAACAGAATTAGCTGGTCTTTTCTGCGACGCATCCTATACCGATTTGGCCTACCTGATCCCTTTGTGCAAGCCACTTTTGCAATGTATGCCCAGGCTTCGGCCTCTGTCTTGATCAATGGCGACTTATCAGACCCCTTTATCATTCAGAACGGTACTAGGCAAGGGTGCCCCCTATCCCCTTTGCTCTTCGTACTGGCTCTGGAACCACTTCTCCTAAAATTGAGAGCGGACACATGATTCCGAGGAGTGGTACTGGGAGGTACGGATCATAAGATTGCCGCCTTTGCGGACGACATCATGATTATGACATCCAACCCTAAGGACTCACTATCTGCAATCCAAAAACATTTAGATACATATAGCTCCTTTTCCAACTAAGCAAAAATCACTGGTAATCTGTGTAGGGATCCCCCAATCGACTCAAAGAAGCTTAAAAAGAGACTCCCCTTTCAACTGGTCCTCCCCCTACATAACATATTTAGGGATCAAAATTAGTCCTAACACCTCGGAACTATTTTCACTTAATTATACCTCATTATTAAAAGACATCTCCCATAGCATAGGTAAACTGGATATTCCAACCATCTCTTGGTTTGGCCAAAAGAATCTGCTTATGTCTTTGATACTTCCCAGCCTTACTTATTTACAACAGGTACTGCCCATTCCAGTCCCCAAAACCTACTATAACTCTAAAGAAACTATTCCTATTTCGTTTATTTGGGGAGGGAAGAAACCCAGACTGTCTTATGAACTTTTATCGCGTCCCAAGTGTTCTGGGGGTATTGCCCTACCAGACCCAGAGTTGTATGGAAAGGCAGTCCTATTGTCCAGAACAATAGACTGGCTTAGACCTGGTAGCACAAAACCCTGGGTTGCGATAGAGCAAGAGCTAATAAATAAACCCTTTAGATCCCTTTTGTTAGCCAACAAAAGCTCATGTATTTTACCCTCCTCGCCATACCCTGTTATTCAAGCCACTCTGAATGCGTGGAAATGGTTTCAATCCTCACACTGCTCAATACCCTTCCCTTCTCTTCTTTCAATTAGTGATATCCTGGGAACGGCATTGCCCGCAGTAACTGATTGTACCCCAAAGGAATTGAGGTACTCCTCTACCCCAATCCTCTCATTTTTTGATCCTAATGGTTCTATGCTCCAGCTCAAAGAGTTCCAAAAAATCTTCAATGCCGATTGCCTACACATCTCCTCCACGTCATATCTACACGCCTTCATCTCTCAGCACATATCAATAAGCGACCTTCTTCTTCACAACTTTATAAAAGACTAAATAATCCTTCAATCCCTACTAAACCAGCATTTATCCACCACTGGGAAAAGGATTTGGGACAGGAATTCTCCTTCTCCAACTTTTTTTTTTTTTTTTTTTTATATTAACAATTTTTATTGTTTTAACTAAGCAGTCACAAGTATCCATGAGAAAAAAATCATAAAAAACAGGCTTGATGATACAGATTACAGACATATGTGTCCAGGCAAGGTTGTACCCATATCCACCTCACAAAGGGGACATAGGTTATTAATAGAGTACAATTAATAACATAACTGTAACAAACAAAGATAGACATGAGGTGGTGTTAAATTGATATAGTTGAAGTTAAGCTACAAAGCAGCCGGCATGACACTTTATCCCAGATTTAGGCATTCAGTGAAAGGAAGTGAACTATGAAAATTTCCTGTATTCTCTCCAGGGTGACCATATTTGGAGGAATGTGTGTCTTGTTCTCAATTCCCAGTGAGATATTTCCTCTAGTCTATATATCTGATCTACTCTGTTAACCCACTGGTGAATCTTTGGAGTTTCTGATGAGAGCCAGAGGGATGGGAGAAGGATTCTGGCAGCTGCTAGGAGCAGAGAGAAAAGAGAGGATTTATGTTTGTTGTTACCCTCTAAACCCAAAGAGAGTAATATCAGCTCCGGGGTACATGGGAAGGACGTTTTACATATCTGATTACCAATCTTAACTATCTCTGACCACCAGGGACCTATTACCTTGCATGACCACCAAACATGAAAGAAAGTGCCCTTCTCTTTCCGGCATCTCCAACATGTATCCGAAGAGTTAGGGTTATACAGACTTATTTTGTCTGGTGTCTTATACCAGCGTAATAGTATCTTGTAGCTACTTTCCTGTAAACGGACACATCTGGAGATCTTATGGGGGGTAATTAGTATTTTTGCAATTTCTGAAGCTGACAATGATCTCTTCAAATCCCTCTCCCATAGGCCAATAGCCGCAGGTTTGGTATTGGAAAGGGGGGACTTAAGCGATTTATAAATTGTCGATATTAGTTTGGGGGGAGGGAGCAAAGTGGCTATCAACTTCTCGAACCAATCTGTTTCTGAGGGGCAAGGAGAGTTCCTTGTGAGGCCAAGGGTTTCCCTCTTAATGAAGTGGATCAGCATAAAGTTTTGAGCAGCTAAGCCCAATTTTTTGTATAGCTCTGAGTCAGGGGGAATACACCCCTCGGAATCCAGAATATCAGAGACCGGGAGCTTAGACGTTTTCAGAGTATTAGGACAGCTATCTCTGAGTTCTCTAGGGGCTATATCTAGGATATCTTTTACTAGTAAAAGGGGAGATGGCACGGTCAAAGCTCGACCATTAGTCAAGAACCACCTCCAAACTCTCAGAGTACTGCGAATCAAGGGATTAGCTATAGAGTTGAGAGGCGGGGGTGGCCTATTGGCCAATAGTAGGGCCCGAGCTGGGGAGGGTAAGAATGAGTTTTCCAGGGTAATCCATATTTTATGTGGTGGGCTTCTTATCCAATCCACTGCTCTAGAGAGCTGGATAGCCCTCATATACATTTCTGGGTCAGGTAGACCTATACCCCCTTGTGCTCTGGGCTTAGTGAGCGTGTGAAAGGAAATACTTGAACCTTTTCCTTGCCAAATAAATTTACGGATTATCCTGTTTAGGGAGGTAAAGAATGGCTTATGGATCTCAATGGGTAAGACCTGCATCAGATAAGTTAACCTCGTGATGACCAAGGACATGAGCATGTTTTTTCGCCCGAACCACGATAAGTATGGGAGGTTCAATGTGTCCAGCTGAGTAGTTATGGATTGTAACAGTGGTTTGTAATTAAGATTGAATAACTCTGTTAGGGAGGGAGTGAGCTTCACTCCAAGGTAAGTTAGTTGTTGGGAGCGCCAGTTAAAGGGGGAGTCTTTCTAAAGAGAAGAGAGAGCTAGGGGAGAGAGGCCAACATGCAGGACTTGCGACTTGGTGGGGTTAATTTTAAAATTAGATAAAGAACCAAAGCGGGTTAACAATGATAAAATGGTGTTTATGGATTTACAAGGGTTTGTCGTAAGAATGAGCAAGTCGTCCGCAAAGGCGGCTAATTTAATTTCTGAATCTTTAACAGGGAGACCTCTGATGTCCCCCTCCTCCCTAAGAACCTGCAACAGGGTTTCCATAACTATTACAAATAAGAGGGGGGAGAGGGGACATCCCTGCCTCGTACCATTTCTGATACTGAGGGGAGAAGATAAAGTTCCATTGACAGACACGGATGCCGAGGAGTAGGAGTACATGGAGAACACTGCGTTAATGTAGGACTCAGGGAACCCGAATTTAGCCATAGTTAACCTCATGTAGGTCCAGTGTACTCTATCAAAATGCCTTCTCGGCATCCGTGCCCATCAGAACTAGGGGGATGGAGTTATGGGAAGCATAAAATAAGGCATCCAGTACTTTCGTGGTGTTATCCTTTCCCTCACGCCCTTTGACGAATCCCACTTGGTCAGGGTTAATTAAGGAGGGTAAGAATGCCTGTATTCTGGTGGCTAGCATTTTGGCAATTAATTTGAGATCTACGTTAAGCAGGGAGATCGGACGGTAATTAGGGCATGCTGAGAGATCTTTCCCTTGTTTGGGAATTACCGTGATACTGGCTCTTGTCATATCAGCAGAAAGAGGTTGATTAAGCAAGGACAGATTACATAGAGGGAGTAGAAAGGGGAGAAGGGAGTTCTTAAAAGTTGAATAATAGGATATGGGGAGACCATCTGGGCCAGGACATTTACCCTTGGGGGTGGTGTTAATAGCTCTCGTCAGCTCTTGGATAGTAAAAGGCTTTATCATAGATTCACATTGAGATGGCAAAAGTTTCGGGAGGCGGAGGGAGTCAAGGAATTTATTGATGTTGGCCTCTCTTCCCAAGGAAGGTTCAGGGAGGTCAGAGGGAGGCAGATTATATAGTTCGGCATAGAAGTTTTTGAATTGCTCAGCAATCTCTTCTGCTTTGAAAAATAACTTTCCACTCGGGTCTTTAATAGACTGAACATATCTGGAGTTCCTTCTCTGTTTTATTCTCTGCATCATAAACTTGGATGTCTTCTTTCCGTGAGCGTAGAATTTTTGTTGCGTAGACAGGAAATATTTAGCCGTACGCTCATTCAAGAGATTTTTTAGCTTATTTCTGAGAGAAGTAAGCTCATCTAACTGCTGAGCAAGAAGAGATTGCTTGTGAGCTTTTTCAAGTATGTGGATATTCTCTAATAGGGACGAGTATTTTTTCTCTGATTCCCTTTTCAGGAAGGAGCATAGTCCAATCAGCCTGCCTCTGATATAGGCCTTATGAGCATCCCACAATGCGTGGGGGGAAACATCTGGAGTATTATTAGTTATAAAATATTCATCCAAGTAAGAGGTGATTTGGGATACGTATTGTGGGTTTCCCAGTAGGGACTCATTGAACCTCCAACTAGCAGTTCTTTTCTTCTCATCAGGAGGGTGAATGTCACAAAATATCGGGGAATGGTCTGAGCAGAGGCGTATCTATCACGAGGCAAACAAGGCATTTGCCTAGGGCGGCACTTGCCAATGGGGCGGCAAAATGCCTTATTTGCCTAGTGATAGTAAAATGTGGCAAACTTTTTTCCCCCTTTGTTCGCTGCTTGCCGATCCTTCACTATGCGAGCGGCATCGCCAGCGCTGCATAGTGAAGCAGGGACCTTCCTCCCGAGTCCTCCTGACTTCCTCCCGACCTTAGGTGTTCCGGAATTTTCAACTACTGCGCCTGCGCCGAGCAGTCTTTTTCGCGCATGCGCAGTGGAATATTCACAACACAAGCGGCAGCCACGGGAAAAGTCTACATACCTCCCTCCTCACACAGACAGTCACAGAACAGAGTTGGCCACTTCGCCTGACTCCTGGCCTGCCCTGCGAGGAATGTCCAGGTCCAGTCCAGGCAGAGGAACAGGAGTGAGTGAGACGAGAGTTTAAAAGCAATTAGTGCACTGTGAGAGTGAGACTCATAAATAAAGGTGGTATGTCAGACTGTCTATGGTGGCCCTGGCCTCTCCTTGAGGCTGCCCCATACAGACTGTATGGGGCAGCCTCAAGGAGAGGCCAGGGCCACCATAGACAGTCTGACATACCACCTTTATTTATGGGGGCAGTCACAAGGAGACACAAAACTGTATGGGGGCTGCCACAAGCAAATAGTGCACTCTGCACTGTGTCATAAATAAAGGTGGTATGTCAGACTGTATGGGGCAGCCTCAAGGAGAGGCCAGGGCCACTATAGACAGTCTGACACACATACCACCTTTATTTATGACACAGTGCAGAGTGCACTATTTGCTTGTGGCAGCCCCCATACAGTTTAGTGTCTCCTTGTGGCTGCCCCGGCCCCCGCCCCCCATACAGTATAACGTCTCCTTATGTCTGTCCCCATACAGTATGTATAATGTCTCCTTGTGGCTGCCCCTGCCCCCTATACAGTATATAGTCTCCTTGAAGCTGCCCCCATACAGTATACCGTCTCGTTGAGGCTGCCCCATACAGTATAACGTCTCGTTGAGGCTGCCCCCATACAGTATAACGTCTCGTTGAGGCTGCCCCCATACAGTATAACGTCTCCTTGAGGCTGCCCCCATACAGTATAACGTCTCCTTGAGGCTGCCCCCATACAGTATAACGTCTCCTTGAGGCTGCCCCCATACAGTATAACGTCTCCTTGAGGCTGCCCCCATACAGTATAACGTCTCCTTGAGGCTGCCCCCATACAGTATAACGTCTCCTTGAAGCTGCCCCATACAGTATAACGTCTCCTTGAGGCTGCCCCCATACAGTATAACATCTCCTTGAGACCGCCCCATACAGTATAACGTCTCCTTGTGTTTTTTTTTCTTTTAAACGGGTATTTATCGCGATATATATCGTTATCACGAGAAATTTGATAATATTGTTATGCAAAACAGGAAAGGGTGGAGCCTAAAGAGGAAGGGGTGGGGTTTACAGAGGAAGGGGTGGGTCAAATTTATATTAGGGGGGTGCCCGAGTTTAGTCTCACCTAGGGCAGCACAAAACCAAGATACACCACTGGGTCTGAGAGGGTGATATCTCCAATTCTGGCTAAAGAGCAGTACTGCAGATGCTCCTTTGAGATAAAAATATAATCTATTCTACTGTAAGAGTTGTTCGGAGCTGAGTAGTAAGAGTAATCAATTAAGCTAGGGTTAATACATCGCCAAGTGTCTAATATCCCTAGGTGATGGAGATTGGAGTGAAGTGTCTTAAGGACACTAGAGGAGATAGAAGATTTCTTCTTAGAAGTATCTACGAGAGGGTTGAGGGGCAAATTAAAGTCCCCTGCTATTATTAGTATGCCTTCTCTATGGGCCTCTACAAGTTTTAAAAGAGAGGATAACCAGGGAATTTGGTTCGAGTTTGGTGCATATAGGTTTACAAAAGTGTAAAGTGATTGTCCTATAAGACCTTTAAGGATTAGGAATCTGCCCTCTGGGGTCTTGAGTATGGGCCTTGTATTGGAAGGCCACGCCCTTGTTGAAGCCAATACTTACTCCCCTCGAAGCAGCGCCTCCAGCTCCACAATGATACCAGACAGGGAATTTGGAAAAGGATAGATTAGGGAAGTTACCCTGTTTAAAGTGGGTTTCCTGTAAGAAAACAATGGAGCATTTCTCTTTGCTTAATTGGGAGAAAATTTGGCTTCTCTTGGGAGGGGATCTCAGCCCTTTAACATTATATGAGACAATCCTGAGAGTGTTCATGTTAAATCGCAATGAGAGGGGGAAAGCGGGTTAAGGAATAATCTCACCTTACAGGTGTGCATATCTGGTAGGATCAGAGGGGAGACGCTGCTTCGGAGTTCAGGAGTGCTCAACAATTTTCCTGGAGTATAGCAAAGTAGCCTACTGCTGGACCCGTCATGTCTAGGAACCAGAACGTAATAAAAACAAACATTATAACCCAACAGTGAATGCATTACTTTTAGGGAAGACATCCCTAAAAAAAAGAGGGTAAGTGTGAATAGTATTTGAGAAAAGAGAGAGTGAAAAGAAAAATTAAAGTGGAGAGAGAGAAGAGGGGGGAGATCACACAGTGAGTTGTTGTATCGCCCATAATGAAGGATGGGACCCAAGACAGGGTTCAGTAGGTGGCATCCACGAGAGGTGAGGCAAAAAAAAAAAGTGGGTAGTAGGAGAGGAGCCAGAGCAGGTATTTGAGAGAAGTAATAGGAAGAGCAGAGGAGACAAAGCCCATATGACAAGATTCACATTAGTCTGGGTCTTCCTGGTCTCCCATGACTAGTCTTCTTGGTGTCGACTTGGAGGGTCCTCTTCTGCCCCTTTGCGGTTTAGGGGTCCGCTGCTGTTTTTCCCAAAGTTCCAGGGGAGGAAGAGCTGGCAAGTCCGTCAGGTCTTGGACAATGTCCCAATTTTGTATGTCCAGGGGTTTAATTCCCAGTAGGGCATAAGCTTGACTGAGATCCTGGAATGTAGAGATATTGATCCTGCGGCCCTCAAATGCGAACGAAAGTCCAAAAGGAAATGACCACCTATATGGAGTGTTTCTCGATCTGAGCAAATCAGTAAGCGGTTTTAGGGAGCGTCTCTTCTTTAGTGTAGACTGTGCCAAATCTTGAAATATCAGGATGTCGTGACCATCCCATGCAACCGACCTTGCCTCCCTTGCCTTGTTAATGATTGCCTCCTTAACTTGAAAATGGAGGAATCTGCATATGATGTCCCTTGGAGGTGCATTGGGTGCAGGTTTGGGCTTTAAGGCTCTTTGGGCTCTTTCCAGAAGCACTTCATGTGCCGAATCAGGACCCAGGAGGGAGAGGCAGATCTGTACTATGGTATTAGGAATATCTCCAGGGGTGACAGTTTCTGGGACACCCCTGAAGCGCAGATTATTCCGCCTTCCCCGATTCTCCTGGTCCTCCACAGCTTCATATAAGGAGTTAATATTGGCCGTAATCTTGAGGAGGGAATGCTGCACAGCTCCCTGATGCTGGATGATAACAGCCTGCGACTCCTCTAGCGATTCGACTCGGCGTCCTATATGTCGGACATCTTGTTTTATAGCAAGGAGGTCTGAGCTCAGAGGCTCCAGCGCAGCCGACAATGAGGAGGTGAGGGCGTCTCTGAGGTACGCTCGGGAGATAGGTAAAGAGTCTGGTTCTTCCTCACCTCTATGTGAAGCTCCGGAGGGTTCCGTCTGTTTATGCGCAGCGGCGTGCGGCGAGGTCAGTGCCATCTTAGTTTCTCTAGCAGCGTATGCCGCGGCTGCTTTCTTGATAAACTTGTCCATTTCTCCCTCACAAGGAGCATTTTTCTGCTGGCCGGAGGAGTCGGCAGCCTTAGAGCCTCCTATTTTGACCATTTTTGGGTCCGACAAGCGGTAATTCCAAGCTGTAGGGCGACATAGTAGGGCGATATATTAGACGGAGCTACTGCTGCATGCGACCGGACAGATCAGGCACTAGCTCCGCCCCTCTCCTTCTCCACCTTGCCGAATTTAATGTCATCCCCGCACTATTTATCTAGATGTGTTCGCATACAGGAAAACGGGTATAAGATCCTAACCAGATGGTACAAAACACCAGATATTACAGCTCTGTACTCGGCAAGAGCTTCTGATATATGTTGGAGGTGCTGTATAGATAGAGGAACTTTTCTCCACATTTGGTGGGATTGCCCAATCATCAAGACCTGGTGGAAAGAAATTTTTCAGATTAGTAATCTAATATGCAAAACTAAGGTACAAATATCCCTGAACAAAGCCCTTTTTAACCTCGATGTAGATAAGGCAGTTCATCCGATGCAGCTTCTGATAGCAGCCCGATTATTAATCCCTAAATATTGGCTGTCCACCTCACTCCCCCCATAGAGCAGTGGAAACTAAAGGTTGACCAAATCTTCCGTTTTGAAGAACTTTCCTCATGGGAATCTAGAAATCACACAAAATTCCAACGCCAATGGCATCTATGGCAAAAGTTTAGACACCCAAGTTACACATAGTGACCGATCTCCCGTCTTTTAAATATAATTGACTCCTATCTTGGTCTGCTTCTCTGAAACAAAAATTAGACCCTTCGCTAACTCTTCACAATTTCTTCCTTTGTATATTCCATTGTGTTTATACCATATTTGTTGCTGGTTTTGCTGACAGTAAATTCCCGAATGGTGTAGTATAACTGTATAATTAATAGAAACATGGAATAATATCTTCTGCTGTATCTGATGTGAAACATATTTTGACATCTTTGTACATGCAACACGCCTTGCTAGGCATGTCAGTATCTATATATGTACCTTGTTACATTATATAAAATAAAATAAAATAATAAAAAAACATTTTAGGCAATACCCGACATCTGGTGCCTTTGCAGCAATTGTCAGTGTGAAAGGGAAGCTTGAAATACTTCAATAACTTTCTGTGTTTAAAAAAACACAAATTATGGACAAAAAACAAAATTTGCAGCCTTTGCTGCATCTGTCAGTATGAGATACACACATTAGATACTGGTGTTCTATTCTGTTATTAAAAAAAAACATTTTGGGCAAGATCCTAAATTTGAGAAATATGAGGAGAGCGTCAAATAAGGGACGTGGCCCCAATCGTATTGCTGCTGGTAGAGCTCCTGTTGCAGGGAGAGGACGTGGTCGATCTGTGCCAGCTACACGCACAAGTGAAACACCTTCCTCAGGTGCGAGTAGGCGACAGAACCTTCAGCGTTATTTGGTAGGGCCAAATGCGGCTCTACGAATAGTGAGGCCATAAGAAGTACAGGCGATAGTAGATTGGGTTGCTGACAGTGCCTCCAATTCCTTCACATTGTCTCCCACCCAGTCTCCTGCTAAAAGATCAGAGTTGGCACCTGCAGCCGATGTCCATCAGTCTTTCACCTCACCCCCTTGCAAATCAGCCAAGCAGTCTGAGCCCCAAGTCATGCAGCAGTCTCTTCTGCTTTTTGATGACTCTGCTAGCAGGGTTTCCCAGGGACATCCACATAGCCCTGCCCCAGAAGTGGAAAAGATTGAGTGCATTGATGCCCACCATGTTTCAGGATGAGTACATGGGAGGACCACCGCAGCATGTCTTAGATGATGACGAAACACAGGTGCCGAGGAGGGCAGGGGTGAAGACTGGGTGGAAGATGATGTGTAGGACAATGAGGTCCTCGACCCCACATGGAATAAAGGTCATGCGAGTGACCTGTGTAGTTCGGAGGAAGAGGCGGTGGTTGTACAGAGCCACCAGCACAGCAGAAGAGGGAGCAGGGTGTAAAAGCGGAGTAGCCGTCCCCTAGACAGTACACCTGCTACTGCCCACCGCAGCAAGGGACAGAGGACACCAAAGTCAGCTCCAAGGAGTTCCCTGGGGTGGCAGTTCTTCAGACAATGTGCTGACGACAAGACATGAGTGGTTTGCACACTGTGCAATCAGAGCCTGAAGCGAGGCATAAATGTTCTCAACCTGATCACAACGTGCATGACCAGGCATCTAAGTGCTAAGCATGAGCTGCAGTGGAGTAGACACCTCAAAAACAAAGAAAGGTCTCTGGCTTCTCCTGCTTCCTCTTCTGCTGCAGTCTCGGCCTCTTCATCCACCTCTGGAGTGACACCCTCTCCACAATGGTCCATGGAAGCTTTCAGCTCTCTATCTCCCAAACACTGGGGCAAAAGAGGAGGTACCCCCCTATCCACCCGCGATCCCTGGCCCTGAATGCCAGCATTTAAAAATTACTGGCCTTTGAAATGCTGTAATTCTGTCTGGTGGGGACAGAGAGTTTTAAAAGCCTTATGGCGGTGGCTGTCCCGCAGTATGTCGTGCCCAGCCACCACTACTAGTCATCCCTTCCCTGCACAACCAAGTGGGGGACAAAATCAGGTGTGCACTGTGCAACGCCATCTGTGGCAAGGTCCACCTAACTATGGATACAAGGATCAGTAAGCACACTGGGTAAAATCAAGTGGCGGCTGGGCCTGAGGCGGATAGCAGTTTAGCGCATGTCCTTCCACCACCGAGGATTGCAGGGTGCTTCAGTTTGCCTCCTGTTGCTTCCTCCTCTTACTCCGCTTCATCATCCTCTACCGCCTTCTCATCCGGTCAGCGTAACACCTTCACCACCAACCTCAGCACAACCAGGGGTAAACGACAGCAGGCAGTTTTAAAACTTATCTGTTTGGGAGACAAACACCACACCACGCAGGAGCTGTGGATGGGCATGGAACAACAGACCGATGAGTGGTTGGTGCCAGTGAGCCTCAAGCCTGGCCTTGTGGTGTGCGATAATGGGCGAAATCTCATAGCAGCTCTTGGACTAGCCGGTTTGACGCACATCCTTTGCCTAGCGCATGTGCTGAATTTAGTGGTGCAGAGGTTCCTTAAAAATTAATGAGCGATTACATGCTGCAGTATCTCCGCAACGACCGCCGAGTTGCCCACATTCTAACTTGTGCTGATTACTGGGTGGCCACGCTGCTGGATCCCTGTTACAAGGACAACGTACTGTCCTTAATTCCCTCACTGGAGCGTGATCATAAGATGCGCAAGTACAAGCATATGCTGGTAGGCACGCTGCTGGTGGCATTCCCACCTGACAGCAGGGGCACAGTGGAAGCACAAGGCGAAGGCAGAAAAGGAGGAAGAGATTGCCAACACAGCTGGGGCACCACCAGCACCTCAGAAGGCAGGGTTAACATGGCCAAAATGTGGAAAATCTTTGTCAACACGCCACAACAACCAGCATCACCAGCTGATATGGAACTTTTTAGCAGGAGGTAGCATTTCAGCAACATGGTGGAGCAGTATTTGTGGTCGGATAGGCTATCAGAAAGGTGAACCTAACCTATCTAACCCCTATCTACAACAAGCAGTAGAATTATGCCATAACTGCTGTGGTAGGGCAGCCTAAAGGGGCCAAAAAGAGCAGACCTTGTTTAGAGTAAATATATACATACCGTTACGACACCCGATTTTGAACGGAAAGACCTTTCACGATGAAGGTGCGGAATATACCGTATATATCACAGTGACTTCCATCCACCTTACCTCTTTGTCTTATGCACCGCCACATCGTTCTTGGAGATGGTTAATGCTGATGCAATTGAAAGAGTGGCTGGTAACCAGGAACGATTTACTCCTATGTTGACTAACATATGACCATATTATGAGAAGGTCTGAATCCTGAGAGCTGCAGACTGAAATAAACAATGATGAATCTGTTGGAAGGGCCTAGATGAACTCCAACCATCCGCCAAGGGCCCTGATCGGGCACCGACTGTTCCTGGTGGCAAAATACTTTACCTCTACTTATTCCCCAGGCCACACTTTCTATTAAGGGCCCAAAAGTTAGAACATGGCGTCTGCCGTCTTACTGTAGTAGTAATTTAAGTGAAGTGTAAACCCACCAGGCCTGGGGAACCATCCACAGGAATACATGGCTATTTTGATTAATGAGCTAATGTTGCCTGTAATAAGGACAGAACGTACACATAATACCTGCAGTTGTGACAGAAAATAAGCTTAAGGTCGTGATAAACTATGTATGCTGCGCCTGTAGTCGTGATAGGACTTGTCGTGTCAGAAGACATGACAGACTTCGTAAACTGCACCTTATACTGTACCTCCTACTGGAAGATGGACCGATACCCAGGACTTAGGCCGGACACCAACACCCTCAGCCCGAGTTTGTAGATGAAGTAAGCATGCCTGGGAGAAGATGAGGTCCGCAAAGGCAGGCTTGGGATGACTGCTTATAAAGAAAACAATGAAAACCCAACAACCTAGAAAATAAAAGAGAGTCAGAGAAAACAATAACGTGAGTGAGACTCTAATGACAAGCCACACGTGCGAGCCACCACAAGAAAATTGTATTGCGAGCCACAGATGACCGAGCCATGCCGAGGACAGAAAAAGACATGGAACTTACTTGTTGTGGGACCACGCAGCCGGCCTCGAATAGCGGAGTTATGTGTGTAAAATTTAAACGGAGAAGCCATGCGTGAGAGACTAATGGCGGAGTCATATGTAACACTAAAAAGGAGAAGTCGTGCCTGAGAGACTCTAATGGCAGAGCCATGCGTGAGAGACTCTAATGGCAGAGCCATATGTAACACTAAAAGGGGGAAGCCATGCGTGAGAGACTAATGGCGGAGTCATATGTAACACTAAAAGGGGAGAAGCCATGTGTGAGAGACTCTAATGGCGGAGCCATGCGTGAGAGACTCTAATGGCGGAGTCATATGTGTAACACTAAAAGGGAGAAGCCATGCGTGAGAGACTAATGGCAGAGTCATATGTGTACAACTAAAACGGAGAAGCCATGCGTGAGAGACTCTAATGGCAGAGCCATGATTGAGAGACTCTAATGGCGGAGTCATATGTAACACTAAAAGGGGAGAAGCCATGCGTGAGAGACTCTAATGGCGGAGCCATGCGTGAGAGACTCTAATGGCGGAGCCATGCGTGAGAGACTCTAATGGCGGAGCCATATGTGTGACACTAAAATGGAGAAGCCATGCGTGAGAGACTAATGGCGGAGTCATATGTGTAAACCTAAAAACGGAGAAGCCATGCGTGAGAGGCTCTAATGGCGGAGTCATGTGTGTAAAACTAAAATAGAGAAGCCATGCGTGAGATGCTCTAATGACGGAGTCATGTGTGTAAAACTAAAACGGAGAAGCCATGCGTGAGAGACTAATGGCGGATTTATTTATTTATTTATTTTTTTTATACCACTTATGCAGCACCAGTATGACTTGGGGACTCGCATGACCATGACCCTCTCCGACAATAAACCTAGGATGCTAACCAGCCTACAACCATATTGTACCCCTAATGAACAACATGAAGAACGGTCATTGGGCCCCCGAAGCCATGAGGCCCCCTGAAGCCAAGAGATTGACCTGGATGACCTTACAGTGACGATAAGTAATTAAAACGTGAGCCAGACTTATGGAAAATGCATAGACATTAGTGATCCGAATCACTTGCATGAACGAAACATTACCCAACTGCGAAATTGAAACAGATGGGAGAAAAACAAGAGCCAGGGGCATTGCAGTTCGCTAAGAAAAGACCCTCTTTGTGACAAAGGAATGAACAACATAGTAGGAACTTACTCCTATTGGCCCACTGTCTGCTAGGGAGCCATTTGGTTAACTGGGGCGGGAGATCAATCTGAGTGAATGCGAACCAGAAGCAAAGGAGACCAGTCTAAGTGAATGCAAACCAGGATTAAAGAACACCACCCATTTATTTTATTTTTATTATTATTTTTTTTTCTTCCCTTTCTCCTCTCTCTTCCCCCCAAGTAAACAGAAAAAGTTAGGCCTAAGGAATGTAACAAACCACAGAGGAAAGAAACGTAAGCCTGAAAAGAAAGCGGCTATCTTTATCGGAAGAGCAGTATCAGAGTGGTGTGCTGATAGCCCTAGTAAGAATACTGAGTAACCATTATGTAGCAATGAAAAGAAATGCAGCTTTAAGTGGAAGCAGAGTATAACACATGATGTAAGAACAAGTGGGTGAATGCAGCTCTGGATGTGAGTGGTGCCTAAAAACATGGTATGGGCACAGCTCTGTGTAGGAGTATGAGGAGCATAGTATAAAGCAGCCGTATGAATGCAATCTGAAAGTGAGCAGAGTATTAATGTAATGCAACAGCGGACGCATGAACGCAGCTCTAGTAGTGAATGGCGTATAGAACAAAATGTAAATGCAGACACACGAACGTAGCTTTGAAGGTAACAATCCTAACCACGATCATTTGACCATTGAAGCCCAACCCCCTTTGCCCCAAAGCGCTACAAGTCACGGACCGTGTAACCAAGTCCAATCCTACCGTGAATGCCAGCACTCGCCTGGCACCTTCTGCCATTGCCCAGGCGCAACCGAACCTCCACATGATGCTGCAGGATTTTATTTTTTATTTTTATTTTTTTTTCTTCCTTTTTTAAATCATCGACCATTGATCCACATTTACCATCACTTAAACCCAGCACGCGTAGCTTAAGCCAACTGCAAACATGCGCCCCGCATGTAACGCAGGTATCGGAAAACATACAACCATGCCCACTCTAAGCACATGCTACCCCAATAACTGTATGCAATGGCCCCACCAGGCCTCTGAATAGCCAGACAAACAATACAAACAACCATGGTTCAACCATTAGCGCCCAAACTCTGCTTCATCCCAGAGCGCTACATGTCACGGACCGCAGCGTGGGTCCCGTACAAACAACTCCGATCCTACCATGAATACCAGCGCCCTCCTGAGACATTCTGCCGTCGCCCAGCCGTAAGGAGCCTCCACACCATGCTGCTGTATCCTAGAGCTGACTCAGAGGTAGTGAAATCAGCTGAATCATCGTCAGCCTGGGCCCACAGGTGCCTATAAATAGCCTAGTAATCAGCCAGCCTGGGCCCACAGGTGAATGTAATTAGCCTTGTAATCAGCCAGCCTGGGCCCACAGGTGCATGTAATTAGCCTTGTAATCAGCCTCCCCTCCCACAAATGCAGCAATATATTTGCTTAATACGTGTGCACATGCCTACACGTACTGAATGATGGGTCAGCCCCCTTCAACTTCTGGGTCTCCAAATTGGGCACATGGCCTGAGCTTGACCTTTACACCTTAGAGGTGCTGGCCTGCCCTGCAGCCAGTGTATTGTCTGAACATGCGTCTAGCACGGCAGGGGGTATTATCACAGACAAGCGCAGCCGCCTGTCTACATCCAATGTGGACAAGCTCACGTTCATTAAACTGAACCAGGCATGGATCCCACAGGACTTGTCCGTACCTTGTGCAGAATAGACATGTATACCGGCCTTACCCAGCCATTGTTATACTACAGCGCAATTGCTCATTGTTGTACTTTTTATATTTCCCACTCTCTTGGGGTGTACCCTAATTTAAACAAAAATAAATAAAAATAAAACAAAAAACCAATGTTGGCTACCTCGTCCTCCTCCACTGCCGCTTCCACCTACACCACTACGTCCACCGCCTCCTCAACCTCCTACTCCATATGGACCTCCACCTCATAGATCAAGATTATTATTATTTTTTTAATGTATTTTATTTTATTTTAAGCCATTTTACTAATTTGTCTGATACATTGTTGGGGTACATATCCCAAATTTTTGACTGTGATATACCCCTGCTCTACATTGTGGACAGGTAAATAAGTTTCACTAATTTGTCTGTTACATTGTCGGGGGAAATTCACCAATTTTTGGCTGTGATATACCCCTGCTCTACCTAGTGGACAAGGAAATACATTTCTCTAATTTGTCTGTTACATTGTTGGGTGACAAATGCTCATCTTTTGCGCTAGAAAGTACATTTGCGGCCTACACTGCATTTAGGACAGTACGAATCAGGTGAGGCCAGAACAAGTACCGACTATAGTAAATTGGGGGACTGACAGTGCCTACAGTTCCTTCGCATTTTCTCACAGTCAGTCCCCTGCTGAAAGATCAGAGTTGGCACCTACAGCCCATGGCCATCTGTCTTTCAAACCACCCCCTTGCAAATCAGGCAAGCAGTCTGAGCCCCAAGTCATGCAGCAGTCTCTTATGCTTTTTGATGACTCTGCTTGCAGGGTTTCCGTGGGCCATCCACATAGCCCTGCACCAGAAGTGGAAGAGACTGAGTGCACTGATGCCCAACCACTTATGTTTCAGGATGAGGACATTGGAATACCACCGCAGCACGTCTCTGATGATGACAAAACACAGGTGCAAACTGCTGTGACTTTCTGCAGTCTGCAGATCGACAAGAAGGGCAGGGGTAAAGAGTGAGTGGAAGATGATGTGGAGGATGATGAGATACTAGACCCCACATGGAATCAAGGTCATGCAAGGGACCTGTCTAGTTCGGAGGAAGAGGCGGTAGTCGCACAGAGGCACCAGTACAGAAAAAGAGGGAGCAGGGTGCAAAAGCGTCTGTTACATTCTTGGGTGACATTTTACCATTTTTGCCGTGAATAAACCCCTGCTCTGCATAGGTGACAGGGACAGAAATTTCAAAAAATCGTCTGTTACATTGTCAGGTGACATTTTACCAATTTTGCCGTATACAAACCCCTGCTCTGCATAGGTGAGAGGGACCTAATTTTTGTAAAATCGTCTGTTCAATTGGTGGGTGACATGAACACAGTTTTGCCGTGAATAAAACCCCTGCTCAGAATAGTTGACAGGGATCAACGTTTTTAAAAATCATCTGTTCCATTGGTTGGTGACATTAATCCATTTTTGCCGATGAAAAACCCCTGCTCTGCACAGGTGACAGGGACTTACATTTATAAAATTCACCTTTAATTGACGCGCGCCCCCTCCTTTCATTCGATCCTTCGGCTTTAACAACTTGTACCACGTTTCCGCTCAATCACATTTCAGCCATTGACCTCCCTTGGATGTGGTATTCCTTTCTCACGCTTCCTCTCTGGCGTGGAACCCTGATTCGCCGCTAACCGTGATCAACATGGTAGGCACAGAAAAGAACATTGAAAGTTGATAGAGAAGATATCCAATTGGATCGTGGATGTCACTGGGACGTGCGATCAGGCAGAAATTATCTAGAGTCAACAAAGCGGCAGCAGGGTCTCTCCTGTCTAAGTTTCCAAATCCAAAATACCCCAGTGACATTTCTTATAATATTTTATTAATCATTCCAATAACAGGGCATCTTAAGAGTATTGTATTGTTTCCTTATCATCACTACCTCTCCGAGTCGGGAGTGGGTATTTGCCGCGCTCCCCCTCCTTTACTTGGAAGCTTCGGCTTCAATAATTTGTCCCACATTTCCGCTCGATCACATTTAATTTCATACATTGACCTTCCTTGGATGTGGTATCCCTTTCTCACGCTCCCTCTCCGACACTGAACCCTGATTCCCCGCTACCCGTGATCACCATGGTAGGCGCAGAAAAGAACATCAAAAGTTACTGACTGATGGGTCTGCCCCCTTCAACTTCTGGGTCTCCAAATTGGGCACATGGCCTGAACTTGCCCTTTACACCTTGGAGGTGCTGGCCTGCCCTGCATCCAGTGTATTGTCTGAACGTTTGTTTAGCACAGCTGGAGGGGGTTATCACAGTTTATATTTCCCAATATTTTGGGGTGTACCCTAATTTAAACAAAAAAATATATATATTAAAACCAAAAACCACATGTTGCTGCCATTTGCAGCCCTATAGCCCTTTCCATGACTTTTTTTAGAGTCATTTTAGTGCTCCAAAGTTCAGGTCCCCATTGACTTTAATGGGGTTCGGGGTCAAGTTCGGGTCAAGTTCGGGGGGGGGGTAAACTTAGAACGTGTCTTAAGCATCAAAAAAGGGGGGTCAATACATTCCATATTAGTTTTATTATTAGGCTCCATTCACACGTCCGCAAATGGGTCCACATCCGTTTTGCAATTTTGCGGAACGGGTGCGGACCCATTCATTTTCTATGGGGACGGAATGGATGCGGACAGCACACAGTGTGCTGTCAGCATCCGCATTTGCGGAGCGCGGCCCCAATCTTCAGGTCCGCAGCTCCGCAAAAGATAGAACATGTCCTATTTTTGTCCGCAGCTTGCGGACAAGAATAGGCATTTCTATAGGGGTGCTGGGCGGTTGTGTTGCGGATCCGCAATTTGCGGGTCCGCAACACACCACGGACGTGTGAATGGAGCCTTACAGTCCAGAGATTCCAGAATCTCTAGGGCTGCTGTTTCTTTTTCTTTTAAGGGAGACACAGACATATAAGAAACTGGATTCCAATCCTACAGTGCAGTACCTGGAGGAGCTCATAGTCATTCTGTCAATGGCGAAAAGTGACAATCTTATCTGTAAGTAGAGATGGCCCGAATAGTTCGCCGGCGAATAGATCCCGGCGAACACAGCTTGTTCGCGTTCACCACGGCGGACGAACATATGCGATGTTCGGTCCGCCCCCTATACATCATCATTGAGTAAACTTTGACCCTTGTACCTCACAGTCAGCAGACACATTCCAGCCAATCAGCAGCAGACCCTCCCTCCCAGACCCTCCCACCTCCCGGACAGCATCCATTTTAGATTCATTCGGAATCTGCTTTCACAGAGAGAGGAGGGAGAGTGTAGCTGCTGCTGATTCAATAGGGAAAGCATTAGCTAGGCAGTGTTCTGTGTCCACAGATTCATCTGCTGTAAGGACAGCGTCCTGACAGCACGCCATTCATACAGGGTGTGACAGAAAATACCTTGCAGATAAAAAATAGCTTCTCAAATAGTGGGGCTCGCCCCCCAGGAGGGGCGCCAGGCTCCGTAAAGGGGGGCTCGTTCAGGACCGGCCTTTGGGGTGTGCGGGCTGTGCGGCCGCACAGGGCGCCATAGCAACAGGGGCGCCGGGCGGCCGACAGCTCGCAGTGTAATATGCGGCAGGGAGATGAGCGCTTCCATTGTGGAAGCGCTCATCTCCCGTCTGATCAGAGGCCGGCGCAGGCGCTGGACGCGATGTACGGAGCGGGGGCCGGGGGAGGGACTGGGAGGAGGAGCTGGGGGCCGGCAATAGCGGTGGGGCGGTGCGGTCACTGTACTATAGCCCCGCCCCACCGCTCCCTCCGGTATACTAATATAAAATGTATTATTGAATTAAAAGTTATTAAACATGCCCCCCTCACTCCTAATATTACCGTATATCCGAATTTCTTCTGTATAATGCCGGCAGGCAGGCCGGGCGGCCGGCGCGTCCCTCAGTGATGTCACGTGCCTGCGCCGCCTGCTTTATGAATGAAGCAGGCGGCGCAGACAAGTGACGTCACTGAGGGACGCGCCGGCCGTCCGGCCCACCTGCCGGCATTATACAGAAGAAATTCGGATATACGGTACTATTAGGAGTGAGGGGGGCATGTTTAATAACTTTAAACGGCGGCGGGCACACGGAATCTGTGGATGGCACAGTTAAGGGGTGGGGGTCTGTGGATGGCACTGTTATGGGCTGGGGGGGGCACCGTGGAGTCACTGTTATGGGGTGGGGGGTCTGTGGATGGCACATATATAACAGTGCCAGCCACAGATCCCCCTGTAACAGTGCCAGCCACAGATCCCCCCATAAGTGTCCGTCATCCACAGATCCCACCATAAGTGTCTGTCATCCACAGATCCCCCAATAAGTGTCCGTCATCCACAGATCCCCCCATAAGTGTCCGTCATCCACAGATCCCCCCATAAGTGTGTGTCCGATCCACATTTCTTTCTTTTTTTATTCTCTTATACGTTAATAAGGATACAGTGTTATGCAGAGGTGTACTTATAACAATTTTATAGACAAATGATACTATTTACAGTCGCGCGGGGGGCGCAAAATGTTTTCTTCTTCCTAGGGGGGGCATGACAGAAAATAATTGAGAAGCACTGACTTATACCGTTACAGGGTGTCATTTACTCACAAATACCTCGCAGATAAAAAAAAATTCTATTTAATATTTTTCTGTGATCTAAACCCATTTGCAAGCCTGTGTGTGTCAGGCCCACACAGACTGTATTGTGGCCACTGGCTAGTGGCTAGACCTCCACTTATACCGTTACAGGGTGTCATTTACTCACAAATACCTCGCAGATAAAAAAAAACATTTGCAGAAATTCGCGTTCGTGAACGGAAAATTTTATGTTCGCGACATCACTATCTGTAAGGATGAATATAAATATCTTCTTAATTTGTGACCAACTATATCGACCATATATACTATCCCTAAGGACCAGAAGCAGAGACGGCCTATTCCAGGGAGACCAATAATTTCGGGCAATAATAGCCTTACGGAAAATATTAGCGAATATGAAAATTTCATCTCACCCTTTGTTCCCTCCTTACCGTCCTATGTCAGAGACACCAAGGATGTGGTTGCCAGATTACAGGAGATTTAGGTCACAGAACATACCTAACTTGCCAGTTTAGATATTGAGGCATTATATACCAATATCAAACACGATTTTGGAATTAATGCGGTAGCCTCTTTCTTATTCACTAAGGGCACGCAATTTCACGCTAACAATGAGTTAGTACTTACACTTTTACGTTTCCTTCTTACACACAATTATTTTTTATTCAATGAGCACCTTTATTTACAGTTAATTGGCACAGCCATGGGTAGTAAATGTGCACCGAATGTTGCAAGTTTATTTCTAGGGTGGTGGGAGGATACTATAGTTTTCACTGACAATTTTGAACAATACAAGCACATTTTATTTTGGGGGACAGTATATAGACGACGTTTTAATTTTGTGGGACTGCACTACAGCACTTTTTCACAAGTTTGTTGACAGTCTCCACAAAAACGACGTAGGTATGAAATTTACCTCTGAGATACATCAGCATACACATACCTTTCTTGATCTGAGAATCTCCATGGAATCTGGTGGCCGCATCAGTACGGAGGTTTACCGCAAACCCACTTCCACGAACAATCTGCTACATTGGCAGAGTTATCATCCTCTGCCATTAAAAAGAGGAATACCTACCGGACAGTATTTACGGGCGCGCCGTAACTGTTCCGATGACTCTGGGTTCCTCCGGGAATGTAACACCCTGTTCCATCGTTCCAGGTTTTCCGAAAAAGATGCTACCTAAAGCCTTCCATTGGGCCAAAAGCACCAATCGAGCTGACCTCTTATGTAAATAACAACCAATATGCATGGTCTCCCCAATAAGGTGCATTGGCACTTTTGATGTACAACACCGCAAGGTATTCCAAATCTTACAAAAGCACTGGCATATATTGTGTATGGATAATGACTTCAGGGAGGTGCTCTCATCAAAACCTACAATCAATTATCGGAGAGGGAAAAACTTGAGGGACCATTTGGTACATAGTTTTTACAGCACTGATCCCCCCAAAACAACGTGGCTGAAGTCCAATACAGTGGGAAGCTACCCTTGTGGTAGATGTAGCTTCTGCTCATATATCCAAAAGCTGAAAACTGGATGACAGAAAATATGAAATTAGACAATTCATTAATTGTCAGACAAAGGGTTTCTTTTATATTGCAAGGTGCCCTTGTTCCAAACTGTATGTGGGCAAAACATCCCAGGAACTCCGACGGCGAATCTGCCAACATATCAGCAGTATCAACACAAAATCAGATACGACAATATCAAAACATGTTAGAACTTTTCATAATGGTGATCCGAGATGTTTACAATTTTGGGGTCTATGTAAAAAAAAACTTAGGAGCACGCAGAGGAGATCTGGACAGAATTCTCCTTCAAGAAGAGACAAGGTGGATTTACCGCCTGGATAGCCTCAGCCCCAACGGCCTCAATTAAGGTTTCACATATTTATCATTTTTATAACATGGAAATCTGCACATTATACTGTTCAGTTGTGAAAACAGTATATAGTGAGCACATTAAACTCTGGAGTAATCAATAATTATATGTAACGATAAGGCAGGCACCTCAATAGGTTTTTACAGTGGTAGAGTTGGGGTAGCGTCAAATATATTAGATCAACTAGCTGATAGCTATAAATAATAAATGCTGTTGGAGGACCTAAACCCTATCTTACTACCAAATACATGGTATATAATATATAATATCAGATCTCAAAATACTATCAAACTTGTTGATTAACAACCTAGGTTAAACAAGTGCAGCATATAGAAAAGCTGGTGACAAGCTACAGTAGACTCTATACATTTGGATATTGGGCACAGTGCCTGCACTGTCTCTAAGTGCAAGTGCAGGCGCAGTGGCTACAGAACTCTGCTGTAGAGATGAAGACTGAGCGCAGGCGCAGTGCGCCACAGAAACGGAGATAAAAGACTAAGTGTAGGCGCAGCCGCAGTATTATCTCTTGCCGGCCTCAGATCGCTAAGAACGAAGCCTACTCTGCAGCGGGTCATAAGGTAACTCCCAATTGCAGATGACGAGAGAGTCCGTCACAGCTACAACCTGTATTCCTATAGGGCACTTTAAGTAGGCACTTTTATACTTAGGTTTCATTGGCCTTTATTTCCACAGTCAGTGAGAAGGTAGCCTATAAATTTCTCATACCAGCGTTTGCTACTCAAGTCTGCCCACTACCCCTGATGAAGCCAGATTTGCTGGCGAAACATGTTGGTGGGCCGTAATTAGGTTTTATCTGCTGAACTTCACCAGTGCTAGACTGAATTCTGTGCTCTAACAGTGTTTGTTCCACAAGTTCATGCCTCAATTGTGGGGGGTTATTAGTAATAGGGCACAGTGCAAAACCTTAGCTAATATAGCAGGGGATCAGTGCCCCCCCGCCTGCGCTCCTATGCTTTATACCAGTCTTGAAGAGCACTTGTGGGGTATAGCTAGTTATAATCTTTCAGTTAGCTCACATATGTTTACCTTTTCCACTTATTTTTAATAAAGAAAAAATTGTCCAGCTAAATCAATATACATCAATGAAAGGATCATAGAATCATGTAGTGTCCAGCAGTATTGATCCCTTTAAAACGTAACTTTTACTTATAATCTTATAAAATATTACCACAGTGGTGGTTCACCAGTGAAAAATAGTGAGACGAACAACAATAATTACAGATACAAAGTGCTCCTGGGAGCCAGCCGTAGATAGACTGGTTAGGTGGTGAGTAAACACACGGCAGCTAAGGGGAGCAGTGGGTAAAACTGTCCTATCCCTACACTCACCCTGGCTAGAACCTCAGCCCAGGGACGTCCCCTGATGGTGGAGACTCCCTGTCCTCGTGCCTGGGCTGACTGCCCTGCGTTTACCCTCCTCTCCAACAATAAATAGGCTCCCCAAAGAGCTGACGGGTGTAGTTGGGCGTCCCTAGTAATTTGATACCCTAAGGGACACCAATACATAAATATAGACCAAATAAATTGTGGTGAATAGGATAAATATCACCTATACTAAGGAGCCAAGCACAGGGGCAACATAGAGTGCGTTCCCAGGCTGGTTCCCCATAAGCTCCCAGGAGCACTTTGTATCTGTAATTATTGTTGTTCGTCTCACTATTTTTCACTGGTGAACCACCACTGTGGTAATATTTTATAAGATTATAAGTAAAAGCTACGTTTTAAAGGGATCAATACTGCTGGACACTATATATTTTTAATAAAGAAGTAAAAGCTAAGTTTAGTGTCTGGGACAAGAGTGGTTAGTAGCCCTATTGGCAAATTGTTTAATATATTATAAAACCCTTCCCAGACAGGGTCCTCTCTAGATTTGGTGCAAGGAATACAAAAGGTGGCAGTGGCTCTGTTATGAGAATGGGGCACAGAAACTGATACAGGTTCTTTGGGTCACAGAAGGTGGCAAGGAGTCTCTGGGGACTTCAGGGAACATAGAAGATGACAGTGGCTGGAGGCCACAGATTGTTGCAGCTATTCTGTGGAGAGTGTAGTAGAGGGGCATACAAGAGAGGTTCTGTGGGGGCCAGGAGGGAGATAATAAGTAACAACAGCAGGATAGAGGGAGGTGGCAGACATCTAGTTTCCTACCTGAGATTCTTTCCTGCTGCAGTATTTTTCCCCACTGGTGATGGGGCGGGGCTTCATGGGGCGGGGCTTCATGGAGGTGGGCGTGGTTGGTGAAGTTCTGTCTGCCTTGAGCCTGACACGGAGGGTCGGGACATCAGCAGCTTGTGCTCTATTGTGTATAGAATGGGGGAAGCAAACAGGGCCCGGCCAGGACTGAATAGAGGACAAGTGGGCGGGCTGCCTCAATGCCCGATAAACTGTCTGCAGATGTAGGGGGCGGGGTCTTCCATGCACTCCGGGCCCCCCATGCCACTGGCCCCATAGCAGCTGAGTAGTCTGCCTATATGGTAGGTACGCCACTGCGGTGATGTCTACTTTACAGTTTTACTTCTTGCTCTGTCAAACACATGGTCTTAAACCTCTTGTTAAATATTGGCCCCTTATCTGGCTTTTTCCACTCATTGGCCATAAGCCTCTTCACCATAGGATCTACCTTAAAGGCTCTGGATTTCTTAAGGATACCATCATCCCCTATTATCTGCACCTGTAATATGGCTTCAAGTTCCAAGAATTTAAATAACTTTGACATTTTATAGCAAGACATTACATAGAAAATCAGAAGCCAGAGAAACCTTCCTAAAGGACAATAATATATCAATATATCATCCCTTGGTACACCTATGTCTATGTCTTACTCCATCTGTAGAAACCATGCACAAAGGTTTTTCTTTTTTTTTTTTAGAAGTAGTTGCCTAGCTTCCCCAGACTGCTGAATTCCAAAATTTGCTTAGTTAGGTATTGATGGGAATTGCACTTTTTTCATTACTTTGGTGCAATTGCCAGCTTCTCAGCACAGTCATTGGCTGAAGTGAAATATGAACCCACACATTTTTTTCAATCATGGACACAATCCTTCACCCACAGCAATACATCTCTATTGGAAAGGGGCTGATCCTCCACAGGAAAGTTGTTAGCTCTGCAGTCTGAGCAGAAATAGAAGTCACTGCCATCAGGCAAGGGAGTGTTACATGATCTGCATGAAATGTGTTTACCTTTCCCAGCAGACTTCCTAGAGGAGGAGTTTCTATTTTTCTAAGAGAACCAGGGATTCCCAATCAGTCTCTTAAGCTGGCACTTGCTCAGCCCCAAGCAGTTTTTCTTTTGCGATCTGACGAATGCAGTAGTGATGAGCAGCATAGGTCATATTCGTATTTGCGATATATCCCGAATTTTAGGCCTAATATTCGCCATGTGATCTCCAGTCATTATTTTCTTGATTTCGAAAATCGGCAATGTAATATGCGTGTATTGCACGTGCAATCCAAAGATTGCGAAGATCTAGCACTGTATTCTAGATCTTTGCGAATTCTCAAAGTGCCAATATTCGCGATAAAAATTCACAATCAACTCTCAAGCGCTTTCTTTTTTTTTTACATTTCTGTGGGGATTTGAACTCACAACCTTCTACATTAAAGGCAAGAACCTTAACCACTGGGCTATAAGTGGTATAGTGTCAACGGTGTCTCCTACCTTGGTAGTACGGCTGGACTCCTGTATCCTGGCTCACATGCAACAAAATGAGTGCTGTTAATAGGAATAACTGAGGAATGATGGAATTCCACACAGATAATAGGGTCCAACTTGTCTTTACTTGGTGTTATGATATGCAGCTTTTGATCCATACAATGTACAGCAATAGTCTAGAGTCCCAGCAGGTATTGGCAATATGTGGCAGGAATTTACATATATTCTGCATTTGATCATACGCCTATAGAATCTGGCAGGTATCTATCTTCTGCTCTGTCTGTAGTCTGCTTGGTTTGGGTCTGACTAGCTGTGGAGGTACTTATCTTCTCCTTGTTTTGGAATCTTTACTTACAGGACTGCTCGCAGGGTATGATGGTGGCTTCCTGGAGATCTGATAGTTCTGTAGATGGCTGCTTCCTTTGTCCACCAGCTGAGGTAAGGAACTCAGGCTGGGAAGGTTGATCTGGGGCCTCAGCAGAAGCTTGGATCCTTGGTTGGGGTCCCTGTTTCTGAGAGCTCCTATCAACACACA
Source organism: Bufo bufo (assembly GCF_905171765.1). Lineage (NCBI taxonomy): Eukaryota > Metazoa > Chordata > Amphibia > Anura > Bufonidae > Bufo > Bufo bufo. The sequence continues at coordinate 122,684,108 of NC_053394.1, forward strand.
GCCTACCCCAACAGGGGGTGGCTGGTACACTGCCTAGAACTTTCCTTCCTCCTCCAGAAGTAGGATGTGGGAACATTCCATTTCTCCTCAGAAAGGGGGAAGCTAGCCTGGAATGGTCTGTTCCAGTCTAGATCTATCAACTAGCTATAGTTAGCCTACATATTGCTGCCACCTGCTGGTGTACATGGAAATTACAGCAAATACATATAATACCAATGCAATGTTAGATTACACAGGATGTTAACACATTTACACTTTAACATCATATGGCAGGGTGACAGAGTTTTAGTGACATACTCTGGGATGTTACAGATCTGAGATTAATTGATTAAATGATATCTCCCTGTCCTATGTTTCAGGAGGATTAGAAATTCCCGTGGGTGGTGCTGCTGAAGGACGAGAAGGAAATGAGGAACACATACTGGGGTACATTTTCTCATTTAACCCCTTGTGGGGAAAAAAAAAATTGGGATCTAGTAGTAATTTTTAATTTTTTCACAAATGTGTGCTTTGAAATACTTTAACAAGTGTTTCTGCCATCTGTGAGACACTTGTTTGCTGAAAAGTACCCTTTCTACCATTTGAAATGTTTGTACGGGGGTGCTCTTTCCAAAATGGGGTCACTTTTTTATTTATTTTTATTTCTGGGGGGTCAGATTAGCAAAAATAGGCCTAGGCAGGAAGGTGAAAACAGGCCTAGGGTAGATAGGGTTAATACACGCCCCCCCCCCCCAAAAAATAAATAATAAAGCAGAATGTAAAATCAACGCAGAATGTCTAATGGAACGTACATATTTTTCCTATTAATACACCCCGTAAATGGATGTAGTACAATGTAACTTTACCCCTGAACAGCAATTATGACATATTTTTTCCTTTTATTTTTTCCTATTAATACACCCCCCCAAAAAAAGTAAAACAATGTAAAATCAGCGCTGATAGGACGTACGTATCTTTTCTATTAATACACCCTGTAAATGGCTGTATCACACAGAACTTGCACCCCAATCACAAGCAAGGTTTGCTGGAATTATATATATCATATAGTGCAAACAACCTAAAAGCAGCAGTATAACACCAATTTGGATCCCCAATTAAATCAGCAAGCTGTACACTCTCCTATTGTACCCTGTTCTCCTTTTATAGTGTATATGATGCCTGCCTATGCTCTCCCTACACCTTGAATAAGCTTTCCCTGAACTTGTAAATAGTTTTTTCAGCACAATGAAGTCTTTCCTAGCACTGTCCCTAGCGCCTGTCACATCTCTCCCTGCACTAAGCACACTGGAAAATGGCTGAATCCAAGATGGCTGAGGCTATTTATAGGGATGTGACATCACAGGGGCTGGCTGGCTGCTGATTGGCTGCATGCATGGCATTGTGGGTGATCCCTCATTCCCAGAGTTCTTTGCTCCATGTCCTAACACATGCAGCAGCCATTTTAGGAAGAAATGTGATTCGTTACCACAAAGCTTGAGGAAATTCGGATTCGGTATGAATCAAATTTTTCCTGAAATTCGGATCAAATTTGACTTCGTCAACTTTGATTAGCTCATCTCTATTCATCAGTATAAAAGTCTCAGACAGCCCTAATGTCAGTATTGCCCATTTATAAGTCTTAAACCTCAATTGCCTCTTTTCTGTCCAACTTCACAGAAGTCTTATTATAGGTACAGTAACATTGTTGGAGCCGCAGAGCCGGATGCACGCACGAGTGTGAGCTCTGCTGGGGATCGCCGGTGAACAGGCCTATTAAGCTTATTTGCAACGCACCAGCATGGGTAAAACAACCAAGGATAAAGCGAAGGAGACCTCGGGCACCGGTAGGTCGTTATCTGGCCAAGGGGATCTGGACCGTTTTATAAGAAAAACGGCCCCCCAGAGTCAGAAGCGCCTCAGCAAAATGGCGCCGAGAGTGGAGCCACTAGAAACCTCTGGCTCAGAAGATGATGCAGACAGTGTTGCTGCAGCGCCTGAGGTGACAGAGGATATGCCGGTCTCAAGAGCCTTTATGAGGCAGCTGCTGTCAGAGGCTTTGAACCCCCTGGTCACGGAGCTAAAGGAATTTAAACAGGATCTAAAACAGCAGAGTGACAGGGTGGAAGCAGTAGAAAATGCCCAAGCCATCATTGTGGACTTTAACACAGCGGTCTCACATTCTATGGACCATGCTCAGGCCCACCTGAATTCACTTTACAGCCAGATGGAAGACCAAGATAATCGGGGCAGACGCAACAACCTGAGGCTCAGAGGTTTCCCGGAATCTATACAGTCTGAAGCTATCATACCCACGTTAGTAGAGTTTTTCAAAGGGCTAATGCAAGAAGGAAGCAGCATGGACTTTACTTTGGAGAGGGCGCACAGGGCCCTGAGACCCCTGCCAGGGCCGGCTGACCCCCCGAGGGACATTATATGTAAGCTGCTTAGCTTTCAAACAAAGGAAAGTGTGCTTAAAGCTGCCAGAGCTATGCCCCACGTTTCATTTGAAGGCTCTGCCATCTCAATTTTTCAGGATCTTTCACCAGTAACTTTGAGGAAGAGGAGAGCGCTCAAACCCCTGCTGGACGTTCTGAGAGAGCGTAAGTTGATCTACCGCTGGCTATATCCTTTTGGCCTGCTAGTGAACTTCCCGGATAGGAAGATTACTATTAGGTCTCCCGCTGACCTTAGAAGAATATATGATAAGCTGGACATAGATGACCTTCAGATTGAGGATTGGAATCCGGTCCAAGAACTTACCCAGCTTCCTATGCTACCACTGATCGCTCCCTGGACTCCGGTGGATCAAGGACGCTCTCAAAAGCAAAAGAAAAGGTTGGAGAAACATCGTTCCAGCAGTCCGGCGCCCGAGAAAGTCTGAGTACATACTGCATTTATGTATATCTATCTCTTATATGTGCCTTATTCTGCTATTTAACCTGATGTAAAGCTCATGTGACATTAACTGCCTGTTCACCCCCCCTGGATCCTCTAGGTGGCAGTCTACGTCCACACTTCCACACTGTCTTGTGTGGTACATCTAATGTTTATTAGTTATGTTCATGTTTTTTGTTTGTTTTTTGTTTTTATGTTGCCCCATGTCGCCTCCTATTGGTCACATGTCTTCTCTGCTAAGGTCCATACCTTTTCACTATGTCTGATCTAAAGATATTATCCTTTAATGTCAATGGCATGAATACTCCTCAGAAAAGGAGCCAAATATACCACTTGCTCCGTAAGGAAAGAGCTGATTTGGCCCTGTTGCAGGAGACACACTTTAAGCACCTACATATACCCAAAACGATAAATAAGACCTTCCCAGTATGGCATCACGCCTCCTACTCTTCAGCTGCCAGAGGAGTTTCCATAGCCTTGGGTCAGAATTTCCCCTTTTCCTTGGAAGCAAAATTGTCTGACTCTGAGGGTAGATATTTATTCTTAAAAGGTAGAGTGGCGAATACTTTGTATACTATAGTCAATTTATACGCCCCGAACAGCGGGCAGATTAATTGGCTATTGCGCACTCTGGAGATATTAAAAATGTTTAAAGAAGGATTTCTTATAATGGGGGGCGATCTTAACCTAACACTTGAACCGTCAGTTGACTCGACCTCTAAGTTCAGTGCAGTCTCGGGAAAACAGTTGAGGAGATTACTTATAGCCTTCAGAGACCTTGGTGTCTCGGATGTCTGGCGCCTCCTTCATCCTGAGGGAAGGGACTATACTTTTCACTCACAGACGCATAACTCATACCAACGATTGGACTACATATTTCTTGCAAATCATATACTACCCTCGGTCACTGAGGCTAATATAAGTAATATAATTATTTCTGATCATGCGCCGGTGAGTGTAAGTGTGAGTCTTCACGCCCTACCTCCGAGATCATGGGTCTGGAGACTGAATGAAACACTTTTGGAAGATGAGTCTCATAGAAAAGCCGTTGAACTGTGCCTTAAAAATTACTTCCTGGAGAATGCTAGTGACCTCATTAGTGGGACAACGCTTTGGGAGGCTCACAAGGTAGTTGTTAGGGGAGAACTCATAAGTCTAGGCTCTAGGGCCAAGAAAATTAGGCAGAAACAACTAGATTCCCTACTCCAACAGATATCCACGCTAGAAACTCTTCACAAAAAAACTAAAACGGTTGACGTCCTGGCGTCCCTTAAATGCTTGAGGCACAAGGTCATTGACCTTTTGAATATATGAACCGCTAGAGCCCTGAAGACTCTGCGCTTCAAACAATACCTACATGGGAACAGAGGTTCCAAGTTAGTATCCGGCCTAATCAAGAGCCAAAGGAATAAGTCTTTTATCCAAGCCATCAAGTCACCCTCGGGCCTTCGACTTATCAATACCCCAGCGATAGCTCAGGAATTCTGCTCCTTCTACTCGAGATTATATAATCTCCCATCTCCCCCTAATAGTCATCAGGTTGAGCCACACATTTCAGAATTTCTTAATTCCATTGAGATCCCGAAACTTTCAGAGGATGACATACACATGTTAGTGCAGCCATTCACAGAAGAAGAAGTGGAGAAGGTTTTAATGTCTATCCCCTCTGGTAAGTGCCCTGGACCAGATGGCTTCCCAATATCTTACTATAAAAAGTTTAAGGCTATTTTGTTACCTCACTTTGTTACAGCATGCAACCTCCTCCTCGCAGGTGGCTCTCTGACCCCGCAAGCCCAGGAGGCATATATCACGATCATCCATAAGGAGGGTAAGGACAAAGAGGCCTGTGGAAGTTACAGACCTATCTCACTCCTTAACACTGATTTGAAATGGTGGGCTAAGATCCTGAATAATAGGATGACAAAACTGCTTCCTGGGCTTGTGGGCGAGGAACAAGTAGGATTTGTCGCAGGAAGAGAGGGTAGACATAATATCAGTAGAGTGATACATGCGGTAACATATGCTAATAAAAATAAGTCTCCTCTTGTGCTTTTAGGGACGGATGCGGAGAAGGCGTTCGATAGGGTGAGTTGGGCCTATATGAGCGAAGTCTTATCTGCTTTTGGTTTCCCGTCAGACTTTGTCAGGGCTATCTTCACTCTGTATTCTGCTCCCTCTGCGAGAGTGATGGTCAACGGCACCCTGTCGGACGCCTTCCATATTAGAAACGGCACTCGTCAGGGCTGCCCGCTATCCCCCACCTTATTTGTCCTCACATTGGAGACACTCCTTCTTAAGCTTCGTCAGTCAACCATGATTAAAGGAGTGAGGTTAGGTATATATGAACATAAGATGGCTGCTTTCGCGGATGATCTACTGCTTTTATTGACAAATCCCCTGGAAGCCTTGTCAGAGGTTATGCGGATCTTCTTGCTTTTTGGGACTATCTCAAATTTCAAGATAAACTTTGATAAGTCGGAGGCCCTTGGTGTTTCCCTACCAGCTGCTTTATACAACAAAGTTAAAACCCTCACACCCTTCAAATGGCCTACACAGGCTATAAAATATCTGGGAGTAATGATTCCGAAGGATACCAAGTTACTGTTTAGCCTTAATTTCCCCCCATTGCTCACCAAAGTTAATTCTGTTATCTCTGGAAGTAGCTCTCCCTTTCTCACATGGCTAGGAAGGAAAAATGTCCTCATAACCTACATTCTGCCAGTGTTAATGTACACTTTCAGAGCTTTACCCATTAAGGTGCCAATTAGCTTCCTTGATAAACTCAACTCCAGTATGAGAAGGTATCTGTGGGATAAAGGGCGTCCTAGAATGTCCCTCCGTCTCCTTTCCAGAAGAAAAAGAGAGGGGGGCGTTTCCCTGCCTGACCTCTCAGCATATTTACAGGCCATTAATCTAGAGAGATGGCTTGCACTAGTTAGGCAAGAAACACAATACATGCATATAGACCTGGAACTGGCTTTGTTGGGCAGGGAACTATTTCACAGACTATGGTCTCTAGGGAGAGCAGGAGAAGGGAATAGAATTGACAGTGAACTAACTAAGGGGGTGCTACAGGTTTGCCAAAAATCTATGGCACTGTCATCTGCCCAAGGCAAAGCCTCTCCCCTTGCTCCTATATCTGTTATTCCTTCATTAATGTTCCCCAGCATTACTAGGCCGTCCGGCATATGGTTATCCCTGTCGCATCACAGACTAGGGGATTTGAAAAGACTAGGGATCTCCTCCGACTTTTTCACTGCTCTTTCCGAAGGCCCAGACACTGATAGGGACTTTATTCAAAAGAATGATTTCGAAAACACATGTAAAAATTTTTTGATGTCCAGCTTCCTCCCTTTACCTGACCCGACATGGCTAGAGAATTATGTTTTATTACCACGCCTACCCCAAAAACCCATTGCACTCATTTACAAACAGATTCTAGGTGCTAGAGACTCTGTCGCTCCGCCCTGGATAGCTGAGTGGGGGAAGGAATTGCACCTGGATTTTAATGAAAATGACAGTAAATGGATCCAGAAGTCTTCGCATGGCTTCTCCAAGTGTATAAAAGTACAGGAGAACTCGGTTAAGATTGCTTTACGCTGGTACAGAACGCCTGAATATCTATACAGGATTAACCTAATACCTAATGACCTTTGTTGGAGGTGTGGAATGACTACTGGATCCCTGTCTCACATCTGGTGGTTCTGTCCAACTGTCAGGCCTTTTTGGACAGAAATAGAGTGTATTATCAATAAGATTTGTGGAAAATCTTTGAAACTTACGGCCCAGCTGGTGCTTCTTTGGATGCCTACATCTGACTTTCGCCCTAGCAAAAATGACCTGGCCACGCATATGCTTATGGCCGCAAAACTTTTGATCCCAGTGAAGTGGAGATCAATTGACCCTCCAACAATTAAGATGTGGCGTGCTAGGGTGCACCAGATGTGCCAGATGGAAGAGTTAGTGGGCTGGACACATAATTGCCGAGATAAATTCCTACAAACCTGGCAACCATGGTTGACATACAGGACAGGCCTTCTAGATTCCCAACAGTGGATTGATGAGTAAGGAAATGTTTTCTATCTTAGCCTCTACATCATCTATATAGGAAGATCCCGCCAAGGTTCCAGGACTCCTTCCTTTGACATACTTTTCAGTCACTCTGTATTGTACATTCGTGCCATTGTCACATATTTAAGATTTGCTCATTTCATGCATTAAATGCTACCTAAAGGGTTATTTAATTCACAGCTTACTGAGAAGACTGAGAAATACATCATAGACCGACAAGCTGTTGGGGCTGTTCTTTTTCCCTCTCCCCCTATATTCCCTCCTCCCCCCCCCCCCCCCCCCCCCCCCTCCCCCCCACATTGTTAATGGATATTTAACGTTGCTCACATTATTATTGTTAGAATCTATCACTGGTTGGACCTCCGGATCCTTGACAAGTGGTGGACATATTATACTTTGTAACAAGATGTGATGAACGCTGTGCTGCGACACAAGCCTTTTGTCGATATTTGAATTGCTTATACAACAATAAAAAGAGATTTCAAACAGTAACATTGTTGTCTTAATTCAATCACTAAAGTCTTGTGAAGAAAGAGACTTTTTATTTGATCTTAACTTGTACATGGTGAATACATTTTGACTATCTTCCTTTTCAAGGTTGTGTTTTAAGGTAGAAATTGCAGCCAATAAGTTCAGCCCACCATTCCATAAGATTCACACTGTATGGTTGGATCTTCATTTGGAATCAGTTTGTATTTACATTCCTTTTGGTCAAACACAAACTTGCATCTCTTCTGATCATAGTTTACTGGTCTGCCATAACTATATAAAAAAAAATATATATATATATAAAAATCCATTATATACCATGTTTATAAATTTATATGCACAATATAAGAGTACTTTCACACTAACGTTAGAAGAATCCGGCAACGGAACTGCCTGCTGGATCCGGAAATCCATATGCAAACGGATATCATTTGTTTCCGGATCCAGATCGGTCTGACAAATGCATCTCTCCGGTGTCATCTGGAAAAACGAAACCGGTATTTATTTTTTTCACATTTTTAAAGGTCTGCGCATTTGCAGACCGGAAATCCGGTTCCGTCAATTTCATGAACACTTGGTACCGGATCCGGCATTAATACATTTCAATGGAAATTAAAGTCGGATCCAGCAATCCGGAAAGTGTTCTGTAATTTTGGCCGGAGAAAATACTGCAGCATGCTGCAGTATTTTCTCTGGCCAAATACAGTAAAAGGGACGGAATGAAAGACATCCTGATGCATACTGAATGGATTGCTTTCCATTCAGAATGCATTAGGACAAAACTGATGCGTTTTTTACAGTATTGAGCCCCTATGACGGAACTCAATAAAGGAAAACTTTAACGCTAGTGTGAAAGTAGCCTTAGTCAAGTGTATCTTTGTATGCAGCTTAATAATCCATCAGTTTCAAGATTATGTGTATCAACAGCAAGCACAAGCTTCAACTTTATCCACATCCTCAAGACATGGATTAAGTTGTAAACTGCAGTGGCTCAATGTACCCTCCTTCAGCCTCATAGTCAGTGGCACTATGGGGGACCTCTGCTTTTGCCCAACTATTTTAGAAGCATTATGTGAGCACTGTTAATTTTGGTGGTACTATGGCAGCACTATGCCACTTTAGGGGAGACTGTTGGCAATCATACGGTTGGAAGCACTCTGCTTGGCACTCTTGGGGGTACTTCAATTATTTATGGGTGCACGTACTTTTGTATCTATATTATTTTTGTGGTCGCCATAATTATGTACAATTTGTCTTTGGTGTGTAGATAGGGGATTTGGTACTTATGCTTTGGAGGTTTGGGCTCATGATCTTTTAAGGCCCTAGGAGCATCCTTGATAACTTTCACCCTCATGGTCCTATCACAACTTGGTACCAAGTTGTCAAGAAGAACCTTCCAAGTTACAGCAGGAGATATTCACCTCTCTAAGGCTTGCTACTCCTGGTATGTAGGCTAGGATTAGCTGATCATCTAGTGAGTAGATCAAGGCTGTAGAAAAGTTGTAAATCAGTCTGTGATAATGGATTGGTAGGAAAAGCACAGATATTTATTTGGGTGGGGGGTGTTCATGCGTTTTACTGTAAAGTGTTTCTCTTTGAGACGTTCTTTTTCCTTTTTTTTAATATACCGATGTTGTCATACTTAATATATGCTACTTTCTTTATTGCACGTATTACATATGGTTTCCTATACTGATATATGTAGTATTCCTTATTGAACTAGTGAAGAATTTCTCTTACGCTGTGCAGCATCTGTAGTTTCCAACTGAATTACATGTACAGTCCCAACAATCTTTGGTCCGCCACTCACTGTTGAGTAGATGCATCTTGTTTCCAAAGTAACACCCTAGAAAAAAATAAAATAAAATCAATTCAACATTTACAGACCTTAACATGCAACCATAATTTGAACATCTGAAAGCAGTCCAAGGGTGTTTTCACATGTGGCAGATTTGTTTCAGAAATTTCTGCAACTGATACTTTCCCCCCATTCAGATATACGGATATAGCAGGGCTAACACACATGCTTTATGAGATATGTTATTGTGACAGATCCATCTGTATAGACCTATATTGCTGGTTCGTCTGTTTGCCTTCATTTTGCTGGATTTCCTGTCCGTAGGCCCCTGTTCGTGTGCTTCCCCAAATACCGATTGAAACTACCGAACGGACGGCCACCCAGGAGAGGAGTGTGCTGCTAGTTAACCTAAATGGCCTCATTGTTCACAAAGGACTTGAACTAACTTGAACTCCTGGTCTAATTCGTGGCATTGTGGGATGTTAAATGTCTGTGTATTGAAAAGGGTTGTGACATTGTATGTTTAAATGGTGATTTCTGTTCTGTTGTCCCCACATGTGTATTGGTGATTTCCCTCTGTCTTGAGAGATAATTGGATTACTCCTCGGGTGTCTCCAGGGCAGAGAGGAGGAAACCATGATGCATTGTGGGGATGTATTGTCTCTGTAGTGCTGCATGTCTGTCCTATGTCACAGTCTCCATTCTGGTCCCCTAGGGGCGTGTCCACCAGATGGGGACCTGCATAAATACGGGCGGGTAGCCCTCAATAAATCATTCCTGTTTGACCTTTAAGATGGAGCTTGGTCTCGTTTGTGGAGGTATTTATTATTGGGATAGCGCTTTTGTTTATTGCTAGCTGTGGAAGGAGTTTGACGATCGGCTGGATTAAAAACTGCATTTCTGGAGAAAGGGGATTATTCACTAAACGGCGGCTTCATCTACCTGGCGGTGAGTGTCGTAACAATTGGTGGCAAGCAACGGGATGAATCCCACCGCCCAGAAGGCCAGCTACAAATCCCAGGGTGGAAATGCAGTGTGGCGAAACCGACCTCGCCACTGGGTTTTGGAGAGGACTGGCTGCTGGCCTCTTGCCCCAGGATTATGGGCCATATACTAACTTTTAAACCCCTGAACCGATTCAAGTGAATTTTGGATAGGTTTGTCCCCACGTTATACTGTTTAAATTAATGTAAGTTATATGTATGGCCAATGTAAACTCACAAAGTTGTAACAATTTATAATAAGTGTAACTTGTCAGCTTGGGAGGAATATGCGGGTGTGTTTCTATTGTGCCATTGTCCCATTGTGTGTTTAAATGGTGATGTCTGTTCTGTTGTCCTCACATGTGTATTGGCGATCTCCCTTTGTCCTCAGAGATAATTGGATTGCTCTTCAGGTTGTCTGGACAGAGAGGAGGAAACCATGATGCATTGTGGGGATATGTTGTTCTATGTCAGTCTTCATTCTGGTCCTCTGGGGGCGTGAACGATTGGTTGCTGTAGTTACATTGTATGTGTTGTAAATTACTGATTGGTTGTATTTCAAACCCCTGTGGGCAGTACTATGTTTGCGGTTTATGAATAAAAGAGGCTGTACGTGAAGTACAGTCAGACCACTGCTTGATCTCCAACACGGAGCCTTGTCTCGTTATTGGGGGGATTCACTGTATGCTGTTAGAAGACCGATTGCCAGAAGGATAAGCTGATCCCTGTTCGTCTGCTAGCAGCTATTCGTGAGGTTCCAGTTTGGAGTGCTATTTTGTATCCAGTTCGGGAATTTGGTGTCCTGCAGTAGCTGTGCCTGTCTCTCAGAAAGGGGCTTATCGCCTAAACGGATTTTAACCCCTTGTCTGCGGAAACGGTCCGTTACATTGGTGGCAAGCAGCGGGATCGTTCCTACAGCCAGAAGGACAGCTACAGGAGACACCATTTCTTTGGATTCTACAATTTAAAGGCAACGCATGTCCCAGTACAGCGACCCTAAAAGCAACAGGATGGAACCAGCAGTGTTATACGAGGAGGAGGACCTGGATGGCCGGGATGCATTAAGGAAAGGCATCTGGTACCAGGCCCTGGATAATCTACAATACCAGCGGGGTGAGAGTCTCCCCAGTGAAGAGCAGCGGTTGCAGAAGCAAGTGGCCCTGCGGATGCCCTTCCTGGGAGAGCAGCCCCTGGAGGAATGGGTGAAGGAACTAGAGCACCGGGTATGGCAGGAGCTATGGCTGGAGGATGCCTACCAGGCGCTTTGGTGGTATATGGCACAGTATATACCCTGGACAGCCGAACATGACAAGCCAGAGGGAGAGGAGTTTTATGGTCCTGGCTTGTTATGGGAGTCCTTTGCAGAGCCTGACTTTGGGAGCCCTGTACAGTCCAGACTTCAGGACATTTTCTATGAGAGGGAGGCTAGGCATGAGTGGGATGACCCCCATGAGGTAGAGCAAGACCTGGCTCACCTAGCAACCCTGGAGTGGGAACTGGAGCAGGACTACCGAGATCTCTTCCACTCCATTGAGAAGGCTCAGCAGGACGGTAAGGTGACAGACCCAGATCCAGACCCATTCAGCTGGGCAGATATTGTAGAGTGTTACTGGGGAGGACCCCAGGTGGCCGGTAGAGATGGGACCGAGGTCTCTCCACCGGTCCTGCAGGGAATTGGGAGCCCAGTCTCCATTCCCCAGCGGCAGTGTGAAGTGCAGGGAGAGGAGAGCAGCGCCCTCCCTCCCCAGCGGCAGTGTGAATTGCAGGGAATTGGGAGCCCAGTCTCCATTCCCCAGCGGCAGTGTGAAGTGCAGGGAGAGGAGAGCAGCGTCCTCCCTCCTCAGCGGCAGGCGGAGTTACAGGGGGCAGAGGTAGTTGTTCCTGCCCCCCAGCAGCAGCATGATTTTTTGGGAATTGGGAGCCCAGTCTCCATTCCCCAGCGGCAGGCGGAGTTCCAGGGGGCAGAGACAGTCAGTCCTGTCCCCCAGCGGCAGAGTGTCCAGCAGGGAATAGAGAGCCCAGTCTCCTTTCCCCAGCAGCAGGACACTGTATTGGGAGCGGAGACGGTCGGTCGCCCTCCCCAGCGGCTGCAAGTATGTATGGGAGAGGAGCTCATTACCCCCTCTCCCCAGCGGCAGCTTAACGCACCAGGGGGACAAAGTAAGCCCCACAACAGTGCAGATGGGACCCTGGTCTCTGCACTTACAGCACAGGGGGTAGAGACAGTCGGTCTCCCCCTCCAACAACCAGGCTCCAACCAGGCTTCTTCCGTGGTAGCGCTGGCACCAGGGCAGAGTACCGCTGATACCTGCCCACAAAGCAACCTCCACTCCAAGCCAGGGAGCAACACAGAGACCGAGAGTACCAGCTTCCAACACAACCTTGGTGGACTCACTGGACAGAGACAGGCTACTAAAGTCAACAGGTCCAGTATTTGGTTGTGGGTGGGCTGCCAGACTAACTCAGGTACCGACCGGCGTGAGGTCAGGTATCTGGTTAGTCTTCCCTGGGGGGGGAGATGTGTGGCGAAACCGACCTCGCCACTGGGTTTTGGAGAGGACTGGCTGCTGGCCTCTTGCCCCAGGATTATGGGCCATATACTAACTTTTAAACCCCTGAACCGATTCAAGTGAATTTTGGATAGGTTTGTCCCCACGTTATACTGTTTAAATTAATGTAAGTTATATGTATGGCCAATGTAAACTCACAAAGTTGTAACAATTTATAATAAGTGTAACTTGTCAGCTTGGGAGGAATATGCGGGTGTGTTTCTATTGTGCCATTGTCCCATTGTGTGTTTAAATGGTGATGTCTGTTCTGTTGTCCTCACATGTGTATTGGCGATCTCCCTTTGTCCTCAGAGATAATTGGATTGCTCTTCAGGTTGTCTGGACAGAGAGGAGGAAACCATGATGCATTGTGGGGATATGTTGTTCTATGTCAGTCTTCATTCTGGTCCTCTGGGGGCGTGAACGATTGGTTGCTGTAGTTACATTGTATGTGTTGTAAATTACTGATTGGTTGTATTTCAAACCCCTGTGGGCAGTACTATGTTTGCGGTTTATGAATAAAAGAGGCTGTACGTGAAGTACAGTCAGACCACTGCTTGATCTCCAACACGGAGCCTTGTCTCGTTATTGGGGGGATTCACTGTATGCTGTTAGAAGACCGATTGCCAGAAGGATAAGCTGATCCCTGTTCGTCTGCTAGCAGCTATTCGTGAGGTTCCAGTTTGGAGTGCTATTTTGTATCCAGTTCGGGAATTTGGTGTCCTGCAGTAGCTGTGCCTGTCTCTCAGAAAGGGGCTTATCGCCTAAACGGATTTTAACCCCTTGTCTGCGGAAACGGTCCGTTACATGCAGTATGAGGAATTAAGGCGTGCTACCCTTAAAGATATATTGGAACGCAGAGGACGATCAGCGAGTAATCTCAAGAAGAGAGAGATTATTTCTATATTATTGGAGATGGATGCAGCACAGGGAACGGAGAGAGCTAATGTGCCTGGCATACTGGATTTAACACCCGAGGAGGTACAATTTAACCGGGCAGTCCAGATAAGGCTGGCACACCTTGGCCCCAACCCTGCAGCAGATATTGTGATCCAGGTGCAAGCAGCAGTAGCAGCACAACAGGCGCTCCAGGGAAGAGGAGCTGCAGCAGCAGAGGTATCCCATAATAATAATGGAAGGAGAAAGGTACCTTTTGCTGCATTTAGACATTTTGTGGAAACAGAGGGAGAGATTGACGGGTTCCTGGCCGATTTTGAAAGGCAGTGTGCCTTACACCAGGTACCCGCAGAGGAATGGGTCACTATCCTCTCTGGGCCAGTGAGGCTTTTCGGGCCATCCCAGAGGAGAAAATTACAAGTTACCGGGCAGTAAAAGATGCCCTTTTGGCCAGATACGCTGTCACCCCTGAGGCGTACCGGCGGCGATTCCGGGACACTAACAAGCAGGCTGGCGATTCTTATGTGGAGTGGGCATGCAGGGTACACCGCACCGCAGCCCACTGGATGGCAGGGTGCCAAGCGGTAACTGGGGAAGAGGTGCTGCAAGTATTTTTGTTGGAGCACTGCTTTGATCGGTTACCTGCAGGAGTCAGAGAGTGGGTTAGGGACCGCAAACCCGCTACCTTACCTGAAGCTGCTCGTCTGGCCGATGAATACACAGATGCACGAAGGCTAGACCAGACAGCAGCCAAGGTCCCTACCCGAGTGGACCGGCAGCACCTCCAACCACTACGGTGTATCACCTCCAGCGCAATGCACCCCCACAATACCACCAGCGAACAATTATGTTCAGCCAGCTCAGTCCAACGCCCGGGATTACTCTCAGCCTATCCGGTGCTATGGGTGCAAACAGTTGGGGCACAAGAGACCGGAGTGCCCATTGAACAATACCAACCAAGCGCAGTCGTGGAGAAAACCAGCCGGCGGAAATCAGCAGCCACCCCAGCCTTCCGCTCACTGTCTTGAGCAGGAGGAATTTTGGGGCATACTACATGAGGCGGATCCAGTACAAGCAGCCCAGCAGGATAACCGGCAGCAGCACAGGCAGACCGTTAGACTAAATGGCAAAGTGGTCACTGGTCTGAGAGACACCAGAGCCACTATGACCCTGCTCCAAAAGAACCTTGTTTCGGAACACCAACACACTGGAAATATTGTGGCAGTGAGGGTAGCAGGAGGCGCCGTGTTCCGTCTACCTGTTGCCCGGGTTCATTTGGATTGGGGAGTGGGCTCTGGACATGTGAATGTGGGGGTTATGAAAGACTTGCCTGCTGATGTCTTGCTCGGGAATGACCTGGCCCCTTTGGTTTCTGCTTATGCTCCAATGGGACCTGCTGATGTCAACCCAGTGACTACCCGGGCCCAGACCCATGTTGCTGGAACCAGCCCACCTGCCGCTGAGACCCAGGTAAGACCCGATTCCCCGACTGATACCCTAGGACAGACCTTTGCTATCTGGGATTCCCCAGAGGAGTTTGGGAGGGAAACTCAGGCAGATCCGACTCTCCAGAAGTATAGAGACAGAGCAGATACTGGAGAGGAAGGAGGAGATGGGGAGCGGTATGAATGGGTGGGGGACAGGTTATATAGGATCCCTAAACCGTCCCAGAAAAGTGTTGCCCATCCGCCGAATCGACAGCTGGTGGTGCCCGCAAAATACAGCCGCGAGATTCTGCGGATAGGGCATGATGTTCCATTAGCCGGACATCTAGGGTCCCGCCGCACAGCCTATAGGATCATGCAGAACTTCTTTTGGCCAAATTTTAATCAGGCTGTGCGGATATATTGTAGTACGTGTGACACTTGTCAACGGGTAGGAAAGCGGGGGGACCACCCAAGAGCTAGGCTTATGTCTATGCCTATCATTGGGGAGCCCTTTGCCCGCATAGCCGTTGACATTGTGGGTCCACTGGCCAGGGCTAGTCCATCCGGTAAGAAGTATATTCTCACCGTGGTGGACTATGCCACTCGCTATCCAGAGGCAGTAGCGCTGTCTAATATAGAGGCAGAGACAGTTGCTGATGCCCTGGTTAGGATTTTTACTAGAGTCGGGTTCCCTAAGGAGATTCTCTCTGACCAGGGAACCCAATTTACCGCTGTGCTCACCCAGCAACTGTGGAGGGTGTGCGGCATTAAACCAATATTTGGTTCCCCGTACCATCCACAGACTAACGGCCTCTGCGAGCGATTTAATGGCACCCTCAAACAGATGTTGAGGACCTTTTCTGACACTTGCAGAGACTGGGAGCGATTCCTGCCTCATCTGTTGTTTTCTTACAGAGAGGTGCCCCAGGAATCTACTGGGTTCTCCCCCTTTGAGTTGCTCTATGGGAGGAGGGTCCGCGGACCCCTAGATCTCATTAGAGGCCACTGGGAGGGGGAGACAGAGCAGGAAGGGACCCCCATAGTACCGTATGTCCTGGAACTCCGGGACCGCATGGAGAAACTGTCCCTGATGGTAAGAGAGAATCTCCAGGTGGCCCAGGGGAGACAGAAGAGATGGTACGATCGGGGTGCCCGGCAGCGAGTCTTCCAGGTTGGGCAGAAAGTGCTAGTGCTCAAACCTGTGAAGGCGAACAAGATGCAAGCATCTTGGCAGGGCCCGTATAAGGTGTTAGCTCAGGTGTGTGATACTACCTACCTTATAGCCAGCTGTTCAGATGAAAGGATCCAGCGATCCTTTCATGTGAACATGCTAAAGGAGTATCAGGAGAGACCGGAGGATGTCGCTGCAGTATGTGCCCCTGCTGCAGACGATACAGAGAGTTTACCCTTACCCGATTTGTTAGAGAAGGACTCCCAGACTGACCTTACTAGTCTTGTACAGCTAGGGGATAGATTAAGCCCCACAGAGAAGGGACAGGCAAGACAGCTTCTGTGGGAGAAGCAGGCAACGTTCTCCCAAGAGCCTGGCTACACTACCCTAGCTGTACATAAGGTAGAGACCCCTGGACAGAACCCCCTGCAACAGCTCCCTTACCGTATCCCTGAAGCAGTCCGAGAAGGAATGCGGAAGGAGATACAGGAGATGACCCAGCTTGGGGTCATCGAACACTCCGATAGCCCTTGGGCTTCGCCTGTAGTCCTGGTGCCTAAGAAAGATGGGACCACCCGGTTCTGTGTAGACTACAGGCAGCTCAACGAGCGGACCACCACTGACGCCTACCCGATGCCCCGGGTAGACGAATTATTAGATTGTATTGCCAGGGGACGCTATCTGACCACCATAGACCTGTGTAAAGGCTATTGGCAGATTCCCCTGGCCGAGGATGCTATCCCCAAGTCGGCCTTCGTCACCCCATTTGGCTTGTACCAATTTATGGTCATGCCATTTGGGATGAAGAATGCCCTTTCAGCGTATGGTGGATAGACTTCTCGATGGATTCCAGGAATTTGCTTGTGCATACCTGGATGACATTGCCATCTACAGTGGGTCCTGGGAGGAACACCTAGTACATGTAGGGGTAGTTTTGGACAAAATTCGGGCATGGCTGAAGTGCAATACCTGGGTCACAGAGTGGGGTGTGGGAGCCAGAGACCGGAGTCGGCTAAGATAGAGGCAGTAGCTAACTGGCCCACACCTATCACTAAGACCCAGGTGTTAGCCTTCCTAGGGACAGCAGGGTATTACAGACTCTTTGTCCCAGACTACAGCACTATTGCTAAGCCCCTGACTGACCTGACCAAGAAAAATCTCCCTAAGCAGGTCCTGTGGTCTCCGGCTTGTGAAGCTGCGTTTCAAGCACTCAAACAGGCTCTTGTAAATGCCCCTGTCCTGGCTGCCCCAGTCCCTAACAAACGTTTTCTCGTCCATACAGATGCTTCCATGTATGGACTGGGGGCTGTGCTGAGCCAGGTCGGGGAAGATGGAGGAGAGCACCCTGTCGCATATCTCAGTAGAAACCTGTTATCCCGAGAAGTGAGTTATGCGGCAGTGGAGAAGGAATGCTTGGCCCTGGTCTGGGCATTGAAAAAGTTAAGCCCTTATTTGTATGGACAGGAATTTTCCCTTGTGACGGACCACAATCCCCTTGTCTGGCTTAACCGGGTCTCAGGAGACAATGGTAGACTGCTGCGGTGGAGTTTAGCTTTACAACCGTATAACTTCACCATCAGCTACCGACCCGGTAAGCAGAATGGGAATGCAGATGGATTGTCCCGGCAAACCGACGTTCTTGCTACCTCCTAGTCCGGTCATCCCCAAGTTGACCCGCTAAAGGGTCAAGCCGGGTCTGCCGGAGTGTCCCACAAGGGGGGAGCCGTGTGACAGATCCATCTGTATAGACCTATATTGCTAGTTCATCTGTTTGCCTTCATTTCGCTGGATTTCCTGTCCGTAGGCCCCTGTTCGTGTGTTTCCCCAAATACCGATTGAAACTACCGAACGGACGGCCACCCAGGAGAGGAGTGTGCTGCTAGTTAACCTAAATGGCCTCATTGTTCACAAAGGACTTGAACTAACTTGAACTCCTGGTCTAATTCGTGGCATTGTGGGATGTTAAATAACTGTGTATTGAAAAGGGTTGTGACATTGTATGTTTAAATAATGATTTCTGTTCTGTTGTCCCCACATGTGTATTGGTGATTTCCCTCTGTCTTGAGAGATAATTGGATTACTCCTCGGGTGTCTCCAGGGCAGAGAGGAGGAAACCATGATGCATTGTGGGGATGTATTGTCTCTGTAGTGCTGCATGTCTGTCCTGTGTCACAGTCTCCATTCTGGTCCCCTAGGGGCGTGTCCACCAGATGGGGACCTGCATAAATACTGGCGGGTAGCCCTCAATAAATCATTCCTGTTTGACCTTCAAGACGGAGCTTGGTCTCGTTTGTGGAGGGATTTATTATTGGGACAGCGCTTTCGTTTATTGCTAGCTGTGGAAGGAGTTTGACGATCGGCTGGATTAAAAATTGCATTTCTGGAGAAAGGGGATTATTCACTAAACGGCGGCTTCATCTACCTGGCGGTGAGTGTCGTAACAGTTATCTAAACTAAATGCAACTAAATGTGTTAAGCAATTGCTTTTCAATAAGTTTTGTTTCAAGATAACGCAATGAGTTAAGAAACTTGAATTAAGAGTGTGCTACATCTGTACAGTACAGTATGGAACAGTTACAGAAATTTCAACTCATCTACTTCATTTGAACATACAGTACATAAAATTATATTGGTGCTCCCTAACACTCCTGAAAATAAAACTTTGCTTTTTGTATGTGTAGAAAGATTTTTTTTTTCATAGAAAACATTGATATTAGTATTCCACTGCTAATTGCAATTAGTAAACTACAGTGCAAAAAGTTTGTGAAGTTAATATAGCATTTAAAAACTAGTACACTTCTAATGATTACTGTTGAGTGAATCGAAGTATCTGAAGTGGACTTCGATCCGAATTTCAGGGAAAATTAATTTTGCCACAAAGCCGAATTTCCTTGTGCTTTGTGGTAACAAATCAATTTTGCCTGAAATGGCAGTTAAAAAAAAAAATATCATACTCACCATGTGAGTGTTGCAGCCATCTTAATTGAAGATCCAGCACGAAATCTCGAGCACGGTGACGTATGACATTTCCAAGCTGGCCAGCGTGATGACATCATCACGAACAGAGTGAGATTTTGCCTGGGATCTTCAGTCAAGATGGCCACGGCGGCCTCTTTGCACTCAAATGGATAAGGTATTATTTATTTGTTTATTTTAATCGATTAACCCCTGAAAGCCCTAATTTTGTATGTCAGATGCCGCGATCAGTGATGGGGGCGGCACAATCGCTGTTCTCCGTCTGTATTGTAAGGTTTTTTTTAAGTACTGATTGGTTCTATCCACAATTATGTTCCCTTTAATTCTGTCTCTTTTATATTACCTTTAATATTCTGTATAAAAAAGTTTTTCTTGTAATGTAGTGGGTTAGAGATAGTTAGTATCCACCCCTTTTTGTGCTGATAAGACATTTCTGAGTGATCTTAGAGACATGCGTGATGCACACTGGAGAAGGGGCTGTTGGGAATAACTGGTCTGCACCGATAATTAGGGGGGACCCCACTTGGAACTTCATCATTGGTAGGATGTAAGTATTGATTTGTCCTATCTCTTGTACAACCTGAGGTGTAGCTCATGTGTTATAACTCGAGATGAGGGAATTTAAAAAAAAATTCGATTCGGCCGATTCGCCAAATTTTCCAAAAATAATCTATTTGAATATATTCATGGCAAATCGTTTTAAAAAACAGCTATTACCTGGCTGCAGAGAGCCTGTACAGTGGTGTAGAACACTGTGCGTTGCAGTAACATGCATAGGGAGTCTGCTGTAGTGAAACAATACTGTGAGGCTGGGTTCACACGGGCAAGATTTCCGCACTGAATCCGGACCCATTCATTTCTATAGAGCTTTGCACATGAGCGGTGATTTTCACGCATCACTTGTGCGTTGCGTGAAAATTGCAGCATACTCTATACTGTGCGTTTTTCACGCAACTCATGCCCCATAGAAGTAAATAGGGCTGCGTGAAAATCGCAAGCATCCTCAAGCAAGTGCGGATGCGGTGTGATTTTCACGCATGGTTGCTAAGATGAAAGTCTATTCACTGTATTATTTTCCCTTATAACATGGTTATAAGGGAAAACAATAGCATTCTTTAATACAGAATGCTTAGTAGAAGGTCAATTGAGTGTTAAAAAATAAAAATAAAAATTAACTCACCTCCTCCAATTGATCGCGTAGTTGCCGATCTCTTCTTACTTCTTTAATCATGAGCTGCCGGCTAAAAGACCTGTGGTGACGTCACATCACATGGTCCAATCACATGGTCCATCACCATGGACCATGGACCATGTGATTGTACCATGTGATGAGCTCAGTGACATCACCACAGGTCTTTTGAAAGGCCCTGAAGAAAGAACAGGAGACTGGCAGCTATGCGATCAATTGGAGAAGGTGAGTTAATTTTAATTTAGTTATTTTTAACCCTCAATTGACCTTCTACTAAGCATTCTGTATTAAAGAATGCTATTATTATATTATATATATATAACCATGTTATAAGGGAAAATAATTACATCTACACAACACCGAACCCAAACCTGAACTTCAGTGAAGATGTTCGGGTCTGGGTACCACATTCAGCAAAACGCATTGCACCCGCGCGATAAAAACTGAACAACGGAACGCAATCGCAGTCAAAACTGACTGAAATTGCGTACCTACTCGCGCGGGTTTGCTGCAATGCACCCGGGACGCACCCGGAGCCAAAACGTGACGCCCGTGTGAACCCAGCCTGAGTCAGTATGACACGCATAGGTCAGGAGTTGCTCTTAGAATCAATGCACACTTCACTTATTTGGGCAGTTACGGGGCCAAAACTGACCAAATAACTCAGGTGTGAACTCAGCCTTACAGGTCGATGTTAGCGTCAAGAAGAAGCGCACTCCTTTTAAACCATTGTCAGCTGATATTACATAGTTGTCTACAGAACCTGTTCTAATAAATGCTCATACAAGTAGAGCCCCCCCTGACAGAGTGGTGAGGGTGTCAGCAGTAAGTTTGTGTTGACGTCACTGATAATTTTACCCTTCATCTGATCTGTCAGAACAATAACCCCCAAAAAACGGGTTCTGTCTGTTGAGCATCCGCCTTCACTCGGTTAGCATTTGGTCAGTAATCCATCAGTATTGCTAAAGCCCAAAAAAAACAGGAGTGGATTCAAAACAGAGATGGCACGTAAATTGAATATTTGCATATCTTCTGTGTTTTGTACCCACTCTTACTTTTGGCTACCAAATCATAAGCCAATTCTGATGGGACCACACAGGCCTTACAGCTGCTACATAGACAGGATTCATGTTGCGTCTCATTTTTCATTCCTTCTGACAGATCAGAAGAAAGGTCAAATAAATGATGATGTCAACCAGGCCAAAAAGGCAAAAAAGTGGCTCAATCATGAAGTGGGGCGGGTAGGAACAGCATGAGAAGTCCACAGAGTGGCCCAATGACATAGTGGTGAGGTGGCAGCAGTATGAGAGGCGTCCATAGAGAGGCCCAGTGTCATAGTGTTGATGTATAGTGATGGATGAACATCTGCCGGGACGGTTCGCGAACGGAATCAAATGTTCGCGAACCGCAAGTTTGCGGCTGGTCCCATTTATTTTAATGGCAGGTGAACCTGAAAAACCTTCAGCTCATATTTGCAGCCAATAAATAATTACTAGAAGTGCACAAAGAGTCCCACAACATGGACAGTGACATACCAGATCTATTATTCAAATTTGCGATCTCCATTCATAATATTTTTTTATGCAAAATATCGGCAATATAATTTTCGCGTACGCGCATGCACACACCAATTATAATTATTTTTTCCAATACCTTTTGTCACTGTGTGTAGCAGAGGGAAAGCAGCTAAACGCAAACAAATGCTGCTGTACCCAAATGCACTATATAGAAAGTATATTATTGGCATATAACACTACGCTTCTATCATTTTTTGGGGGGGCGACTGGTATATCACACCAATTATAATTATTTTTTCTAATTGCGTTTGTCACTCTGTGTAGCTGCAGTATCGCTGCAGAAATGCTCACCACTGCTGCACAATACAAATCCACTATAATATGCTTTCTATGTTAGAAAGTATATTATAAGTGTATTACACCCCTCTGTACTGCACACCTATCAATAGTACACCTATACCAGTCATTAAACTGACTTTTTTTTAAACCTATTTGATAGCGTTTTTGTCCCTAATAGTCTGTCCCTGCTCCACACAGCAACCTTTCCCTACACTGACAAAAGACTGAATGAAAAATGGCAGCGAGATCAGGTCCATTTATGAGGTAGGGGGTATGTCCATGTGCTAAAACTTTTCAATTGGCTGTCCTGTACCACCTGATGGATGTGTCATGGGTCAAAATTCTTCACAATGTAAAAGAATATGGCGGGCGTGAATATAGCCATATGTTCGCATGTTCGGCGAATAGCAAACGAGCAAAGTTCGCCGCAAACCGACCGCCGGGTGAACCGCAAGGCCACCACTATTGATGTAGCAGCAGCATGATGAGACCACAGAGTGGCCCAGAGACAGAGTGTGGAGGTGGCAGCAGCAGCACAAGGAGACCACAGAGTGGCATGGTAACAAGAACTTGAGGAGACCACAGAGTGGCAAGGTGACATCAGCATGAGGAGACCACAGAGTGGGAAGGTGACATCAGCATGAGAAGACCACAGAGTGACACAATGACAGAGTGTGGAGGTGGCAGAAGCAGCAGCATGAGGAGGCCACAGAGTGGCACAATGACAGAATATGGAGGTGGCAGCAGCAGCATCAGGAGGCCACGGAGTGGCACAATGACAGAGTGAGTAGGTGGCAGCAGTAGCATCAGGAGGCCACAGAGTGGCACAGTGACAGAGTGTACAGGTGGTGGTGGCAGCAGCAGAAGCATCAGGAGGCCACAGAATGGCACAATGTGTGACGGGAAGGGTTGAGCGAACCCGAACTGTAAAGTTCGGGTTCGTACCGAACTTTAGGATTTTTGAACCCCGGACCCGAACCTCCAGCATTTCAATGGCGCTTTTTGAAAGTCTGCAGAGCAGCCAATCAACAAGCGTTTTACTCTTGTGCCTTTAGAAGCCATCACAGCCATGCCTACTAATGGCATGGCTGTGATTGGCCAGTGCAGCATGTGACCCAGCCTCTATATAAGCTGGAGTCACATAGGGCTGAACGTCACTCTGCTCTGATTAATGTAGGGATAGGATGCTGCTGCTGTGAGGGAGAGAATAGGAAATAATCTTTAATCTGAAGTGCTTGTTAACTCAGCGATCTACAAAGATTTTGTTTTGTGGGTGCAGTGCACAATCTTTTTACCCTGCCCTGAGCCCAGTGACACAGAAAAATAACTTTTATCCGTCTGTTAGCTAGGTGGGTGGCGGCAGCCATTTTTTGCAAGTTCAGTGCACCAGCACAGCATATGTGCATTTCTAACAGTCAAATACAAGATTGAAATACTGCAATTATATTCTGGGTTTAAAAAAACACCCATTTTTTGCAAGACCCTACATCTGGGGCCTTTGCAGCATTTGTCAGTGTGAAATCCAAGCTTGAAATACTGCAATAATTTTCTGGGTTTAAAAAACACCATTTTTGGCAATACCCTACATCTGGGGACTATACTGCATTTGTTAGTGTGAAATACAAGCTTTAAGTACTGCAATAATATTCTGGGTTTAAAAAAACACAAATTTTTGGCAATACCCTACATCTGGTGCCTTTTCAGCATTTGTCAGTGTGAAAGACAAGCTTGAAATACTTCAATAATTTTCTGGGTTTAAAAAAACACGCATTTTTGGTAATATCCTACATCTCGTGCCTTTGCAGCATTTGCCACTGTAAAATACAAGCTTGCAATACTTTAATAGTTTTCTGGGTTTAAAAAAACACCCATTTTTGTCAATACCCTACATCTGGTGCCTATGCTGCATTTGTTAGTGTGACATACAAGCTAGAAATACTGCAATAATATTCTGGGTTTAAAAAAACACCCATTTTGGGAAATACCCTACATCTGGGGCCTATGCTGCATTTGTTAGTGTGAAATACAAGCTTGAAATATTGCAGTAATATTCTTGGTTTAAAAAACATCAATTTTGGGCAAAATACTAAATTTGCAACCTTTGCTGCATCTGTCAGTGTAAAATATACTCGTTTGATACTGCTGTTATATTCTATTATAAAAAAAACACCCATTTTTGGGCCAAATACAAAATTTGCAGCCTTTACTGCATCTGTCAGTGTAATATACAAGCGTGAAATACTTCAATAATATTCTAGGTTTTAAAAAAACACCCATTTTGGGCCAAATACTAAATTTGCAGCCTTTACTGCATCTGTCAGTGTGATATACAAGCGTGAAATACTTCAATAATATTCTGGGTTTAAAAAAAAAACACCCATTTTTGGCAATATCCTACATCTGGGGCTTTTGCAGCATTTGTCAGTGTGAAATACAAGCTTGAAATACTTCAATAATTTTATGGGTTTAAAAAAAACACCCATTTTTGGAAATATCCTACATCTGGGGCCTTAGCAGTATTTGTCAGTGTGAAAAACAAGCTTGAAATATTGCAATAATATCCTTGGTTTAAAAAATCACCCATTTTGGGCAAAATACTAAATTTGCGGCCTTTGCTGCACGTGTTAGATGCTGCTGTTATATTCTGTTATTAAAAAAACACCCATTTTGGGCAAGATCCTAAATTTGCAGAGAATGAGTAGAGCGTTGAATAAGAA
The DNA here is from genome assembly GCF_905171765.1 of Bufo bufo. NCBI lineage: Eukaryota > Metazoa > Chordata > Amphibia > Anura > Bufonidae > Bufo > Bufo bufo. The sequence goes on from NC_053394.1 coordinate 122,709,105, forward strand.
ATGTGGCCCCAGTCGTGGTGCTGCTGGTGGAGCTCCTGTTGCAGGGAGAGGACGTGGTCGATCTGTGCTAGCTACACGCAAAAGTGAAACACCTTCCTCAGGGGCGAGTAGGTGACAGAACCTTCAGCGTTATTTGGTCGGGCCTAATGCGGCTCTACGAATGGTGAGGCCAGAACAAGTACAGGCGATAGTAGATTGGGTTGCTGACAGTGCCTCTGGTTCCTTTACATTGTCTCCCACCCAGTCTCCTGCTAAAAGATCAGAGTTGGCACCTGCAGCCGATGTCCATCAGTTTTTCACCTCACCCCCTTGCAAATAAGCCAAGCAGTCTGAGGCCCAAGTCATGCAGCAGTCTCTTCTGCTTTTTGATGACTCTGTTAGCAGGGTTTCCCAGGGCCATCCACATAGCCCTGCCCCAGAAGTAAAAGAGAGTGCACCGATGCCCAACCACTTATGTTTCAAGATGAGTACATGGGAGGACCACCGCAGCACGTCTCGGATGATGATGAAACACAGGTGCTAACTGCTGGGGCTTTCGAAAGTGTGCAGACCGACAAGGAGGGCAGGGGCGAAGACTGGATGGAAGATGATGTGGAGGATGATTAGGTCCTCGACCCCACATGGAATCAAGGTCATGCGAGTGACCTGTGTAGTTCGGAGGAAGAGGTGGTGGTCGCACAGAGCCACCAGCACAGCAGAAGAGGTAGCAGGGTGAAAAAGCGGAGCGGCCGTCCCCTAGACAGTACGCCTGCTACTGCCCACCGCAGCAAAAGACAGACCACACCAAAGCCAGCTCCAAGGAGTTCCCTGGCGTGGCAAAGACATGAGTGGTTTGCACGCTGTGCAATCAGAGCCTGAAGCGAGGCATAAACGTTCTAAACCTGAACACAACCTGCATGACCAGGCATCTAAGTGCAAAGCACGAGCTGCAGTGGAGTAGACACCTCAAAAACAAAGAAAGGTCTCTGGCTCCTCCTGCTTCCTCTTCTGCTGCAGTCTCGGCCTCTTCATCCACCTCTGGAGTGACAGTGGCACCTGCTACCCCGCAAATAGAGGATCTGCCAGCAACACCACTACCTGGGTCACCAAGCATATCCACAATGTCCCACGGAAGCGTTCAGCTCTCCATCTCCCAAACACTGGAGTGGAAGTGGAATTGCCCCCCTACTCTCCCGCGATCCCTGGCCCTGAATGCCAGCATTTCAAAATTACTGGCCAAGAAATGCCGTCATTCCGTCTGGTGGAGACGGAGAGCTTTAAAAGCCTTATGGCGGTGGCTGTCCCACAGTACGTCGTGCCCAGCCACCACTACTTTTCCAGGGGACCCATCCATTCCCTGCACAACCAAGTGGGGGACAAAATCAGGTGTGCACTGCGCAACGCCATCTGTTTCAAAGTCCAGCTAACTACGGATATGTGGACCAGTAAACACGGTCAGGGACGTTATATCTCCCTAACAGCACACTGGGTAAATGCAGTGGCGGCTGGGCCTGAGGCGGATAGCAGTTTGGTGCATGTCCTTCCACCACCGAGGATTGCAGGGCGCTTCTCTTTGCCTCCGGTTGCTTCCTCCTCCTACTCCACTTCCTCATCCTCTACCGCCTCCTCAGCCGGTCAGCGCAACATCTTCACCACCAACTTCAGCACAGCCAGGGGTAAACGACAGCAGGCAGTTTTGGGGGACAAACCCCACACCGCGCAGGAACTGTGGACGGGCCTTGAACAACAGACCGATGAGTGTTTTGTGCCAGTGAGCCTCAAGCCCGGCCTGGTGGTGTGCGATAATGGGCGAAATCTCGTAGCGGCTCTGGGACTAGCCGGTTTGACGCACATCCCTTGCCTGGCGCATGTGCTGAATTTGGTGGTGCAGAGGTTCCTTAAAAATTACCCCGATATGTCAGAGCTGCTGCATAAAGTGTGGGCTGTCTGTGTGCGCTTTCGGCGTTCTCACCCTGCTGCTGCTCGCCTGTCAGCGCTGCAGCGTAACTTCGGCCTTCCCGCTCACCGCCTCATATGCGACGTGCCCACAAGGTGTTACTCCACCTTGCAAATGCTGGCCAGACTGTGCGAGCAGCAGCAGGCGATAGTGGAGTTTCAGCTGCAGCACGCACGGGTGAGTCGCTCTGCGGAACAGCACCACTTCACCACCAATGACTGGGCCTCCATGAGAAACCTGTGTTCCTTGTTGCGCTGTTTCGAGTACTCCACCAACATGGCCAGTGCCGATAACGCCGTTCTCAGCGTTACTATCCCACTTCTATGCCTCCTTGAAAAAACGGTGTTGGCTATGATGGAAGAGGATGTGGCACAGGAGGAGGAGAAGGGATCATTTCATAGGGTTTCCGGCCAGTCATTCACAAGTGGCTCTGAGGGGGAATTCCTGCACACACAAACGCCAGGTACACAATTGTCCAGCCAGGGCACAGTTCTGGAGGATGACGAGATGGAGGATGAGGAGGAGGAGGGTGGCACCTAAACCAGCTTATGGCCATCACTGGTGCGTGGCCGGGGGGATACAGAGGACACAGACGATACACCTCCCACAGAGTACAGCTTTTCGTTGCCTCTTGGCAGCCTGGCACACATGAGCGATTATATGCTGCAGTGTCTCCGCAACGTCCACCGAGTTGCCCACATTCTAACCTGTGCTGATTACTGGGTGGCCAGACTGCTGGATCCCCGTTACAAGGACAACGAACCGTCTTTAATTCCTTCACTGGAGCGTGATCGCAAGATGCGCGAGTACAAGTGCTTGCTGGTAGACGCGCTGCTGGTGGCATTACCACCTGACAGCGGGGGCACAGTGGAAGCACAAGGAGAAGGCATAGGAGGAGGAAGAGGTCGACAACGTAGCTGGGGCACCACCCGCACCTCAGAAGGCAGAGTTAGCATGGCTGAAATGTGGAAAAGTTTTGTTAGCACGCCACAACAACCAGCACCGCCAGCTGATATGGAACGTTTTAGCAGGAGGCAGCATTTCACCAACATGGTGGAGCAGTATGTGTGCACACGCCTACAGGTACTGAATGACGGGTCTGCCCCCTCAACTTTTTGGTCTCCAAATTGGGCACATGGCCTGAGCTTGCCCTTTACGCCTTGGAGGTGCTGGCCTGCCCTGCAGCCAGTGTATTATCTGAACGTGTGTTCAGCACGGCAGGGGGAGTTATCACAGACAAGCGCAGCCGCCTGTCCACAGCCAATGAGGACAAGCTCACGTTCATTAAAATGAACCAGGCATGGTTTCCACAGGACTTGTCCGTACCTTGTGCAGAATAGACATGCATACCGGCCTTAACCAGCCATTGTTATACTACATCGCAATTGCTCATTGTTGTATTTTGGATATTTCCCACTCTTTTGGAGTGTACCCTAATTAAAAAAATAAAAAATAAATAAATTAAAACCAAAAACCAGTGTTAGCTACCTCGTCCTCCTCCACCGTGGCTTCCACCTACACCGCCTCTTCAAACTCCTACTCCATATGGACCTCCAACTCATAAATCAAGTTTATTTCTTTTTATTTGTACGTATTTTATTTTATGTCATTTCACTAATTAGTCTGTTACATTTTCGGGTGAAATTCACCAATTTATGGGTGTGATATACCACTGCTATACCTAGTAGACAGGTAAAAAAAATTCTATAATTTGTCTGTTAAATATTCGGGTGAAATTCACCAATTTTTGGGTGTGATATACCCTTGCTCTACCTATTAGACAGGTAACATTTCACTAATTTGTCTGCTACATTTTCAGGTGAAATTCACAAATTTTTGGCAGTGATGTACCTCTGATATACCTAGTAGAGAGGTAAAAACATTTCTCTAACTTGTCTGTTACATTCTTGGGTGACATTTGACAATTTTTGCCGTGATTAAACCCCTGCTTTGCATAGGTGATAGGGAATTAAATTTCAAAAATTCTTCTTTAATTGATGCGCGCCCCCTCCTTTCATTCAATGCTTAAACTTTAACAACTTGTCCCACATTTGCGCTTCAATAATTTATTCGACTTTTCCGCTGAATAATATTTAATTTCTAACAATTAACCTCCCTTGGATGTGGTCTCCCTTTCTCACGCTCCCTCTCCGGCGTGGAACCCTGATTCGCCGCTAACCGTGCTCAACATGGTAGGCGCAGAAAAGAACATCGAAAGTTGATAGAGCAGATATCCAATTGGATCGTGGACATCACGGGGACGTGTGACATGGTGGAGCAGTATGTGTGCACACGCCTACACGTACTGACTAATGGGTCTGACCCTTTCAACTTCTGGGTCTCCAAACTGGGCACATGGCCTGAGCTTGCCCTTTACGCCTTGGAGGTGCTGGCCTGCCCTGCAGCCAGTGTATTCTCTGAACGTTTGTTTAGCACGGCTTGAGGGGGTTATCACAGGTTATATTTCCCAATGTTTCGGGGTGTACCCTAATTTAAAAAAAAATTCAAATAATTAAAACTAAAAACCAGTGTAGGCTACCTCCTCCTCTACTGCCGCTTCCACCTACACCGCCACATCCACTGCCTCCTCAACCTCCTACTCCATATGGACCTCGTCCTCCTAGATCAATTATTATTATTTTTTATTTTTACGTATTTTATGTAATTTTAAGTCATTTCCTTATCCACATTTGTTTGCAGCACACTTACCATGCTCTTAACCACATTTTGCTGGCATTTGCAGCCCTCTAGCCCTTTCCATCACATTTTTTGAGCCATTTTAGTGCTCAAAAGTTTGGGTCCCCATTGACTTATTTTGTGAAGTTCGGCTGAACCCGTCGAACCCGAACATCCAGGTGTCCACTCAACTCTAGAGATGACCTGTTCCTTCCCTGCTGAAGGAACAGGAGACTCTCTCAGGCCTAGCACCAAAAGGTAGGGGAATACCACGAACAAGAAATAGGGAAAAGACACTTAACTCCACAGTATGCAGTCGAGCAGGAACTCAGAGGAGAACCAGACACCAGCTCTTCACAACCAGAAAGGATCAACCGCATAGCATGATGGGTGAGGCCAGACAAAATAGAGGATTTGGAATAAGCACTTAGGCTACACCTGAGATCAGAGGTGTGGTCATACCCAGCAACAACACAGAAACAAGTGAAACCATAGAGGCTGTCAGATCACATCACGTGCAGCTAGTCTCTTAGATCTTCTGACCCCTGTCACAGGAGAGACCGTGACAACTCCACTTTGACCTCTGCCTCCTAGTTCAAAATTATTATATTTTTTTTCTATTCTATGTTATTTTAAGTAATTTCCCTATCCACATTTGTTTCAGGGCAACTGTCCTGCTCTTACCCCCATTTTGCTTCCTTTTGCAGCCCTCTAGCCCTTACTACGACTATTTTACAGCCATTTTAGTGCACCAAAGTTCAGGTCCCCATTGACTTCAATGGGGTTCGGGTTCTAGTTCGAGTCAAGTTCGGGTCCCGAACCCGAAATTTGACCTGAAGTTCGTCCGAACCCGGTGAACTTAAACATCCACGGGTCCGCTCATCCCTCTCAGTGACATCAACACAAACCTACTGCTGACCCCCTCTGCACTCTGTCAGGGGGGCTCTACTTGTATAAGCGTTTAATAGAACAGGTTCTGTAAACATCTATGTGGAATCAGCTAACGACGGTGTAAACGGAGTGTGCTCTTTCACGCTATAGTAGGATCTTGGGCCTCTGCATGGTTCTTTATACCTGGCGCTAACATTGACCTGTAAGGGTGAGTTCACACTTAAGTTATTTGGTCAGTTTTTCCCCCCGTAATTGACCAAATGAGTGAAGTGCGAAGTGATTCTAATAGCTACGTCTGTCATCTGCGTGTCATACGGACTCACAGTATTGTTTCACTACCACAGCAGACTCCCTTTGCGTGTTACAGCAAGACACAGTGTTTTATACCACTTTACAGGCTCTCCACCACAAATAAATTCGGATCAAATCAAATCTTTTAGAAAAATTTGTCGAACCAACTGAATTGAATTTTTTTGAAATTCGCTCATCTCTAATTATTATTATGACGTGGCCTGATAGTTATCTACGTTAGAATTACAAACACCAAACTAATAAAACATACAGTAGTTGTACTGTTCATGTTTTTTTATTGAGTACATTGAGTAAACATCCAAAATACATGGAGAAAAAGTAAAAGGTCTCTTTAAATTTGTTCCTGATAATTGCCTGCTCATCAGAAGAGGTGAGAGCTTCATCTACATTCAACAATTACCACCACTGTATGGGGACGAAGGATTGGTACTGCGATCGCTTGTCACCATTGAGAATCATTGTTTCTGGACAGCAGATCGCTGTCTAGACAGCACAATCTGCTGCCCAGAAATGATACAATTTAGGTGTCTGCACAGCAATGCCTTCATCTGATTGATGAGCATTTGTTTAATCATCAAGTCATCAACCAGAATGATTGGGAACAAGCGTTCTTAAGAGCAGTCCTTCATAATCGTTGCCTAATTGTCTGCCTGAGTAAAGGGGCCTTGAGAATACCTCTGTGTTAATGACTTCCCTGAGAGCTACAGATGTAGCAGAGTTAACAGTCACAATCATAACGTGTTAACTAGATGTGATAACTCACCAAGTACAACTGTTAACACTGCTACATCTGTAACTGACAGAATGGTGTTTCAGTTAAGGAGATTAGACTAGAAATGTGAGGTTCACTGGTGTTTTGCCCATTATACAGAGGGACACAAAGTATGGTTACTGACATATCTGTTTTTGTTAGAAAGGGTTAGTTAGTAACATGAACAAGGCATCCTTTCAAGGACCCTTTGGACCCGGGATTTACATTATTAAGGTTCAAATAGCCTGGCGGCTAATAAGTTCCCGTTTAAGGTCTGTTTTAAAATGTAACATTTATTTGGTATTCTTTAAAAAATTACGGGAAAATAGAAAAGAAAAAGAATATAAAATTCCAGTGCTATGGTGCTTGGTGACAGTAATGATTCTATTTGATTTGTTATTACTGCTTATATTTGCAGTCTCTATCCTTTGTATAGCTACAACTCTGTCCTGAGGAGTTGATCAAGTTGTATTGCCCTGCTTCAGTTTGACAGGAATATCTACAGCCCAAGTCTGAGATATAGATCTCCGTCAATCCTGCATCAGAGTGGATCGAGTCTGTATCGCTCTTATCCCTTGATTCCTCTTGAGGATAGAGCGTAACTATTTGTCTCGGCTAACCCAGTGTCTGCAGCGCACCGGGGGCCGGACTCCAAGCACACTGCACTGTCTCTAAAACCTAAACTTGCAGCTCCCCCGACATGTTTCACCACCGATGTGGCGTCTTCAGGGGCTAAGGAGCTACTAACAACCACTAACCCTGGCTGTGCCAACTGTACCTTGCTATGCTAGATATACATTACATAACATGAATTAAGACTACAGAACATAGCAACACAGCAGCTCTGTGGTACTGCACATGTTGATTGTCCATGCTAGACACAGCGTTACTCTGGATATTAGCTTATGTTCATAATACTGTAACATAGTAACAAAGTTTATAAAGCTGTTATCCTGCAAGTTGACCCAGAGGAAGTTAAAAAATCCCATGAGGTAGAAGGCAAATTTCCTCATTTTAGTGGAAACATTTCCCTCCCGACTCCAATCAGGCTATCAGAATAACTGCCTGGATTACTGACCCTTCTCCAGAAATCTAATAACTATAACCTATAATATTATTACATTTAGAATACACAGAAATACACTCAGGTCCCTCTTGAACTTTTTTTGTTAATTCACCATCACCACCTCCTCAGGCATAGAGTTCCACAATCTCACTGCTCTTACAGTAAAGAATACTCTCCTATGTTTGTGTAGAAACATTCTTTCCTCTGAGGCAGAGGATGTCCCCTCATCACAGTCACAGTCCTGGGTATAAATAGATAATGGGAGAGATCTCTGTACTGACCCCTGATATTATACATACACTTTTGTATAAACTGAATAACACTAATTTTGACAATATTTTGGAGCCCACAATTATACACAGTACTCTATGTGCGGTCTGACAAGGTATTTGTAAAGTGGTAGTAGTATATTCTCGTCACGGGCATCTATGCCACTTTTGATGCAACCCATTATCTTATTGGCCTTGGCAGCAGCTGCCTGACACTGGTTTTTACTGCTTAGTTTGCTGTTCACTAAAATTCCTAGATCCTTTTCCATGTCAGTGTTACCCAGTGTTTTACCATTTAGTATGTACGGGTGACTTGCATTATTCCTTCCCATGTGCATGACCTTACATTTGTCAGTGGTAAACATCATCTGCCACTTCTCTGCCCAAGCCTCCAATCTGTCTAAATCCCTCTGTAGCAGTATACTGTCCTCTTCTGTGTTAATTACTTTTAACAGTTTAGTGTCATCTTCAAAAAATTATATTTTATTGTGTAGCCCTTCTACAAGATCATTAATAAATATATTCTAGAGAATAGGACCCAATACTGACCCCTGTGCTAGTGACATTGACCCGATGTGAGTGTGTATTGTTAATAACCACCATCTGTTTTCTCTGTGTGACTCGACACTGTATATGATATGTTTGTGAAACCTGATGAAGGGGAGTCTTTGATCCCCGAAACGCGTTGTTTCTGATTAAAAGAAGATTACATCTATAAGACCGCTTCCACTAGTGATTTCGCGCCGACGCAGAACCTCTTTTCTTCACCACGAATTTCTTTTGGGGGACTGGACATCCCATCCAAGAGACCACAAAACCTGCGGCTGCAGTCCTGGTGTCTAAAGGTCTTATTTCCATCAAAGTTTTCAGTAGAGTTGTGCCTGCCGGAGCACAACTCCATAAGGTGAGTTTGGATATTTCTCACTTTGATATCCCTATCCGGTTGAACATATTACACTATTGTGCGCTCTCTCTCTCTTTTTCTGTTTCCCTGTTCCCGAGGGGAAATTAGATCCGTCCGTGACCTACATCGACACTGTAATAGACATTAGTACACTACTAGCTAACCCACGAAAAAATACTACGAGAGTTTCAAAACTAGTAAAACCTCAAAACTGTTTTATAATAATAATGAACTGCTAATCTATGGTAGATTCACTCACACTCACCTTTAGGTTCTTGGCCGAATATAATTTTGTTGTCAGAACGGAAACAGGCTGCGTTGCTTATAGCCACAAGGATTCCAGCACCAAATACAACTGCCACAAGGTATTTCTTAAATGTAAATATACAGTATTACCAGTCAGAAATGCAAAGATAATAAATGAGATATTTGTACATTTCTTCATTGTCTAATTTTTTTTATTGTCCCAGTGTATCTAACATAAAATAAAACCAATGCTGCAATATGACCTCATGAAAAATGTATAGTCATGTATCAAACTGTTGTAAAGTAGCACTGACTTAGTTGCCCATAGCAACCAATCAGATTCCACCTTTCATTTTTGACAGCTCCTTTGCAAAATAAAAGGTGGATTCTGGTTGGTTGCTATGGGCAAGTAAGCCAGTTCTACTTTACACCAGTTTGATAAATGACCCCATTAGTTTTAATTTGATTTCTACTGCTTCTATACAAACCTATGTACCTCATGGTAACACACTACAAACATACTCTTGGTAGTCATAACATGTAGGGGACAATAGGGAATAAATAGATGGTCATATGATTAAAGTATCAGACTACAGAGTTTATTTGCAGTCTGTTACCATGGAGAATAGCAAGGTATGGAATATTTGGGTAATTCAAACCCTAGCAAGGCGGTTTTTAACAAAATAATAGTAGTATTCATTTATTTATGTATTTTTAACTAATGATTGTTCATGTATTGGATTCTGTATGTACATATTGAATAGCTTTGATGAAAATGAATATAAAATGGGATACACCTATGAATCCCTAGCTGATTATAACCTTGGTTACTTATTGCATCATTTTTAGTGAACCGCATTGAAAACGCACTTAAATCATAGTGGCGTCTATGCACAATTTCTGAAAGTATATGTATATGTTGCACCTCTTATCTTAATTCTTATTTTTATTTCGTATATATATTTATTAAAGGTATATTTTAAACGTGTAATGAGATAACAATGTAGCCTTATATATTGGAAACTAAAAACCGCAATGTTGTGCATATATGAATATGAACTGGAATCGCTATAAAACGAAAGTCCATATCCTGGTCTTCCAGTCCCCCACTGTCCCAGCATGCATCTAACCAATTAAAGATGATATAAAAAGGACACCCCAACCCCACTGTCTGTACCACTGAGGAAGGGGCCATTGACCCCGAAACGCGTATGGCTAAGTGACAGTGTGGGACATAATAAGGAAGACTTTGAAAATTACGATCGGACGCTGTACAAATTCGAAAACCCCGCCTGGAAATTGTAAGTCACCTGACCTATTCAGTGAAACCACGTGGGACGCCACCGGAAGGTCCTGGAAGGTCAAAGCTACAGACTACACTTTAAAGCAACATCCAGTGAACGGGGATCTCCCTATGAAAAAGACCGGACTCACAGGTCCTTACAGCTCAAAGTAGAGCAGCCGCACTTCTAAGAACAAACAGCCTGAAGGAGCCGTAAAGTACCCTGTGAACTATATAATTAATCATTCTTTCTTTGCTCCACCATATGATTGGTATATGAACTTTAAGGACACTGACGCAATATGGACTTCGGCAATTTATTTTAGCGGTCCAACATATGCGATTCCCAGGAGGCTACATGCGCTTTTAGAGTATTTTATGTATTTTATGTGTATTTTTATATAATATGTTGCAATATGAGATAAATAATATTTTCAGACATCTATCTCTGTCTTTGTCTATTTGATGCCCGATATTGAGTGACGCCCAACCTTGTTTCAAACCACTTTGTTACCATGGAGACACATAGGTCTATATATGAGCTACAGAGGAAATGTTTTAATCATTTAAAACCTATTGCAAAATTCCTTTAGTTTTCCTTCTATATACATCGGATCTAAAGGTTGGTTTTGAAAGTGGCTATAATCTTTATAATCGTTCAAGGAGTTGTCTTGGTCCCCAGTGCTAATAGTAATTCTGCTGTGTAATCTGCATGCTGTGCATTGAGACGTCACTTCTCGTGACTGCTATAAGAAGGATAGATATGCCATTTAGTACAGACAAAATGTAGATGAGTACAAGCACATGAACGTCCCAGAGAGTTCCTGCCTGGCTAACAATATAATTACCATTTCATATTTAATAACCCTGGTCCACCGATTACTGAAGGATACTTGAAGGTTTCAGTGTGGAAGTTTATTAAAGAGGTTGTCCCCCGAAAAATATTCAACAGTTTTCAAACCAGCAAATGGATATGAATACTTTTGTAATTGCATATAAAAATGTAGTATAGTCACTGAGTTATCCAATAAAATGTATCTGTATAGCGCCACCTGTTGTTTGTTTTTTCTTTTTTCTTTGACCTGCTCACTGAGAAGGCCGCACATGCTCAGTTTCATCCTTCAACTGCCTCCTGAGCTGTGATCGGGAGAGCATGGACACGTCTCCTTAGCTGTATCAGAAAAGACATTCCCCCTGAGCTGCCAGCTTGATATAAATCTAGCAGAGCAATGAATGGGGAGATCTCTGGATCCATGTGAGTTACAGAGCTGGTTCTATGTTTGCTAGAAAAAGATTGTCATGTCCTATATGATGTCTGATTTTTATTTTTTACAATAGTCATGGGATAACCCCTTTAAGTATCCAAGAACACATTTACCCACTTTCTTCCTTATTCACCTCCCATCATTTATTTATTCTTTTTTTATATACTTTATTCCGATTGACTTAATTCAAATGCAACACTGCATTATTACACGTCCTGCTGGAGGAAGGAACAAAGTTATGTAGAGGCCAGCACAGGCACAATTAAGACCAGCGTCTAAATTGCTGCTCTTAATAATGTGCCCCTATGTGTAATTGATATCAATATCATTGCATCCTTTATGACCCCTGCAATAAATCGAACACATTATGTATTCTGCATGGTAAACACGTAAAAATAAAAAAATAAAATAAATGCCAGTATTGTTGCTCTTTGTTCACTCTGCCATGCAAAAAATAAAATAAAAACTGATTAATAAATCATATGAACCCCAGAGTGGTACCAGTGAAAGTCCTCCTACAAAAAGCAAGCTATCTATAAGTAAATGTTGAGTCTTTGAATGGTGCCATTCAAATCATTTTGTAAAAAAGTGCTTACATTTTGGAAAAGTAAAATACTGTACATTAAATTTTTTATTTTGTATTGCCATAATCTCAATGACCCACAGAATAACGTTATCCTGTTATTTATACCAAAGTGAACGGCATATAAAGAAAACATAAAAACAATGGTGGCATTGCTCTTGCTCTTCCCAAAAATTCTAAAATTTATACAATACATTATATAAATCTCAAAATGATGCCTTTAAAAAATGCAACTAGACCACAAAAAAGCAGAGATGAAAAGAAAAAACAAAACAAACACTGACTGGTGGTTAACCCCTTTCAGGACCCTGCCATTTTTCACCTTAAGGACCAGGCCATTTTTTGCAAATCTGATATGTGTCACTTTATGTGGTAATAACTTTAAAATGCTTTTACTTATCCACGTACAGTAGCATAGGATTAGGAAGTGTATGCGCAAACAAATTTAAAAAGGTATTTGGGACGTGGAAACGTCACACAGGAGATATCACGCAGATAATGTCAATGCTGTCACCAGCGGCTAATAAAAAATTTCAGGGAATGTCACAGGTATTTGGGATGAGGAAACGTTATACAGGAGAGGTACCACCGGTAATGTCACTGTTCGCAGCGTCTACACAAAAAAGTACACTCTATGTTACAGATAATTTTTTTAGCGCACACGTTACACTGCAGATGTGGTGCTGGTAATGTCACTGTTCGCAGCAGACACCGTCTACGGAAAAAGTACACTGTATGTCACAGATATATATTTTTTCTGCGCACACGTTACACTGCAGATGTGGCGCTGGTAATGTCACTGTCAGAAGCGGACACCGTCTATTGAAGAAGTACACTGTATGTCACAGATACATTTTTTAAGTCCACACGTTACACTGCAGATGTGGCGCTGGTAATGTCACTGTCAGAAGCGGACACCGTCTATTGAAGAAGTACACTGTATGTCACAGATACATTTTTTAAGTCCACACGTTACACTGCAGATGTGGCGCTGGTAATGTCACTGTCCGCAGAAGACACAGTCTACGGAAAAAGTACACTATATGTCACAGATTTTTTTGGGATGCACACAGTTTACACTGGAGATGTGGTGCAGCTAATGTCACTGTCCGCAGCGGACACCGTCTACGGAAAAAGTACTCTGGATGTCAGATATTTTTTGGATGCGCTCACTTTACACTGGAGATGTGACGCAGCTAATGTCACTGTCCGCACCGGACACCGTCTATGGAAAAAGTACACTGGATGTCAGATATTTTTTGGATGCGCACACGTTACACAGGAGATGTAGTGCAGATAATGTCACTGTCCGCAGCGGACACCGTCTATGGAAAAAGTACACTGGATGTCAGATATTTTTGGGATGCGCAGCCTTTACACTGGAGATGTGGCGCAGCTAATGTCGCTCTCTGCAGCGGCCTAACTATTTAGCGCAGGATGCGCTAAAAATAGATATTGCTGCCACACGCAACAGTCTTTAAAAGTACTTTTGTGTCTGTAAAGTTTTAGCTATTTAGCGCAGTTCACGCTAAAAATAGATATTGCTGCTGCCACACACAACAATAGTCCTTAAAAGGACTTTTTGGTCTCTGAAAAGTTTTTCTACTAAAAATATTCATAAATCACTCCCTACACCATCTGTCCCTTCCTCAGCACAGCTCTCCCTGACTAAGACTGAGCCAAACAAGCATCATCGGGTGCTATATAGCACCCAATGACGCATTCCGGCCAGCCGATCACTGTAATGCCAGTAACCAACATGGCTACAGCATTAGGCCTCATGCACACGACCGTATGGCTTTTTCAGTGTTTTGCGGTCCGTTTTTCACTGATCCGTTGTTCCATTTTTTGTTTCCGTTGTGTTTCAGTTTTTGGTCCGTTTTTCCGTTCCGTTTTTCCGTATGGCATATACAGTATACAGTAATTACATAGATAAAATTGGGCTGGGCATAACATTTTCAATAGATGGTTCAGCAAAAAACGGAACGGAAACGGAAGACATACGGATGCATTTCCGTATGTGTTCCGTTTTTTTGCGGACCCATTGACTTGAATGGAGCCAAGCACCGTGATTTGCGGACAAGAATAGGACATGTTCTATCTTTTCACGTTACGGAAATACGGAAATACTGAAACGGAATGCACACGGAGACACTTCAGTTTTTTTTTGCTGAACCATTGAAATGAATGGTTCAGTATATGTACCGCATACTGAACTACAAAAACGGCCAGTATACTGAACGCAAAATACTGTCGTGTGCATGAGCCCTTACAGAGAGAGCAGTATTTACCTGCACGCTTATTGGCTTCGTAGCAGCCAACAAACGTGTGGGGAGGGGACTCGAGCATTGTGCTCGAGCACATGCGGTATTCAGCCCGAATACCGCCATGTGCAGAGCATCGATGCAGAGCATGCTCGATCAACACTAATTACAATACATTTTGTATTGTAATACATTGCATGTCAGCTTGTATGCTGCCAACCTGCCTGTGAGACCCAGCCTAAGGGCTGGATCTCACAAGCTTCCGTAGAAGGCAAGCCCCGATGCCTATGGAAGGCATCGGGCTTCCCTTCTCTGCCATTGGGTCCCCGCCACTGCAGCGCGGGGATCCGATGGAGATGCTTAGGACACCCGTACCCTCCGCAAACCCTCTGCATGCCGCGGTCATTTTTGACCGCGGCATACAAGGTGTTAATACGCCGGCATCAGTGTTTTCACAGATGCCGGCATATGCAGCAGGGGCCCGTCTGTCAGTGACTGCCAGGTCCGTGCAGCTGATCGGGAAGGCACTTAATCAGCCTGCCGTACATGTACGGTGCTTGTCCTTAAGTGACGTCCACCAACGCCGTACATGTACGGCGGGGGTCCTTAAGGGGTTAATTAAATGAAGGAATTTTTTTTAATGGTTTGAGTGGCAAATTTCTACTGGTGTGTATATACATACACCGACTGGGGTCATATGATCTTTCATTATCTTACCTGTCTTCTGATCGGAAAATGGGCTTTTTGGATTTTGGTTTGGCTTGAATTTTTGGAAAATTCAGGTCGAACTTGGTTTGTTTAGGATCAATTCACTCATCTGTAATTATCGCTATTTTGGATTTTTTTATTTTTTTAATGAAAAGATTCAAAGCATTTTTCTTCTGCTACCTGCATGTATTACAATACAACTTTCATTTGATTATCATTCAGCATAGATGATCATTCAGGAAAATACAGGAGGATTTGGAGAACGAGCTGTCTGCAAGCTCGCCTTTATGTATGTAGCACAAAACGCCAGTACGCAGCTCGCTATGTGTCAAAACAAAAAACGTAAAATAAACAAAAAATATTTTTAGTCGGTAAAACAAGTAATTTACTAAAGCAAAAATGAAAATCTTGCCTAAAATGTCTGCAACCACCTCCCCTGCCCAACAAAAGTCTTTAGGAGAATAACAAAATGATATACACAATAGTGATGAGCAGCAGGGGTCATATTCGAATTCACGATATTTCGCGAATATTTAGTAGAAATCGAATATTCGTTATATTCTACGATTTTTTACTAGAAAAATGATCGCGTAATATGCAAATTTTCGCAATGCAAATTTTTATTGCAAATTTTTCAATTGCCGAGTAAAAACATTATTCCTCCCTGCTTCTTGCTTGTTGGCCCACAAGCAAGAAGCAGGGAGGAATCATGACTTTAGATGGAAAAATGATGAATATTCTAAAAAACTAATATATAGCACTATATCGAATATATTTAGTTTTTTCGAATATTCGTAATATTCTAAAACAAGAATATATAGCAATATAGCGAATATTCGAAAAAAACCGAATATAGAACAATTTAGCTAATAAAGTGCTATAATCTTCTTTGTCTAATACCGTATTTTTCGCCCCATAAGACGCACTTTTCCCCCCAAAAAATGGGGGGAAAATGCCCCTGCGTCTTATGGGGCGAATGCTGACAGTTTAACATCGCAGTCTGCGATGTACGAGTGAGCGGGGGAGGGACTGGGAGGAGGAGCTGGGGGCCGGCAATTGCGGCGGGGCGGTGCAGTCACTGTACTATAGCCCCGCCACTCCAGTGCTGCACAAATATAAAATGTCTTATTCAATTAAAAGTCATTAAACATGCCCCCCCACTCCTATTATTACCGTACACCCTAATAGCTTCTGTACAATGCAGGCAGGCCGGGCGTGCGGCAGCGTAACTTCCTGATGTCACGTGCCTGCGCCGCCTACTTTATGAATGAAGCAGGTGGCGCAGGCAAGTGACATCAGTGAGTGACGCGCCGGCCGCCCGGCCTGGCTGCCGGCATTGTACAGAAGCTATTAGGATGTACGGTACTATTAGGAGTGAGGGGGCATGTGTAATCATTTTTAATTGAATAAGACATTTTATATTTGTATACTGGGGGGCGGGGGCGGCGGCCGGGGGGGGGGGTCTGTGGATAACATCCGTGGATGGCACAGTTAAGAGGTGGGGGTCTGTGGATGGCACTGTTATGGGCTGGGGGGGGTCTGTGGAATGCACTGTTATGGGATGAGGGGGGTCTGTGGATGGCACATATATAACAGTGCCATCCACAGATCCCCCCTGTAACAGTGCCAGCCACAGATCCCCCCTGCAACAGTGTCCGTCATCCACAGATCCCCCCCATAACAGTGTCGGTCATCCACAGATCCCCCCCATAACAGTGTCCGTCATCCACAGATCCCCCTGTAACAGTGTCCATCATCCACAGATCCCCCCATAACAGTGTCCGTCATCCACAGATTCCCCCCATAACAGTGTCCGTCATCCACAGATCCACCCATAACAGTGTCCGTCATCCACAGATCCCCAGTAATAGTGCCATCCACAGACCACCCTTAGTTCCAAACCCACCAAAAGCACACCTTTTGGTTAAAAAAAAAATAATCTTATTTTCCTCCCCAAAAACCTAGGTGCGTCTTATGGGCCGGTGCATCTTATAGGGCGAAAAATACGGTAGTTGTAATTTTTTTATCATCTGAAGTTCAGATTGGAAAAAAATTACAACTATTCAAAAAAAAGATTATAGCACTATATTAGCTAAATTGATCTACATTCGTTTTTTTTGAATATTCGCTAAATTGCTATATATTCTTGTTTTAGAATATTACGAATATTTGAAAAAACAAATAATATATAGTGCTATGACTCATTGGCCCACAAGCAAGAAGCAGGGAGGAATCATGTTTTTACTCGGCAATTGAAAAATTCGCATTACGAAAATTCGCAATCAACACTACTCCTAAAGTCAAAGATACTGCAGCCTTCTCATTGGTCCACAAGCTAGAAGCAGGGAGGGATCATGTGTACTGATTTAAAAAAAATCTTACGAAATTATGAATATATATCACTATATTCTAAATATTCGCGAACTTTCGAAGTACTTATTTTCATGATAAAAATTTGCAATTCGAATATTCGTGATCAACACTAATACACAACTGTACTAAGTGTAACGATAACTTGTTTTAATTTATATTGGGTTGATATCCCAGTTATAGAATGATATGTAACAAGTCTGTCTAGAATAGAATACACTCACCATCCTGAAATTCTTTTGCTGTGTTAAGTCTTTTGAACTTTGAGCCTGAGATTTATACTCGAAGGAGGACCTTCAGGGACCTTATTGAGCAATAGATTTGGAAATGTCAAATAATATTTACTTCCCTCTGGCCCTTTGGCTCTATTTGGTCACATTTTGTTTTCTCAACTTCCGATCCCACGGCCTTCAGGACATTCATTAGCCAATTTTGTTTTTGTTTTGCGTCACCTCACTACAATACTACAAAATGAAGTGCAATAGAAGATGGCAGTACTTTCTAACATCAGTGGTATTTGGTCACGTTATGTTATTCTAAATATTTTAATACTTTCACATTTGTAACTCCTTTATGTGAATTTTCATACATATTATGACTACTTTCACACTTGTGCTTTGTGAGGATCCGTCATGGACCGTTCAGATGATACAACCGTCTGCATCCGTTCAGAACGGATCCGTTTGTATTATCTTTAACATAGCCAAGACGGATCCGTCTTGAACACCATTGACAGTCAATTGAGGACGGATCTGTTTTCTATTGTGCCAGATTGTGTCAGTGAAAACGGATCCATCCCCATTGACTTACACTGTGTGCCAAGACGGATCCGTTTGGCTCAGTTTTATAAGACGGACACCAAAACACTGCAAGCTTAAATTAACCATAATAAGCTAAGGTAATTCAAGGGTTTATGGTAACATAACTGAGGTCTAAGTAAAATAATGGGTTAATGTCTCTGAAATCCTTGTGGTCTATAGCAGTTAATGGGGTTATTATACCTCCACCCTTCTCCCAAACTAATAATGGGATATTACCCAGATGGTCATCATACCTGGCAAACATATAGCCTTATCACCTAGATTCAAAACAGCCTTAGAAAAATGAAAGGTGATCAAAAGAAGCCTTTTAGGAGATGAAGGCACTTATAACCCTAAAAATACTATGTAAAATGCAAAGTTCGGCCTCTTTCACACGGGCGTGTGCGCCACATTGCCTTATTGCGGACTGCATTTGAGGATCCGCAATACACGGGTGCCGTTCCGTGGGCATTCCGCATCACGGATACGGACCCATTCACTTCATCGGGTCCGCAAATCCAGAGATGCAAAATGGTGCGGAACGAAGCGGAGTGCTTCTGTGGGGTTTCGTCCCGTACTTCCGTTCTGCAAAAGATAGAACATGTCAAGTGAATGGGTCCGCGATCCGCTGCAGCTGCCCCACGGACTGTGCTGGCGCATTGCGGCCCGCATTTTGCGAGCCGCTGCACGACCACGGGGCGCACATGCCCGTGTGAAAGAGGCCTTAGTCGGCACATTATGTAGGCCAAGGTCAAAGGGAACAGTTGCACAGTTATACATTTTGGAGAGATCCATCTGAATGAGGTTGCCAGATCATAGCAGGTGGACTAACAATAGCTGCTAACATCCCAAATACTAAATATGGCAGCTACAAACAGCTTCTTCCTTCACATACTGTACACAGTGACAAGCAAAAGAGTAACAATGTTTTGAACATTTGACTTTCAAGCTCCATATCTCACCATCCACTACAGCTTTGAACGTGAAACTACCATCATTTTATAGACAATCATTTAGGCTATCTGATACATAAATTGGACTTGCAACTACTGTATTTAACTTATGATTAGTTCTGCAGATTCTTCTCATGTAATTGCATTGTTACTGTTTTGCTCCTGGTGGTGGAACAATCTTTTTCTTCTTGAATACTACAAATTACAACCTGTAGCTCACTGTGCTATTACAGTATGTTGATTCCCAAGCGAAAGGTCAATGGCTCGAATCCAGGAGTAGTGATGAGCGGCATAGGCAATATTAGTTTTTGTGGTATTTCACAATTTTTTTTGCATAATATTTGCAATTAATTTTTCGAATTCTAGATTTCATGATCTCCAGTCATTATTTTCGCGATTGCGCAAATCGACACTAATGATGTGCATATTTTTTGCGCAATAAATGCAACTTCACATTTTATCGAATATGGCGGGCGCGAATATCAAAGCGGCAAACTTTGCGTGTTCGCGATTCGCCCGAACATGCAAACATATGGAGATATTCGCGCCCGCCATATTCTTTTACATTGTGAAGAACTTTGACCCATGACACATCCATCAGGTGGTACAGGACAGCCAATTGAGACGTTTCAGCACATGAACATACCCCCTACCTTATAAATAAACCTGATCTGGCCGCCATTTTACATTCAGTGTTTTGCCAGTGTAGGGAGAGGTTGCTGTGTGGAGCATGGACAGGCTGTTAGGGACACCAAACGCTAGCTAATAGGGCCACAAAAGTTTTTTTAAGGACTGGTATAGGTGTGCTATCTATATGTGTGATACACAGAGAGGTGCGATATACTTATAATATACTTTTATAATGAGTCAAAAACACATAGATCTATATAGTGATCACCTGGAAGTCAGGGGACTAGAAGCTAGTGGCTTACTAGGGCCATTTTTATATAGGGTAAGGTTCTGGACGGGGTCTCTCTTATTAGGGCGGGTGGTCTGTGGTTAGGCTATCAGGGCCAGAATAGCACCTGTAGGGCAATATCAGGGACAGTTCTTTGCCCACCCTGTCCTTCAATACCACATCATCATCTAGCCCACGGATAGATGTTTTTTGTTTTCCCTCCGGGATTCATGGATGTGCACTGGAACCCCCCGGATTGTGGTAGGACACATGGTTTCTGATTTGGTGCCGCCGAGCACCTGAATTAGTGCCGCCGAGCACATGTTATTGCCTACCACATCTATGCTTTTTGCTTAACTTTAATAATTTAATTTATTTTCATTTTGAGGGATATCTTTTCCATTCACACGTCCGCAAAATGGTTCCGCATCCGTTCCGCAATTTTGCGGAACGGGTGCAGACCCATTCATTTTCAACGGGGCCGGAATGTGCTGTCCGCAACCGCATTTGCAGATCCGCACTTCCGTTTCCGCCAAAAAATAGAACATGTCCTATCCTTGTCCGCAATTGCAGACAAGATTAGGCATTTTCTATTATAGTGCCGGCGATGTGCGGATCCACAAAACACTTACGGACGTGTCAATAGACCCTCATAGTAACATTATTAAAGGTTACGTTTTATCTTTATGTATATTCTAATGGATTGCCTTCCTTGTACAATGTTATAATGTACTTTCTATGTTAGAAAGTATATTATAGTGCATTTGTATTGTGCGGCAGTTGTGTGCAGTTCTGCTGCGATACTGCAGGTATATAGAGGGACAAGCGTTATTGGAACAAATAATTTCTACTGGTGTGATATACCAGTCGCCCCCCAAAAAAACTGATTGAAGCGGGGTGGTATATACCAGTATAGTGCATTTGCGCATGTGCGTACGCGAAAATCATATTGCCAATATTTCGCATTGACAAAAAGAATGAATGGAGTTTGCAAATTCGAATAATACATCTGGTATGTCACTGTCCATGTTGTGGGGCTATTTGTGCACTTCTAGTAAGTATTTCTTGGCTGCAAATATGAGCTGAAGGTTTTTCAGGTTCGCCTGCCACTAAAATTAATGGGACCCGCCACAAACTTGCGGTTCGCGAACATTTGATCGCGTTCGCAAACAGTCCGGCAGATGTTCGTCCATCACTAAAGGAATAGGATCCAGATGAAAGCACAGAGCACAGCAATGACACTGCTCTCTCTCTCAGAACTGCAAAAAAACTGCAGAGAATGGCTGCTGGGGATGTTCTTATATAGTAAAGGGGTAGGCAACTTTCCTATTGGTTGCTAGGGATGTTGCTAAGCTCTGACAAAGATATTGCAGCCTGCAAGAAGGGAGGTTACTGATAAAAAAAAAAATTATCATATTTGCGATTGCGAATATATATCACTATATTCTACATCTTCGCGAATTCTCAAAGTGCCGATATTCGCAATAAAAATTTGCAATTAGAATATTCAAGATCAACACTATCCAGGAGCACCCATTAAGAGGATTTCTCAAGTAAAGAGAAACAGCATCATCCAGCTCATCAATGGCAGTATTTTGGCCAAGAAAGTTGCCAAACTGCATCATGTGAGTGCCATGACAGTTGGAAGAATATGAAATGAACTCCACCCATCCATTCCAAAGCCAAGAGGTGGACATCCAGGCAAAATATTAGTCATCACAAGGTCTATCAGTTCTGGTGCGACAAACACGGCAGTGGAGGTGGCTCGTATGCTTTGTAATAGTGAGATCACAGACGTCCATGCAAGCACTGTGCAATGCACTTTACACAAGTCTGGTATGGTGACCTGAAAAAAGGTGACAATGTTTTGACTTCAATATCATCATATGAAGCGTCGGCTTGAGTTTGCAAAAAATTATGAACAGTTGACAGTAGAAGATTGGAAACAGGTGATTTGGAGCGATGAGACGAAAGTCAATAGACTGGACTGATGGGTGCAAATGGGTCTGGAAGAAACAAGGAAAAAGGAGGCTAACAGATCGATAAATTGAAGGAATTGTCATGTTCGGTGGGGGAAGCCTGATGATATGGGGTTGTTTTACAGCCAAAGGTATTGGATACTTGACCAGGATTGGTGTGGTCTCAATGCTGAGCTATATGCGAGTATCCTAACGGACAACAACAGGAAGCATACAGTATGTAGAAATTGACGAATAAATGGTTAAATGACAATGAAATAGAGGTGCTGGATTGGCCCCACAGTTGCCAGACCTCAACCCAATCGAACACTTGTGGGTAGAGTTGAAGAAAAAGCTGTATTCTTACCCAAGTTAGTCAATCATTATGCACCAACAATAGGAACGTTTAGAAGTAGCCTGGAGTTCTTATTATATGGCACTCTATGGACACTGAATATCACAACTAAACATCCTTTTAAGGAGGTTTCTGTTACTTAGATATTTATGGCCTTTACTTGGGATAGCTGATTAAGCACCTCACATCCGCCCATAAGATATAAACGTCCTATGGGTGGATGTTTATCTCTGAATGGACGTTCTGGGAACGTCCATTCAGAGATGGCAGCTGCATGCTAATCGTGCAGCTGCCGAGCGGGGGGCCCACTGTCAGCAGGGCACCCCAGGGAGAAGGCAGGGACAGTTCCCAGGTGTCCCTGCCTCATAGATCACTGTATACGGATCAGGTGGTGATGTGACCTCCAGTGCCGGGAGAGTGCAGGAGCTGTTGTGTCTTCCACAGACCTCGATCAGCCCTGCACTGAGGCTGTACAGCGTTGTATTCTGCTGTACAGCCTCTCTGGGGGCTGTATTTCCACTGTAAGTGGGGATACTATGTCAGCCCCAGTTACAGGAGAAATCAATAGTGAAAAAAAATGTGAAGTTAAATGTCCCTCAGAGGTCTTGTATGGTATGGTCTTGTAAGTGTAAAAAAAAATAAAAGTGTTTACAAAAATTAATTTAAAAAAAAGTTTCATATGTAAAAAAAAATTCCCCAATTAAGTAATTAAAAAAATAAAAAATAAAATAGAAAAAATAAAATAGACTTATTTGGTACTGCCACTTCCGTAATGACCGGCTATATAATTATATCACATGATCCACCCTGTCCGATAAAAACACCATAAAAAATAAAAAATAAAAACGGTGACAAAAAAAGCCATAAGAAAAATTAGCCCCTACATAAGAAAATCACTCAAACAATACTATATCTCTCAGAACATGGAGACATTAAAACTTTATTTTTTGTTTCAAAAATGCTATTATTGTGTTAAAGTAAAAAAAAAAAAGTATACATATTAGGGATCGCCGTGTCCGTAACAACCAGCATTATAAAAATAAAACATGACTAGTGATAAGCGAGCATGCTCGGCTGAATACCAGTTCGGCTCGAGCATTGCTATGCTCGGCATGTGGCGGTACTTGGCCGAATACCACGTGTCGCATTGCTCGAGTCTCCTCCCCGCACGTTTGGCGCCTTCTAAGCACCCAATCAACATTCAGGTAAATAATTATCTTCAGTGTAATGCCATAGCCATGTTAGCTATTAGCCTTACACTGATTGGCTGGCCAGAACACGTGATACCAGTTTATATAGGAGCCGATGTCCCGTGCTCAGATCATTCAGCGTCAGGGAGAGCAGACAGTAGGCAGGGACAGATAGCGTTTTGCTGGAAACGCTTTGTACATTTCGTACGCTTTGTACTTTGCCGTCTGTACGAGGTGCATGGCCAGATTTTTGTACCACACTTTCGTTTTTCGTGTGGCACTGTAGGGCTTCAGAACTTAATCTGAAAGATCAACCCCTCCCATGTGTCTGTTGTAGCCCAGAATGCAAACTGGTTTGGGGTGTAGGAAGGCGCAAGGGTCCGTCATTGACGGAAGGTATGTGTCACCGAGATTCCTGGCCTCGGTGAGGTAAGAGCCGGTAATTTTAAGTGTCAGCGGCAGTTAGTGCTGACTGACACTATTTATTTAGTATGGCTGTAGAGCCGATCGGGTCCGCCTCTTACTGGGAGAAGCCAAAGTCCCGGGTGGGTGGCTTCTCCTCACGTTCCAGGCTGGGTTTTGGTTTGGGATATAAAAACCCAGCCAGCAGTCTCAGCTGGGTGAGGTAAGAGCCGGTAATTTTAAGTGTCAGCGGCAGTTAGTGCTGACTGACACTATTTATTTAGTATGGCTGTAGAGCCGATCTGGTCCGCCTCCTACTGGGAGAAGCCAAAGTGCAGGGTGGGTGGCTGCTCCTCACGTTCCAGGCCGGGTTTTGGTTTGGGATATAAAAACCCAGCCAGCAGTCTCAGCTGGGTGTGGATTATCCTCCATTTCACAGTGAAGCCCTGGAGACTCTGTGGTTTTGGGATCTGCATGAGGTGTGCTGTGCTAAAGGGTTGAGAGCTGCATTGCTGGAAAACAGACACCCTAAAGCCTGCTGTGGATGGCTGATGAAAAACCACTAACAAGGTGAACGTTTGTGTTCTGTGGACTGTCCATGGTGTGTGAACATACACCAACACTGTGAAATGTTATTTTGTTGTGCCTTCTGTGTGAATAAACACTGAACTATTTAAGTTAAAGACTTTGTGATTGCCTCTATACAGCGTCCGCTAAGCTGCCTACCAGAGCGAATCCACACAGGGGACAGTGGTAGTGGTACCTTGTACAGATCCATGTACAATTCCATGACAGAATGCCTTTTGAGTAGAGTTGAGCGAACATCTGGATGTTCGAGTTCGAGAAGTTCGGCCGAACTTCCCGGAAATGTTCGGGTTCGGGATCCAAACCCGACCCGAACTTCGTCCCGAACCCGAACCCCATTGAAGTCAATGGGGACCCGAACTTTTCGGCTCTAAAAAGGCTGTAAAACAGCCCAGGAAAGAGCTAGAGGGCTGCAAAAGGCAGCAACATGTAGGTAAATCCCCTGCAAACAAATGTGGATAGGGAAATGAATTTAAAAAAAAATAAAATTAAAAAAAATTAACCAATATCATTTGGACAGAGGTCCCATAGCAGAGAATCGGGCTTCACGTCAGCAGAGAATCAGTCTCTTCATGCCATAGCAGAGAATCTGGCTTCATGTCAGCAGAGAATCAGTCTCTTCATGCCATAGCAGAGAATCAGGCTTCACGTCACCCACCACTGGAACAGGCCACTGTCACATATTTAGGCCCCGGCACCCAGACAGAGGAGAGAGGTCCCGTAACAGAAAATCTGGCTTCATGTCAGCACAGAATCAGTCTTCATGTCATAGCAGAGAATCAGGGTTCACGTCACCCACCACTGGAAGAGGCCACTGTCACACATTTAGGCCCAGGCACCCAGGCAGAGGAGAGAGGTTCCGTAACAGAGATTCAGGCTTCATGTCAGCAGAGAATCAGTCTTCATGTCATAGCAGAGAATCAAGCTTCACGTCACCCACCACTGGAACAGGCCACTGTCACATATTTAGGCCCCGGCACCCAGACAGAGGAGAGAGGTCCCGTAACAGAGATTCAGGCTTCATGTCAGCAGAGAATCAGTCTTCATGTCATAGCAGAGAATCAGGCTTCACGTCCCCCACCACTGGAACAGGCCACTGTCACATATTTAGGCCCCTGCACCCAGACAGAGGAGAGAGGTCCCATAACAGAGATTCAGGCTTCATGTCAGCAGAGAATCAGTCTTCATGTCATAGCAGAGAACAAGGCTTCACGTCACCCACCACTGGAACAGGCCATTGTCACACATTTAGGCCCAGGCACCCAGGCAGAGGAGAGAGGTCCCGTAACAGAGATTCAGGCTTCATGTCAGCAGAGAATCAGTCTTCATGTCATAGCAGAGAATCAGGCTTCACGTCACCCACCACTGGAACAGGCCACTGTCACATATTTAGGCCCCGGCACCCAGACAGAGGAGAGAGGTCCCGTAACAGAGATTCAGGCTTCATGTCAGCAGAGAATCAGTCTTCATGTCATAGCAGAGAATCAGGCTTCACGTCACCCACCACTGGAACAGGCCACTGTCACATATTTAGGCCCAGGCACCCAGGCAGAGGAGAGAGGTCCCATAACAGAGATTCAGGTTTCATGTCAGCAAAGAATCAGTCTTCATGTCATAGCAGAGAATCAGGCTTCACGTCACCCACCACTGGAACAGGCCACTGTCACATATTTAGGCCCCGGCACCCAGACAGAGGAGAGAGGTCCCGTAACAGAGATTCAGGCTTCATGTCAGCAGAGAATCAGTCTTCATGTCATAGCAGAGAATCAGGCTTCACGTCACCCACCACTGGAACAGGCCACTGTCACATATTTAGGCCCCGGCACCCAGACAGAGGAGAGAGGTCCCGTAACAGAGATTCAGGCTTCATGTCAGCACAGAATCAGTCTTCATGTCATAGCAGAGAATCAGGCTTCACGTCACCCACCACTGGAAGAGGCCACTGTCACACATTTAGGCCCAGGCACCCAGGCAGAGGAGAGAGGTCCCATAACAGAGATTCAGGCTTCATGTCAGCAGAGAATCAGTCTTCATGTCATAGCAGAGAATCAAGCTTCACGTCACCCACCACAGGAACAGGCCACTGTTACATATTTAGGCCCTGGCACCCAGACAGAGGAGAGAGGTCCCGTAACAGAGATTCATGCTTCATGTCAGCACAGAATCAGTCTTCATGTCATAGCAGAGAATCAGGCTTCACGTCACCCACCACTGGAACAGGCCACCGTCACATATTTAGGCCCAGGCACCCAGGCAGAGGAGAGAGGTCCCGTAACAGAGATTCAGGCTTCATGTCAGCAGAGAATCAGTCTTCATGTCATAGCAGAGAATCAGGCTTCACGTCACCCACCACTGGAACAGGCCACTGTCACATATTTAGGCCCAGGCACCCAGGCA
This sequence comes from Bufo bufo, assembly GCF_905171765.1. Taxonomy (NCBI): domain Eukaryota; kingdom Metazoa; phylum Chordata; class Amphibia; order Anura; family Bufonidae; genus Bufo; species Bufo bufo. The sequence goes on from NC_053394.1 coordinate 122,736,166, forward strand.
GAGGAGAGAGGTCCCGTAACAGAGATTCAGGCTTCATGTCAGCACAGAATCAGTCTTCATGTCATAGCAGAGAATCAGGCTTCACGTCACCCACCACTGGAACATGCCACTGTCACATATTTAGGCCCCGGCACCCAGACAGAGGAGAGAGGTCCCGTAACAGAGAATCTGGCTTCATGTCAGCAGAGAATCAGTCTTCATGTCATAGCAGAGAATCAGGCTTTACGTCACCCACCACTGGAACAGGCCACTGTCACATATTTAGGCCCAGGCACCCAGGCAGAGGAGAGAGGTCCCGTAACAGAGATTCAGGCTTCATGTCAGCAGAGAATCAGTCTTCATGTCATAGCAGAGAATCAAGCTTCACGACACCCACCACTGGAACAGGCCACTGTCACATATTTAGGCCCCGGCACCCAGACAGAGGAGAGAGGTCCCGTAACAGAGATTCAGGCTTCATGTCAGCACAGAATCAGTCTTCATGTCATAGCAGAGAATCAGGCTTCACGTCACCCACCACTGGAACAGGCCACCGTCACATATTTAGGCCCAGGCACCCAGGCAGAGGAGAGAGGTCCCGTAACAGAGATTCAGGCTTCATGTCAGCAGAGAATCAGTCTTCATGTCATAGCAGAGAATCAGGCTTCACGTCACCCACCACTGGAACAGGCCACTGTCACATATTTAGGCCCAGGCACCCAGGCAGAGGAGAGAGGTCCCGTAACAGAGATTCAGGCTTTATGTCAGCACAGAATCAGTCTTCATGTCATAGCAGAGAATCAGGCTTCACGTCACCCACCACTGGAACATGCCACTGTCACATATTTAGGCCCCGGCACCCAGACAGAGGAGAGAGGTCCCGTAACAGAGAATCTGGCTTCATGTCAGCAGAGAATCAGTCTTCATGTCATAGCAGAGAATCAAGCTTCACGACACCCACCACTGGAACAGGCCACTGTCACATATTTAGGCCCCGGCACCCAGACAGAGGAGAGAGGTCCCGTAACAGAGATTCAGGCTTCATGTCAGCACAGAATCAGTCTTCATGTCATAGCAGAGAATCAGGCTTCACGTCACCCACCACTGGAACAGGCCACTGTCACATATTTAGTCCCAGGCATCTAGGCAGAGGAGAGAGGTCCCGTAACAGAGATTCAGGCTTCATTTCAGCACAGAATCAGTCTTCATGTCATAGCAGAGAATCAGGCTTCACGTCACCCACCACTGGAACAGGCCATTGTCACACATTTAGGCCCAGGCACCCAGGCAGAGGAGAGAGGTCCCATAAAAGAGATTCAGGCTTCATGTCAGCAGAGAATCAGTCTTCATGTCATAGCAGAGAATCAGGCTTCACGTCACCCACCACTGGAACAGGCCACTGTCACATATTTAGGCCCCGGCACCCAGACAGAGGAGAGAGGTCCCGTAACAGAGATTCAGGCTTCATGTCAGGAGAGAATCAGTCTTCATGTCATAGCAGAGAATCAGGCTTCACGTCACCCACCACAGGAATAGGCCACTGTCACATATTTAGGCCCAGGCACCCAGGCAGAGGAGAGAGGTCCCGTAACAGAGATTCAGGCTTCATGTCAGCAAAGAATCAGTCTTCATGTCATAGCAGAGAATCAGGCTTCACGTCACCCACCACAGGAACAGGCCACTGTCACATATTTAGGCCCAGGCACCCAGGCAGAGGAGAGAGGTCCCATAACAGAGATTCAGGCTTCATGTCAGCAGAGAATCAGTCTTCATGTCATAGCAGAGAATCAGGCTTCACGTCACCCACCACTGGAACAGGCCACTGTCACATATTTAGGCCCAGGCACCCAGGCAGAGGAGAGAGGTCCCGTAACAGAGATTCAGGCTTCATGTCAGCACAGAATCAGTCTTCATGTCATAGCAGAGAATCAGGCTTCACGTCACCCACCACTGGAACATGCCACTGTCACATATTTAGGCCCCGGCACCCAGACAGAGGAGAGAGGTCCCGTAACAGAGAATCTGGCTTCATGTCAGCAGAGAATCAGTTTTCATGTCATAGCAGAGAATCAGGCTTTACGTCACCCACCACTGGAACAGGCCACTGTCACATATTTAGGCCCAGGCACCCAGGCAGAGGAGAGAGGTCCCATAACAGAGATTCAGGCTTCATGTCAGCAGAGAATCAGTCTTCATGTCATAGCAGAGAATCAAGCTTCACGACACCCACCACTGGAACAGGCCACTGTCACATATTTAGGCCCCGGCACCCAGACAGAGGAGAGAGGTCCCGTAACAGAGATTCAGGCTTCATGTCAGCACAGAATCAGTCTTCATGTCATAGCAGAGAATCAGGCTTCACGTCACCCACCACTGGAACAGGCCACTGTCACATATTTAGTCCCAGGCATCCAGGCAGAGGAGAGAGGTCCCGTAACAGAGATTCAGGCTTCATGTCAGCACAGAATCAGTCTTCATGTCATAGCAGAGAATCAGGCTTCACGTCACCCACCACAGGAACAGGCCACTGTCACATATTTAGGCCCCGGCACCCAGACAGAGGAGAGAGGTCCCGTAACAGAGATTCAGGCTTCATTTCAGCACAGAATCAGTCTTCATGTCATAGCAGAGAATCAGGCTTCACGTCACCCACCACTGGAACAGGCAACTGTCACATATTTAGGCCCAGGCACCCAGGCAGAGGAGAGAGGTCCCGTAACAGAGATTCAGGCTTCATGTCAGCACAGAATCAGTCTTCATGTCATAGCAGAGAATCAGGCTTCACGTCACCCACCACTGGAACAAGCCACTGTCACATATTTAGGCCCAGGCACCCAGGCAGAGGAGAGAGGTCCCGTAACAGAGATTCAGGCTTCATGTCAGCAGAGAATCAGTCTTCATGTCATAGCAGAGAATCAGGCTTCACGTCACTCACCACTGGAACAGGCCACTGTCACATATTTAGGCCCAGGCAGTAAGGCAGAGGAGAGAGGACCCGTAACAGAGATTCAGGCTTCATGTCAGCAGAGAATCAGTCTTCATGTCATAGCAGAGAATCAGGCTTCACGTCACCCACCACTGGAACAGGCCACTGTCACATATTTAGGCCCCGGCACCCAGACAGAGGAGAGAGGTCCCGTAACAGAGATTCAGGCTTCATGTCAGCACAGAATCAGTCTTCATGTCATAGCAGAGAATCAGGCTTCACGTCACCCACCACTGGAACAGGCCACTGTCACATATTTAGGCCGAGGCACCCAGGCAGAGGAGAGAGGTCCCGTAACAGAGATTCAGGCTTCATGTCAGCACAGAATCAGTCTTCATGTCATAGCAGAGAATCAGGCTTCACGTCACCCACCACAGGAACAGGCCACTGTCACATATTTAGGCCCCGGCACCCAGACAGAGGAGAGAGGTCCCGTAACAGAGATTCAGGCTTCATGTCAGCACAGAATCAGTCTTCATGTCATAGCAGAGAATCAGGCTTCACGTCACCCACCACTGGAACAGGCCACTGTCACATATTTAGGCCCCGGCACCCAGGCAGAGGAGAGGTTCATTCAACTTTGGGTTGCCCCGCAATATAATGTTAAAATGAAAATAAAAATAGGATTGAATGAGGAAGTGCCCTGGGACTGCTGGTATTCAGGAGAGGGCAAGGGAGAGCTAAGAACCGGGCCGGCACCTCTGCCTACCTGTAGCTACCCTTTACTTAAAACTGACCCAGATAATAAAAACACAGGACAACAGGTAACCTTTAGCTGGGTGATGATCGGCCACAGCTTATTTATTTTATACGTCAAAACCAAAGAACATCTTGGAGCAGTATGCCAACCGCCGGACTCCCGGCGGGCAAGTACGCCATCAGCCATCTCCACACTCCGCTGTATCAAATGCCGCCAGCTGTGACTTCATATCTTAAATCATACCGCCCTTCTTAAAAGAAGAAGACAACGTAAATAACTTAAAACAATAGTTATAAAAATTCAAACACCTTCTTTCCAACCATCTCTTATATTAACATTATTCCTTTAACATTTTCTCCACCTTTTTTCTTTTTCTTTTTTTTTTTGAATAACCATAAACCCAAAGGAAACTCCACGCTGAAAATACCCAATCAAGGGCGGGAGGGTGGGCAACTCGGCTTCCGCTGCAAAGAGGAAGTGCAGCAGCAGGGGAAGGGGTTATATACTCTGCTAGAGGGAGGAGACATATCCTACCCGTCCCATAGTGACGTAAACCACCTCCATTAACCCCTTAGGCACCTAGAAGAAACCGGGCAAGGTGCAACACGTGACCCTATTAGCTAGGAAGGGGAAGGGGGACCACCAGTCCCTAAGCATCCTCCCTAAAAGTCGGGCGCTTGCCAAGTACAATAATATATTGTTAAGGGGAGGTAATTAATGTCTAATCTGCATAAGGGATGGACAGGTCCTGTGGGATCCATGCCTGGTTCATTTTTATAAACGTCAGCTTGTCCACATTGGCTGTAGACAGGCGGCTGCGTTTGTCTGTAATGACGCCCCCTGCCGTGCTGAATACATGTTCAGACAAAACGCTGGCCGCCGGGCAGGCCAGCACCTCCAAGGCATAAAAGGCTAGCTCTGGCCACGTGGACAATTTGGAGACCCAGAAGTTGAATGGGGCCGAACCATCAGTCAGTACGTGGAGGGGTGTGCACAGGTACTGTTACACCATGTTAGTGAAATGTTGCCTCCTGCTAACACGTTCCGTATCAGGTGGTGGTGCAGTTAGCTGTGGCGTGGTGACAAAACTTTTCCACATCTCTGCCATGCTAACCCTGCCCTCAGAGGAGCTGGCCGTGACACAGCTGCATTGGCGACCTCTTGCTCCTCCTCTGCCTTCGCCTTGGGCTTCCACTGGTTCCCCTGTGACATTTGGGAATGCTCTCAGTAGCGCGTCTACCAACGTGCACTTGTACTCGCGCATCTTCCTATCACGCTCCAGTGTAGGAAGTAAGGTGGGCACATTGTCTTTGTACCGGGGATCCAGCAGGGTGGCAACCCAGTAGTCCGCACACGTTAAAATGTGGGCAAATCTGCTGTCGTTGCGCAGGCACTGCAGCATGTAGTCGCTCATGTGTGCCAGGCTGCCCAGAGGTAAGGACAAGCTGTCCTCTGTGGGAGGCGTATCGTCATCGTCCTGTGTTTCCCCCCAGCCACGCACCAGTGATGGGCCCGAGCTGCTTTGGGTGCCACCCCGCTGTGAACATGCTTCATCCTCATCCTCCTCCACCTCCTCCTCATCCTCGTCCTCCTCGTCCTCCAGTAGTGGGCCCTGTCTGGCCACATTTGTACCTGGCCTCTGGTGTTGCAAAAAACCTCCCTCTGAGTCACTTCGAAGAGACTGGCCTGAAAGTGCTAAAAATGACCCCTCTTCCTCCTCTTCCTCCTGGGCCACCTCCTCTTCCATCATCGCCCTAAGTGTTTTCTCAAGGAGACATAGAAGTGGTATTGTAACGCTGATAACGGCGTCATCGCCACTGGCCATGTTGGTGGAGTACTCGAAACAGCGCAACAGGGCACACAGGTCTCGCATGGAGGCCCAGTCATTGGTGGTGAAGTGGTGCTGTTCCGCAGTGCGACTGGCCCGTGCGTGCAGCAGCTGAAACTCCACTATGGCCTGCTGCTGCTCGCACAGTCTGTCCAGCATGGGCAAGGTGGAGTTCCACCTGGTGGGCACATCGCATATGAGGCGGTGAGCGGGAAGGCCGAAGTTACGCTGTAGCGCAGACAGGCGTGCAGCAGCATGGTGTGAACGCCGGAAGCGTGAACAGACGGCCCACACTTTATGCAGCAGCTCTGACATGTCGGGGTAGTTGCGAATGAACTTCTGCACCACCAAATTCAGCACATGCGCCAGGCAAGGGATGTGCGTCAAACCGGCTAGTCCCAGAGCTGCAATGAGATTTCGCCCATTATCGCACACCACCAGGCCGGGCTTGAGGCTCACCGGCAGCAACCATTCGTCGGTCTGTTGTTCTATACCCCGCCACAACTCCTGTGCGGTGTGGGGCCTGTCCCCCAAACATATGAGTTTCAGAACGGCCTGCTGACGTTTACCCCGGGCTGTGCTGAAGTTGGTGGTGAAGGTGTGTGGCTGACTGGATGAGCAGGTGGAAGAAGAGGAGGAGGAAGCTGAGTAGGAGGAGGAGGAGACAGGAGGCAAAGAATGTTGCCCTGCGATCCTTGGCGGCGGAAGGACGTGCGCCAAACAGCTCTCCGCCTGGGGCCCAGCCGCCACTACATTTACCCAGTGTGCAGTTAGGGAGATATAGCGTCCCTGGCCGTGCTTACTGGTCCACGTATCTGTGGTTAGGTGGACCTTGCCACAGATGGCGTTGCGCAGTGCACACTTGATTTTATCGGACACTTGGTTGTGCAGGGAAGGCACGGCACTCTTGGAGAAGTAGTGCCGGCTGGGAACAACATACTGTGGGACAGCAAGCGACATGAGCTGTTTGAAGCTGTCTGTGTCCACCAGCCTAAATGACAGCATTTCATAGGCCAGTAGTTTAGAAATGCTGGCATTCAGGGCCAGGGATCGAGGGTGGCTAGGTGGGAATTTACGCTTTCTCTCAAATGTTTGTGAGATGGAGAGCTGAACGCTGCCGTGTGACATGGTTGAGATGCTTGGTGACGCAGGTGGTGGTGTTGGTGGTACATCCCATGTTTGCTGGGCGGCAGGTGCCAACGTTCCTCCAGAGGCGGAGGAAGAGGCCGATGCGGCAGCAGCAGAAGAGGCCGAGGCGGCAGCAGCAGAAGAGGTAGCAGGGGGAGCCTGAGTGACTTCTTTGTTTTTAAGGTGTTTACTCCACTGCAGTTCATGCTTTGCATGCAGGTGCCTGGTCATGCAGGTTGTGCTAAGGTTCAGAATGTTAATGCCTCGCTTCAGGCTCTGATGGCACAGCGTGCAAACCACTCGGGTCTTGTCGTCAGCACATTGTTTAAAGAAGTGCCATGCCAGGGAACTCCTTGAAGCTGCCTTTGGGGTGCTCGGTCCCAGATGGCGGCGGTCAGAAGCAGGCGGAGTCTCTTGGCGGCGGGTCTTCAAACAGCATAAGAGACTGCTGCATAACTTGAGGCTCAGACAGTTTCCCTGATATGCATGGGGGTGATGTGACAGACTGATGGGCTTGGTTTTCATGCGCCATCTGTGCGCTTTCTGCAGAAGACTGAGTGGGAGATAATGTGAACGTGCTGGATGCACTGTCGGCCACCCAATTGACTAATGCCTGTACCTGCTCAGGCCTTACCATCCTTAGAACGGCATTGAGCCCCACCAAATATCGCTGTAAATTCTGCTGGCTACTGGGACCTGAGGTAGTTGGTTCACTAGGACGTGTGGCTGTGGCAGAACGGCCACGTCCTCTCCCAGCACCAGAGGGTCCACTAACACCACCACGACCATGTCCACGTCCGCGTCCCTTATTTGATGTTTTCCTCATTGTTCCCGTTCACCACAATTTTGAAAATGGCAAATTTGGGAATAGTTTTTCAACCCAGAACAAAAACTGTGCTTTTACGGTCACTACAAATAATTTGCCCAGCTAAAACAGTACAGATTTGGTTGAATAGAAATGTGAGGCCTATTTTTTTCGCGCTGTGTGACAGGTATACGTTTAATCACAGAATTAGACTTGTATATGCACGGTAGCGTGTGTGTTAAGTTTTTCTGAATGACACTATCAGCACCTTGAATCTAAGATATCCTTTTTGGGATAGATTTAAAGTAGGCCTGATATAGCAAAAACTACTTATTTTGAGAATGGCAAATTTGGGAATAGTTTTTCAACCCAGAACAAAAACTGTGCTTTTACGGTCACTACAAATAACTTGACCAGCTAAAACAGTACTGATTTGGAGGAATATAAATGTCAGGTCTATTTTTTAGGCGCTGGGTGACAGGCTCAACTTGCCCCTGATGTAGTATATGGCCAAAAAATAACCACACTATTGATGGTTAAATGCACTTGGGTGACACAGGCTCAGCCTGCACCTGATGTAGTATATGGCCATAAATTAACCACACTGTTGATGGTTAAATGCACTTGGGTGACACAGGCTCAGCCTGCACCTGATGTAGTATATGGCCAAAAATTAACCACACTGTTGATGGTTAAATGCACTTGGGTGACACAGGCTCAGCCTGCACCTGATGTAGTATATGGCCAAAAAATAACCACACTGTTGATGGTTAAATGCACTTGGGTGACACAGGCTCAGCCTGCACCTGATGTAGTATATGGCCAAAAAATAACCACACTGTTGATGGTTAAATGCACTTCGGTGACACAGGCTCAGCCTGCAGCTGATGTAGGATATAGCAAAAAATAACCACACTATTGATGGTTAAAAGCACTTTGTGGTAGCTTGTGCTGGCGCACCACAAGCCACAAAATGGCCGCCGATCACCCCAGAAAAAAGTGATATAAAAACGCTCTGGGCAGCCTAAAAAAGTGAGCAATTCGATATTAGCACTTCAATGATCCACAGCTGGAGATCGATCACAGAATGAAGTCTTTTGAAGGAGTTAATCTGCCTAATCTCGCCCTAACGTCGCAGCAGCAACCTCTCCCTATGCTTGAATCAGCAGAGTGACGTGCAGCTCTACGTGACCCAAGCTTATATAGAGGCTGGGTCACATGCTGCACTGACCAATCACAGCCATGCCAATAGTAGGCAAGGCTGTGATGGCCTCTTGGGGCAAGTAGTATGACGCTTGTTGATTGGCTGCTTTGCAGCCTTTCAAAAAGCGCCAAGAAAGCGCCGAACACCGAACCCGAACCCTGACTTTTACGAAAATGTTACTATACAGTTCGGGTTCGCTCATCCCTACTTTTGAGGCATTCCATTATTCATTCCGTCATAATATAAGTCTATGGCCTGCATAACGGATCCGTCCAGCTTCCGTTATGCTGGAGTCCTCTCCTGCATAACGGAATCCAGACGGATCCGTTATGCAGGCCATAGACTTATATTATGACGGAATTAATAATGGAATGCCTCTAAAGGTATTCTGTTATGCATTCCATCATGGAATTGCGTTATGGTCTGTGGTAACGTAATCCATAACGCAATCCAGCATATACCCCAACCTGAACACGAACTTCAAAATATGAAGTTCGCTCATCCCTAGTGATCAGTAAAATGACATCCCTTTTGTCCTTGTACTTAACCGCCAGCATGTTCTCATGGAGGAGAGCCCTCTCAGTGGTTGCCCTACCAGGGATCTAGGGAGGCCTCTCTGATTTTGCGCACTGTGCTGCAAGCCACAGTACCTCTGTCAGTTAGGGACATGAATAGGGGTATGCTGGTATAATAGTTATCCACATAGAGGTGGTAACCCATATCCAGCAGTGGGAGCAGTAAGTCCCACACTATGTTCTGTAGGAGAGTACCTGGGGTGGTGGTAGACGGGAGGTACGTGACACCGGGGGTCCTGGCCCCGGTGGAGTAAGAGCCGGAAAACTGCATTTTGCAGCGGTTATGCTGTTAACACAGCGGATCCGGGCCGGCTCTTACTGGGAGCAGGCAGATATGTGGGCGGGTAACTGTCTCCCCACGGTCCAAGCCAGGTTTTGCAGGGAAGGGTTAAAACCCGACCAGCAAACAAGGGTGTGGTGTGCAATGTGGAGTGTCCTTGTTCTCTGGCTGTGAGAGTGAGAAGTGGAGGTGAGCTGGGCTGTGTGCTGAGGCCTGTAAAGGAGTGTGCGGGAACCCGCAGCTGAAGCCAGGAGGTATCCGTGTTCCGTGGCTAGAAGCCGGACCCAGAGACTTACTTCACCAAGGAGAAAAAGGTGACATTACTCCTGCCTTTAAATAGACTTTGCTTTATGTGACGGAAACAGGCGTCAAGTAGCCTGCAGCAGGGACTTGCTGTGATTGAACTATTATTTTGTTGTTGTATGTGACCACCCACCCTATGAACTGCACCATCTTTCACTTGTATGCACCGTGTGAATAAATAAAGCATCGTTTTTTACACCAAGACTGGTCTGTGTTGCCTCTATACTGCACTCGCTACCACTGCCTACCAGAGCGGATCCCCACACTTCCCACTAACTCCTAGGATGGGGGGGAAGCATTCTGGGGATTCTATCCAGGAATCTTTTCCTTTGTAAATGCGGAACTTGTGGGTGTACCTGGAGCTACTCTCACAAAGTTTGTAAATCTTAATGCCATACCTTGCCCATTTGCTAGGCAGGTACTGGCAGAATCTAACCCTGCCTTTGAAAAGTAATAGGGACTCATCTACACAGACATTTTGATCATCAAACCTGATGTTCAGTGGTCAGACCTAACCTAAAACAGACGGTCAAATGTCGGGTCGTTTTGGGGTGGGCACTGTGCATTGTCGTTGTAGTGTAGGAATTTCCGAATTGACAAAAAATGGCGTCCGGGTCATGGTGTTACTGTAAATTGGTCTGGTAGAAAATGTCTGAACTCCAATATTGTCTAACGTTTGGCTTCTTAACAACCCCCATATGCAGCATGAGTCCCCAAAACTTCATCATCACTGCTGCGTTTCCTGGGGTCCAACCTAGGGCTCTAGCATATGGCGATGTAGAGTTCTGAACAAAGAATTGTTGGGTGTATAGATTGGTTTGGGCCGCCTTCCCTAATACTACCCTGGGGCACCTTTTGAAGGTCCCCCATCACTGAATGATAATGAGGGGTGTTGTGGCAGACCAAGGGTCAGTCACATGAGGATCGAGCCACGTGTTCCAGGTGAATGACGTCGATGGAGGAAAATGACAGAAGTCAGCATACAGGTTAAAACTCTGCCAGGATCCCAAATTGGGAGTGTCCTAGGCCCTTTATTTATACCCTTTCCAAGGTGGGTATATTGTAACAATGCTTATCCTTGTCCGCAAAACGGACAAGAATAGGACATGTTATATTTCTTTGCGGGGCTACGGAACGGACATATTGACGCGGACAGCACACGGTATGCTGTCCGCATTTTTTGCGAACCCATTGAAATGAATGGGTCTGCATCCTATCCGCCAAAAAAATGGAGCGGACTCGGAAACAAAATACGTTTGTGTGCTTGAGGCCTTACCCTCTGAACAGGGTTATTAGAGATTACATCAATTAACTAAGATGAAAGGAACCTCACATACATGATTGCAAACTGTAACAAAGTAATCAAAAGGGTTCTGCAGTTTGTTTAAACTGATGATCTATCCTCTGGATAGATCATCAGCTTCTGAAAGGCGGGGGTCCGACACCCGGGACCCCTGCCGATCAGTTGTTTGAGAAGGCAGCGGCGCTATAGCAGCGCCGCAGCCTTCTCACTGTTTACCGCTGGTTCAGTGACGTCACGACTAGTATCAATTAGCTTGGGCGGGGCTAAGCTCTGTTCACTTGAATGGAGCTCAGCCCTGCCCAGGCCAGTTGATACTAGTTGTGACATCACTGGGTCAGCGGTAAACAGTGAGAAGGCCGCTGCACTGCTGGAGTGCCGCTGCCTTCTCAAACAGCTGATCGGCGGGGGTCCCGGGTGTCGGACCCTTGTTGATCAGTTTAAACAAACTGCAGAACCCCTTTAACTTAACTGATATGTAAAAGAATCCTTCCATGTATACAAACAGATTGCATAGAGCAAACACCAGTATTGTCTAAAGGAGCTGTTTTACTATTTCAAATAACACATGTGACTCATTCTAGTTTCATCTGGAATTTCCCGCCATGATGTTTCATAAAAATATGTACTGTTGAATAAAGAAATCAGATGTTTGACCGTTCAGGCTTCAGTGCAGATTGGTTGAATATCTCCCAGCTGGAAGAGAGAATATTCACTGCAAGGGAGAGAACATTCAAAGGTGGAGGTCTGGGATCTCAGTATGTAACCACCTCAGATCTGAACAAGCTTTCAGTAACCTCTTTAAATATTGACATGATTGGTTTACAAATATTGCAACAATTACTTCAGATTGGTACACAAATAATCTACTAAAGGGTTAATTGCAGAGACCCTGCTTTTTTAGCAAGAAATGCAGACTGGCTACTTAGCAGGTATAAAGCTTATCTTATCTTAACACATACTGCTAACTTCTATAGGTTTTAGCTTACACATCATTGTCATCTTCTTATGGTGCACACAGAAATTAAACACAAAAATCTCTTTGTCCCAGGAAAGCTGGGTACTTCATTAACAGGGGGTAGAGCAGCAGAGGAAAGTGGCATCCTCTTCTCCCTCACTGGCAGACTCAGTTTCAGAGGCAAGATATGCGTATGCCTCTTCAGCTGAGTATAGTCGTTGGGACAGACGGCCATTTTTATTTTATTGGGGTGTGAAATGTGTAAACCTTTATTTATTGTGAGGGGTGTATATGTTGTGTTTTCAACCGTGAAGGGGCTTGTAATAAATACAGAGAAAAGGAGTAGAAAAAATAAATAAATTACAGGTTCAGGGTGCAAACACGCACAAAGATGTTGCGTGCGTGTAAAAATCTACACTAACACTACCTAACTAAAATTGATTTCTATATATGTATGTGTGTGTGTATATATATATATATATATATATATATATCGTATTTTTCGCTTTATAAGACGCACCCGATGATAAGACGCACCCCAGGTTTAAGAGGAGGAAATTAAGAAAAAAATATTTTTTTATCAGATCCTCAGATCAGACCCCTATAAATATCAGAACATCAGATCAGACCCCCATATCAGGACATCACATCAGCCCCCCATCAGACCTTATATCAGCTATGTGATTTACATATACAGTGCTGTTACCAGATACCAAAAGGGCAGCACTGACAGATCAGGAAGTTAGGTCCTGCTAAGAAGGGATCTTTGCCTGGCGTAACAAATTAACCTTCCACCAGCTGACGTGCTGCGGCTGTGGTTGGCAGGGCCTTGGAGGGCGATGCTCCGGTACCTGCAGGTGGTACAGGAAGCGGATGGGTAGTATCTGAGCCATGCGGGTTACGAGCTGTGCTGCCTCTTCTACCCCGGGCTGTCCCCTTTCGCAGGCTGCTTCTCCCACTCTCTCAGGGATTGGGAATATAAGGTGTCCTCAGCGCGCCATCTGTCCAGGAGAGGGTGTCCTCCGGCTGTTCCTCGCTGACTATCGGGCAGGAGCCGTAATGGCGGAAACGGTGTCACCAGTGAAGCACCGGCTCCAGCAAGGAAGACCGGGGAGGGTGAGTACTACAAGCGCCTGCGGCGGTATGCTCCAAACTCACCTAATTCATACTAGTGAGCCTTCCATAAAGAAGTATTCGCTTTATAAGACGCACGGCTATTTTTTCCCTACTTTTGCCGGAAAAAAAGTGCGTCTTATAAAGCAAAAAATATATATATATAACTAGGTACACGAAAAAAAAATCTGCACAGTAAACTGAGCAGACCGTTCAGAAAAATAAATGTTTTTGTTCAGCGCTCAGCAGGTGCAGGACACACACACACAGATATTATGTGCATGCAAAGATCTACACTAACACTACCTAAAATTGATTTCTATGTAACACTACATATATTTTTATCACCCAAAAAAAGAAAACTGAGCACAAAAAAAAAGGCACTTATTGGTAGGTTGCAGAACTAACATATATATCTAAGCTTCTAAATCAAAAGGGGGGAGGGGGGAGGGACAGGGATAAGGGCTTGGGAAGGTGGGGGGGGGGTGGATTAAAGATCTGGAACTTCTGCTGCAAAAATAAATAAATCACTGCAGCAGATGTTCCAAATGTTCTTCTTCTTTTCTTCTCTTAACAGGTAGCAGTAAGCTGTGGTGGTGTATCACAAGTCCCAGTGTAGTGTCCCACTACATAAAGGTGGGTACTACTCAAGGGTCAATTGGGTCATGTTGTTCCCCACCTCCTGTGGAACATGGTCATGGTATTTTGTATTGCATTGTAATGTATATTGTCATGTTATCTCCTGTGTACCAGGCCTGCTAGGGGTGTAGTTTCTCCTCCCAAGCTGTAGAGGGAGCTAGGGAACCCCCTAGTATATATAGACAGGTCCAGTCCAGGAGAGGGTGTGTGTGGTTAGAAGCCAGTGTTCACTTTAGCCAGGTGGTAGCTGAAGATCAGCTTCTAACATGCAGCTAGATAGCCCAGGTTCCTAGCCTGCGTCAAGGAGAAGAAGTTTACTCTTGAAGTTATCCTGCATCTTGCAAAGTACAGACCAGTGCTAATCTTATCCAGCCAAGTAGAAAGCTGAAGGGCAGAAGTTTATTGACAGCAAGAGGATTTATACCATAGGAAGGTTTCCCTACCCAAGGATAAAGCCAGCTATTAGGCATACGGGCCTTGGAGAAAGCCAGACAGGATTCTGCAGAAAGTACAGCCTGATCTGTGAGTTTTATTCCCTCTGAGTTACCTTGCTAGGATTCTACCTGCCATTTATGTAAAGCCTGCCTGATACCAATATCCTTCAAATGGAACTGTCTGAAGCTTGTACATAGTTGAACTGTTCAGTAAAGAGGAATTCTAGTTCACTACAATCGTGTGTACCTCCATTATTCCTCCTAACAATCGGTGTGCCACCGTTACCGGCACTGGCGTCACGAACTGTAAGGGATCTTGCCACAGGCACGCTAAACCTATAACACCCAGGGCACCTCATCTATCACCCGGCCTGGTCCCTATATCCAGAGAGTGCCCCAGAGGACCTACGTGCCAGCCTCTTCATGACTGCTGTACGCCTGCCTAGGGTATCCTACAAACTGTGAGTACTAAGAGCAACCCTCGGTCCGTTAACTGACCCCCGTGACCTCACATTCTCTCACCCTGAAGGACTGGCGTACTGCACCAGCAGGGCAGATTTACAGCACAGAGCGGCACAGGTCCACTCTGCATGCAGTCTCCAGCTAGAATGGCTGCATCCAGAGGGATTCTTCCTGTTCCCTCTGCTGCTGTAGCGCTACCATTGGCTATAGCGTTGTTCCAGCCAATCGCAGCGCTGGCAGGGGACACCAAACACTGGAGTCCCCTGTCTGACCCCGGGGGAGACAGGTTCTGACTATTTCAGCACCGGTAACCTCCACATGACTTCCCCCCTGGCCCCCCTGCATCTTTATACTGCTTCTGGCGCTGCAATGTGCAGAAATACCTCATGCTGCCCTTACCCGACATGGATACCGGCTGGTAAGAGCAGCCATCGCACCCCGATTCCCCCGTGATCCACTCCCAGAACACAGAGGACCTTGCGCCGTACATGGTTCTTCAGTGCCAGGGAATGTAACGCCCCAGAGGGGCATTACCACCTTATGGGCCTTTCTACTATCTCCTACAGTTGATTCTGTGTCATCATGTTTATTTATTGCCAGGTCCTGCATAATGTGAATCTGGATTTCAAATTTTGTAACTGTTAAAGTGTAATGTACCTGGTTCGCCAGCAGATGGCGGCTGTATTGGCAGAGCTAGTTTGTCTGGAATGGGACCTATCCATTCTAGCCCTCTCTAGAGAGGGAGGAGTTTAGTTAGCGAAGGTAAGTCTAGAGTACCCCCTGCAAGAGGAAGGGTGTGTGCAAGCCAGCAGAGCATGCCTTCAGCTCTTCTAGGCCTAGAGGCCCAAGCTGTAACCTTCAGAAGCCAGGAGGAGAAGTTCCCTGGATAGAGATAAAGATACAGATCAAGATAAAGACTACAAGTCTCAGAGTGTCAGACTACAGAAGTGTCAGACTACAGAAAATAAAGTACAGCAGAAAGGAAAAGTTTCTATTTAATCTGACAGCACAGCAGAGCTAAAGAGGTTTAGATGTAGTGGTGCCGAATGTGTTTGCCTGCCAAAACCTATGCCAAAGCTTGCTGGTGACCAAGATAAAGTTGTATGATTGTTTTCTGATGCAAGTTTATTCAATTAAAGCTGTTATCACCTATATACAAAGTCTGGACTCAATAATTTCTACAATTCCCTCAACTATTCCCCCTGTTTGCACTGCTTCGGACGACAACGTATGGGGTTCCAGGATATCCAGATAGGAGCACTGTGACACGTGCACAGCCACAACACCTAAAGGGACATTATAGGCAACCCTTACACCACTATGGCATTCCTAAACCTGGCTAACACCACCACCATCTACTTAGGGGGACTCCGTCCCTCATTGTTGAAATGCAACTGACAAAACCCCGTCCGTTGCAGTAGCGCACACAGAGGGCACATGGAGCGCACACAGAGCGCACACACAGGAGGCACAGGCAGAAAAAACAGTGGGCACAGGGAGCGCACACAGAGAGTACATGAAGCACACACAGCGGGCACAAGGAGAACACACAGCGGGCACAGGCATCATACAGAGGGCACAGGGAGCACGCACTGGAGGCACAGGGAGAACACAGCAGGGACAGGAAGAACACACAGGGGGCACAGGGAGCACACACAGCGGGCACAGACAGCACACTGAGGGCATAGGGAGCACACACAGGAGGCACAAGGAGAACACACAGCAGACTCAGGGAGCACACACAGTGGGCATAGGCAGCATGCACAGGGAGTGCACACAGCAGACACAGGTGGCAAAGGGTGCTCACAGAGGGGGCACAGGGAGCTCAGAGAGGGGCTACAGGGGAAACACAGAGCTGACAGTGGGAATTCACAGATCAGTGACCATCAGTACTTGAGGGCAGTGCAGGGCTGTTACAATGAGAGTGTGACCCCAGCAGCCCTGCACCCTCCTTCACAGACATTTCTGCATACTTTATACAGAAGGACTTACCAGCTGGAGAGGGAGCAGGCCAGGTGCTTTGATAAGAGGGTCCGGGAGCCCCCTGCAGTCCAGCAGCTGAGGTCAGAGCCTGGGGGTTGAATGCAGTACAGGACGCAGCCATCTTAATCTGGTTTGGTCCTTGCAGCCTGGAGCAATTGCAGGCAAAGGATAGATCTGCCCACACAGAACGTCCTGATGCCAGTATGTGGCATCAGGATTGTAGATGATGCTGTGCTGTCACTGAGGTCTGGTGAGATGGGGAGACTGTGTGGGGTGGACAGCAGCGCTGATTGTGTTTACAAGGACCCGGCAGTATGTTAGAGAGGTAGTCAGGGAGCATGTGGAGGAGGGAAATAAAGCAACTGAATGAAAAAACAAAAAAGGCTCCCACTGTCAGCCCACTTAACTATCAAACAGCAGGGGGCCCCTTTCGGAGCAATTGCCCTGTTGGCCCCCCCCCCCCCCCCCCCCCCCTAACGCTGACCCTGCATATAGTACATGACAGTCGACAGCCCTGTACCTCAGATCCAGAAAAATTCCCCATTAATTTCTCTGCTAGATTTTTATCAAGCTGGCAGCATAAGGGAAGTGTCTTTTCTGCTATAGCTCAGGGAACATGTCTTTTCTGCTATAGCCCAGGGAATGTGTCTTTTCTGCTATAGCTCAGGGAACGTGTCTTTTCTGCTATAGCCCAGGGAACGTGTCTTTTCTGCTGGAGCCCTCTCCCTTTCACAGATCAGGAGGCAGTTGAAGGATGAAACTGCATGTGCGGCCTTCTCAGTGAGCCGGACAAGAAATAAGAAAAAAACAAAACAGCAGGTGGCACTATCCAGATACATTTTATTAAATAACTCATCCAAAATTTTGAATTACATGCAATTACAAAATATTTTTTGTGGGACAACCCGTTTAACTTGCTGATGGTAAATACATTTGACCATCGTCTTTTATAGAGATAAGTACTGAGGTAGACATTGCAGACAATATGTTCAGCCCACCATTCCGTAAGATTCACACTGTTTGGTTGGATCTTCATTTGGAATCAGGTTGTAGACACAGTTTTTCCGGTCAAACACGAATTTGCATCTCTCCTTATCATAGTTTACTGGTTTACCGTAACTATATGAAACAAAGGAATATTAAAACACATTATACACTTTGTTTATAAATACTGTACCTAAGTAAAACACTATGTACAGTATATAGCCTGGTAGCTATTTATCACTAGTGGGTCCCAAGTAGTTTTAGAGTGTTAATGGTAGTCTCTACTTTTTAAGGCTGTGGTGTACCCATTGGCTCTGTGTCCCACAGGAGGCTCTATGGTGGACCTCTACTTTGAAATCACAGTGAATGGGTAGCTTTATAAAATTAAAAACATAACATTTATTTATGTACGTAGATAAAATAATGGGCCCTACTATGCTTAACAAAAATAATTAGTTGCCACTAGTAACACTTATCTCTTGAAAGAATGGGCGGAGATGTGAAGGGACCAATAAGGGATAGTAATAAAGTAAGGAGATAGGATGAAGGATAGCCAGGTACCAAGGCAGAGAGACACAGTGCTGGGTCGAAATCCCTAGATCACCCTGTCTCTCTATATCCTCCCTCCTATCTATCACAGTATCCCTATTGCAACCCTTCCTTGAGATGGACTGCCCAGCTTTGCCCGATAGCCAGAAATGGTCCTTGAGGTGGTTACCCTAGCACCAGGGGAGGGGGCAAAAAAAGCTGGCAAAGATAAATGTGATGAATCAAGAGCAAGCGAATCCACAACTGGTGTGAAATCACCTACAGTACCAGACACGTTCATACACAAAAAAAGATATGTAATCCAAAATAATTAACACATAATGATGGTGGTATAGTCCCGACGCGTTTCCTCAGTGTTACCTGATTCGTCAGGGGACAAGATTATATCTAGAGAGCCCTTAGGCTGGGCTCAGTTATCCAACAAAATAGGGTCACAGGGGGCACACTGATAAATCAAACCCACAAGGCTTTTACAGTCTCCCTAGTGGTGGAGAACTGTGCAGCAAATGAGGTATGAAGATGAACAATTGTGTGACCTCCAATCGGCCAACCGTTGTAGAGTTAAAGACCGAGTCGCCCTCTATTTTGAAAGGCCTGTGGTGATTCCTGGTATTTAAACCTCTATCCGTGTGGAAAAAGAGATCTAAGGTGCTCAATGTTTAATACACACCAATGTCCAGGTATAGGTGTCTAGACCTGGAGGATAAACCAGGAATAACCAGAGGTCAATAGTCTTAACCAAACCGAGTTATATTGTTTGGTAAGACTTCAATCCAAACCTAGTAAACCGGTGATCATATATTCATAAATGCATCTCATTAACTGAAAGTATCTGTTCAATACACTTCCAATAAGAAAAGCATTCTGTCAGTTGATAGTATCTGTTTAACACACATTGTAACCGATCTCCCACCAGTGATGTCACTAGCGGACGTTTAGAAGTCAGTACAACATAACTTATCTAATGCTAATAACAGTCTGGTATAAAAGCATAAAGTAATGAGCAGCTTATCTGTCCAGTCGTTGGTAATGACTGTTCCCAGATAGGGATGGATGGAAGGTATTCCCTGGCGTCCCGCGTGTAGCAGTGGCAGTGAGGCCAGGTTCGCGGGTCATTTAAAAAGCCGAGAAGCCCCGCCTCCATACAACGCCCCCTCATCGTCAAAACGCGTCATCGTCACGTGGTCCTGCCGCTGTTCCGCCTATGGTCACGTGATACTCTGTTTTCCTATGACGTCTGGCGTGGAGGCGGATTCCTGTTACCAGGCAACCAAGACGACGCTCCGCTCTGATAATAGAGCCGAGGTCAGTATATGCCAGGTAGCCTGTCGGAACGCCGCCTTCCCTAGTTAGGTTACAGGCGGCTTAAAGTCTCCACTACACTTGCTTGAGGTGGTTGTTATAGTGAGATGCAGGGATGAAATCAAAGGGCAAGTAAGTTCAACCTCTGCTCCCACCACAATCTAACATGGTTTCCATTGGTCCGTCAGGTCTGCGGTTCTCCTAATGGAATATTTGAGTTTATAAGTTAGTTCTTCAGATGACTGTCATTGGCACTTGATTGCTACAACGCAACCATACTTCAATATGCCTCTACTAATCAGATCCCCAAAAGGGGAGGGTTTTAGTGACCTAGTTCGAAATGTCACTCCAACAGAATTTTTGTTGTTATCAAATTTGTTCTCACAGTGATGCAACCACTTACTAGGGGAAGCTAAGGGGGACAACCGTATAGTATCGCTCTTAGGGTACAATATAGCAGCCAAACGACAATTGCTCGTTTAAACCACTAGGGGCTACGGTTTGAAGATGGAATATCCACCAAGTCTCCCTCTGCAATATTTTCCGGTCCCAATCCCCTCCCCTTTTGGGTCTTGCGACCAGTTCAATGCCCATAAACCTCAGTCCTGAGGCATCACCCCCATGCATCATGTTGATATGTTTAGCAATGGGTGTGTCTTTGTCATTTCTAATGTCCCCCAAGTGTTCACCTATCCGGCGTCGCAACTCACGGGTGGTTTTCCCAATGTATTCAAGACCGCATATACAGTTGGCCCTGTAGATCACTCCCCTGGTGCGACAATTAATAAAATGTCTGATTTGGTGACACTTGCCGGTGACATTGGCCTGGAACGACCGTCCCTTTTGGATGTGTCCACAAGCCACACAACCACTACAGCGAAAACAACCGATTGGACGTTGGAGCCATGTCTCTTTAGAATCACGTGTGTCGCTGTAGTGGCTGTGTACAAGGCGATCCCTAAGACTCAGGCCCCTACGGTAGGTGACCTGTGCTGTTTCCGGGATAGCCACCTTGATGTCTGGGTCCATGAGGAGAACCTCCCAGTGGTTCCTCAATATCTGTTTAACCTCTGCAGAACAATCATCAAAAGTACCTATAAGGCGTATTAAACCAGTATCCGGTGTTTTAGGTTTAGTGTAGAGAAGTTCATCTCTCTTGCTACCACACGCTCTTTTAAAGGCACTTTTTAGGACCGCATCTGGATACCCCCTTTCCCGGAAACGACTTCTAAGGTCGTCCGCCTGAGTTTTGAATGTTTCCCAAGTGGAACAGTTCCTCCTGATGCGCAGGTACTGTCCCACTGGTATTCCCCTTTTCAAAGGGAAAGGGTGGTGACTGCTCCAATGTAGGAGTGAATTTGTGGAGGTGGGTTTCCTGAAGATGTCTGTTTGAATCAAGTCATCCCTTCCCCTTGAGATGGAGATATCCAAGAAAGGCAGAGTGTTCGTTTCAAAGACAGAGGTAAACTTCATATTTATATCATTTACATTAAGAGACTTAACAAAGTCTGAGAATTCAGTTTCTCCCCCTTTCCAGACGACAAAGACATCGTCAATGAATCTTGCCCAAGTGACGATACAGGAGATGTGTCTATTGGGAGCGTCACCAAAGATGAGGGGGCGTTGTATGGAGGCGGGGCTTCTCGGCTTTTTAAATGACCCGCGAACCTGGCCTCACTGCCACTGCTACACGCGGGACGCCAGGGAATACCTTCCATCCATCCCTATCTGGGAACAGTCATTACCAACGACTGGACAGATAAGCTGCTCATTACTTTATGCTTTTATACCAGACTGTTATCAGCATTAGATAAGTTATGTTGTACTGACTTCTAAACATCCGCTAGTGACATCACTGGTGGGAGATCGGTTACAATGTGTGTTAAACAGATACTATCAACTGACAGAATGCTTTTCTTATTGGAAGTGTATTGAACAGATACTTTCAGTTAATGAGATGCATTTATGAATATATGATCACCGGTTTACTAGGTTTGGATTGAAGTCTTACCAAACAATATAACTCGGTTTGGTTAAGACTATTGACCTCTGGTTATTCCTGGTTTATCCTCCAGGTCTAGACACATATACCTGGACATTGGTGTGTATTAAACATTGAGCACCTTAGATCTCTTTTTCCACACGGATAGAGGTTTAAATACCAGGAATCACCACAGGCCTTTCAAAATAGAGGGCGACTCGGTCTTTAACTCTACAACGGTTGGCCGATTGGAGGTCACACAATTGTTCATCTTCATACCTCATTTGTTGCACAGTTCTCCACCACTAGGGAGACTGTAAAAGCCTTGTGGGTTTGATTTATCAGTGTGCCCCCTGTGACCCTATTTTGTTGGATAACTGAGCCCAGCCTAAGGGCTCTCTAGATATAATCTTGTCCCCTGACGAATCAGGTAACACTGAGGAAACGCGTTGGGACTATACCACCATCATTATGTGTTAATTATTTTGGATTACATATCTTTTTTTGTGTATGAACGTGTCTGGTACTGTAGGTGATTTCACACCAGTTGTGGATTCGCTTGCTCTTGATTCATCACATTTATCTTTGCCAGCTTTTTTTGCCCCCTCCCCTGGTGCTAGGGTAACCACCTCAAGACCATTTCTGGCTATCGGGCAAAGCTGGGCAGTCCATCTCAAGGAAGGGTTGCAATAGGGATACTGTGATAGATAGGAGGGAGGATATAGAGAGACAGGGTGATCTAGGGATTTCGACCCAGCACTGTGTCTCTCTGCCTTGGTACCTGGCTACCCTTCATCCTATCTCCTTACTTTATTACTATCCCTTATTGGTCCCTTCACATCTCCGCCCATTCTTTCAGGAGATAAGTGTTACTAGTGGCAACCAGTGGCAGTGAGGCCAGGTTCGCGGGTCATTTAAAAAGCCGAGAAGCCCCGCCTCCATACAACGCCCCCTCATCATCAAAACGCGTCATCGTCACGTGGTCCTGCCGCTGTTCCGCCTATGGTCACGTGATACTCTGTTTTCCTATGACGTCTGGCGTGGAGGCGGATTCCTGTTACCAGGCAACCAAGACGACGCTCCGCTCTGATAATAGAGCCGAGGTCAGTATATGCCAGGTAGCCTGTCGGAACGCCGCCTTCCCTAGTTAGGTTACAGGCGGCTTAAAGTCTCCACTACACTTGCTTGAGGTGGTTGTTATAGTGAGATGCAGGGATGAAATCAAAGGGCAAGTAAGTTCAACCTCTGCTCCCACCACAATCTAACATGGTTTCCATTGGTCCGTCAGGTCTGCGGTTCTCCTAATGGAATATTTGAGTTTATAAGTTAGTTCTTCAGATGACTGTCATTGGCACTTGATTGCTACAACGCAACCATACTTCAATATGCCTCTACTAATCAGATCCCCAAAAGGGGAGGGTTTTAGTGACCTAGTTCGAAATGTCACTCCAACAGAATTTTTGTTGTTATCAAATTTGTTCTCACAGTGATGCAACCACTTACCAGTTGTGGATTCGCTTGCTCTTGATTCATCACATTTATCTTTGCCAGCTTTTTTTGCCCCCTCCCCTGGTGCTAGGGTAACCACCTCAAGGACCATTTCTGGCTATCGGGCAAAGCTGGGCAGTCCATCTCAAGGAAGGGTTGCAATAGGGATACTGTGATAGATAGGAGGGAGGATATAGAGAGACAGGGTGATCTAGGGATTTCGACCCAGCACTGTGTCTCTCTGCCTTGGTACCTGGCTACCCTTCATCCTATCTCCTTACTTTATTACTATCCCTTATTGGTCCCTTCACATCTCCGCCCATTCTTTCAGGAGATAAGTGTTACTAGTGGCAACTATTCATTTTTGTTAAGCATAGTAGGGCCCATTATTTTATCTACGTACATAAATAAATGTTATGTTTTAAATTTTATAAAGCTACCCATTCACTGTGATTTCAAATATTGACCAAGGGTTTAGCCCATTACTTCATTATAGTTTGACCGACTAAAATTGGTTGTGTTAAATTATCATGGACCTCTACTTTGGCACATCTATATTGGTGGGACGTTTTGTATATTGTATCTAACAAGCGGATCATAGATCATTTATCCACCTACTGTGAGTAACTCATAACAAACAACGAAACCTGGAGGGGTAAGAGATATCTTTTATTATCATATATAATGATATCCACTGCGATTTATATGCCAATCGGAATAGGACAATCATCTAACCTCATACAACAGCAGTGTCAATATATCTCAAGGCATTTTTGAGACCTGATATCGTATGACATTTGGAGTTCTCTTTTTGTTCCATAGACTGGCTATTTAAAAGCGGAAGATCTATGCCAATGATATGAAGTACTGACATTATGCTGCTTATATGTTGTATTGTTTTAGAGTTTTTAAAATGTTTATATTTGTGTGAAAAATTAATTATCCTTCAAAGTACCTTACACGTGTCGCCAAATACAGAGTGCCCCCATCCAGTTCATTCATTTATCTACGTTCTGTATATTGCCACTGTTTATATTCAGGGTACTTCAGAGGAACTAGGCTTGCCAGAGTTATTCTGAGGAACACTGTTGGCATTATTACTGTTGGGGCTTTCTGCTTAGCAACATAAGGGAACTCTGGTTGACAAAAATAATTTTAAGGGACGTTATGTGGGTTCTTTTATGTGTGCTTCTATGCACTATGTGCCCATTCTGATTGGTATAGTTATTTTGGGGGAGCTATGTAGGATGAGAAGAACACGCTGCCAAGCACGATTATTGTGGTGCACTGTGTAACACTTTTACTAATGTGGGATCTGTTTGGCAGGATTATTGTTGGTGGAACTATTACTTTCAGGGAACTATCTACCATTATTGTTGGGAGCACTGTGTATAGCACCAATTACAGTCAGGAGTAGTGTTGAGAGAATCAAAGCATCTGATATGGAATTCAATCTGAAGTTTAGGAAAAATTCAATTTGCAGCTAATCCGAATTTCTTCACATTTCGTGGCAACTAATAGTTTGTTTTTTTTCCTAAAATGGCGGCTACACGTGTTACAAAGTGAAAGAAAAAAGCCCGGGAATGCAAAATCACCGATAATCCATGCAGACAGCCAATCAGCAGCTAACCTGTCCTTGTAATGTCACAGCCCTATACAATATTCATCCCGTGTAGTGTTAGTCATTTCACTGTAAGCTGAGCATAGGAAAATACATGATAAGCGCTAGGGACAGTGTTCAAGAAGCATTTAATTATGGAATATTGGATAGGGAGACTGCAGGGACAGTGTAGGGAGATTGTATGGAGAGCTTTAGGGTGAGCATATGGAGACTGTAGTAAGAGCATAGGGAGACTGCAGGGACAGTGCAGGATCTGTAATCTGAAGCTGAAGGGATCCATAGGAGACAGCCCACTTTTTATCAATCCCTGTGTAGGGCGCAGAGCTATCAAATTATACAGTGTCCACCTTGTTTAATAGAAAAGCAATTCCATTAGGCCCTGATTCTTAAATTGGGGTGAATAAGCTGTGTAATTTAACTGTTATTGGGGTGTCCAACTTATTAAATAGATAAGCAATTCTATTACACCTGGATTCTCAAATTGGGATGAATAAGCTGCGGGGTGGTATCAGCAATCTGTCACGTTCCGGAGGCCCAAGACAGACCTCCGGGACGTCTTGCAAACAGGACACAGCCAGAATACAGACCAGGGACCAAGAGAGTACTTTATTACACATGTAATAAGGAACATGACAGTCACATATGCAGGTTAGCACTACCACAGAACCAAGTGCACTGGCAGACCAGAGGCAAAACCCAGAGGGTGAGCCAGTGAGCCCTGTACTTCATAGAGCCCCTGGTGGTGGGGATGAACTGGGTCGAGGACTCACTGGACACACCTCCAGGAAGGTCCCTGTACACTTGGCCGCTACCTTACCTGCAGCGGAAACAGACAACGGGACTGGAAACCAACCAAACACAGGACACGGAACCAGACAAATGGTAACCAGCACAGAAGCAGATGCCTGGGCCCCATGCGGAATAGAAGCATGGCAGTCTCAGGCTGAGCTGCAGACAGACTAGAGATCCTCCCTCCGGAGAACCCAGGGACCCTCTCACGAAGGCAGGACAGACACAGGAAAAGAAGCAGTAGGCACTGCCAGGCTAGACATGGAACATACAGGATCAGAAGCAGTAGGCAGTGCCAGGCTGGACATAGAGCAGACAAGATCAGAAGCAGTAGGCACTGTCAGGCTGGACGTGGAACAAAGTGGATCCAGACAGAGAACAGGTACAGAAGAACAGGCAAGACATGGACAAGGATAACAATGTCACCACATATCAGGTACAGAAAATCAGACAAGGAAACAACAACAATGCATTGCTAGGCAACACCACAAACAAGGACAGATGGCAATACCCCCTGGGTGAGCAGCAAGGTGCAACACCCAGCAAGGTAGAAGATAGACTGACCCCCTGGGTGAGCAGCAAGGGGCTACACCGAGCAAGGCTGAAGACAGAACTGACCCAGAGCCCCAGAGCTCACAGATAGATATAGCTGGATTTACAAAGGCACCTGATAAGCCACACCCAGGAACAGACCAGGGGAAGTTAACCCCACGAGAACCAAACAGGGAGGGGAGCCTGCATGAACAGAGAAGTGAACACAGGCTGCAGTACACGGAGTTACCCGCAGCCAGTACGCAGAGACCAAACAATCTGTGACGCAAACAGAAATACATCCATACTCAAACCCTGTTCACACACAAGGCCGCAGTCAGCACGCATCACAGAACCAGCATACATTGGAACACCCACAGCCAGTACACAAAGGTCATGCAGCCAGCTTGCACGGCACCTGTGACAGGAGTCATGGAGATACAGACACAGGGAGCCACAAACACAGGCCACAGTTCAAACACAACACCGCAGCCAGCACGCAGCCCCAAGCAACCACCATACACAGGTGTCAGCCTGCAGCCAGTATGCAAGAGCGCCAGCAGCCAGCCTGCACGGCAACAGTGACAAGAATTGTACAGAGATACATCCCGGGGAGTACACACATTCACAGGCAACAGTTCACACAAGACACCGCAGCCAGCATGCAGCCCCAAGCAACCAGCATACACAGGAGTCAGCCTGCAGCCAGTACGCGAGAGGGCGTGCAGCCAACATGGCCACAACTATCACAGTAAACCGCACGTGACACAGCACCAGCAACAGGAGCGCTATCTATAAGTAATTATGGGTGCTATTTGTGACAGTACTTATTTCAGAGTGTATTGTATGTCAGTCTGTAATACATAGTAACATAGTAACATAGTACATAAGGCCGAAAAAAGACATTTGTCCATCCAGTTCGGCCTGTCATCCTACAAGTTGATCCAGAGGAAGGCAAAAAAACCCTGTGAGGTAGAAGCCAATTTTCCTCACTTTAGGGGAATAAAAAATTCCTTCCCGACTCCAATCAGGCAATCAGAATAACTCCCTGGATCAACGACCCCTCTCTAGTAGCTATAGCCTGTAATATTATTACACTCCAGAAATACATCCAGGCCCCTCTTGAATTCCTTTATTGTACTCACCATCACCACCTCCTCAGGCAGAGAGTTCCATAGTCTCACTGCTCTTACCGTAAAGAACCCTTTTCTATGTTTGTGTACAAACCTTCTTTCCTCCAAACGCAGAGGATGTCCCCTCGTCACAGTCACAGTCCTCGGGATAAATAGATGATGGGATAGATCTCTGTACTGACCCCTGATATATTTATACATAGTAATTAGATCTCCCCTCAGTCGTCTTTTTTCTAACGTGAATAACCCTAATTTTGATAATCTTTCAGGGTACTGTAGTTGCCCCATTCCAGTTATTACTTTAGTTGCCCTCCTCTGGACCCTCTCCAGCTCTGCTATGTCTGCCTTGTTCACAGGAGCCCAGAACTGTACACAGTACTCCATGTGTGGTCTGACCAGTGATTTGTAAAGTAGTAGGAATATGTTCTCATCACGGGCATCTATGCCCCTTTTGATGCAACCCATTATCTTATTGGCCTTGGCAGCAGCTACCTGACACTGTTTTTTGCAGCTTAGTTTGCTGTTTATTAAAATTCCTAGATCCTTTTCCATGTCAGTGTTACCGAGTGTTTTACCATTTAGTATGTATGGGTGACTTGCATTATTCCTTCCCATGTGCATAACTTTACATTTGTCAGTGTTAAACCTCATCTGCCACTTATCTGCCCAAGCCTCCAATCTATCCAGATCCCTCTGTAGTAGTATACTGTCCTCTTCAGTGTTAATTACTTTACACAGTTTAGTGTCATCTGCGAAAATTGATATATTACATATGGACTTCTTTATAATGAACTAGTGAATGATTTCTCTTACGCTGTGCAGCATTTGAATTTTCCATTAGAATCACATGAACAGTCAAAGCAATCTTTTGTCCGCCACTGACTATTGAGTTGATACATCTTTTTTCTAAAGTAACAACCTGCAAATAAAAATATAGAAAATAAATTCAACATATAAAAACAAAGATAATTAAAGTTTATTCTGCCATTTTATGGGAGATCCTGCCATAGCAGCATTAGTGCAAAGATGCGTCCTGCAATGTCTTTTCCTGACAGGTCTGGCCACGTCTGTCCTCTCAGTGGCGTTGTTAGGGATACTAGCTGGTGTTTGCACAGAGCACACTGCTGTCCAGTAGCAGGGCTCAGCTACTCCTCCAAGCAGAATGTACGGCTGTCCAGTAGGGATGAGCCCACCCGGGTTCGTACCGAACTTTGCGAGTTCAGTTCGAATACCCGAACCCAGACTTTTTCACTGAAGTTCGGTGTTCGGGTGCCTGCATTATTTTCCGTTATAACATGGTTATACCGGGAAATAATAGCATCCTTAAGTCAGAATGCAAAACAATATGGACATTTAAGGGTTAAAAAAAACACACAAAACAAAACAACTCGCCTCATCCCTTTGATCGCGCTGCAGCAGCTTCTTCTATCTTTACTGAACAGGACCATCCAAAGGACCTGCAATGTGCGCAATGACATCACTGCGCCCTCCCACATGGTCATCATGCATATCTTAGGTCCTTTGGCAGTTCCTGTTCAGCAAAGATAGAATAAGCTGCTGCAGCGCGATCAAGGAGATGAGGTGAGTTGTTTTGCTTTTTAACCCCTTAATGGCCATATTGTTTTGCATTCTGTCTTAAGAATGCTATTATTTTCTGATATAACCATGTTATAACGGAAAATAATAAAGTGTAGGTCGGGTCCCAGTTGACTTCAATGGGATTCAGGCTCAAGTTCAGGTCCCAAACCCGAACTTTGACATGAAGTTCGGCCGAACCGGGCGAATCCGAACTTCCACGGGTTCGCTCATCCCTACTGTCCAGCCAATCAGTAGGCTCACTCAGAGGACCAATCCCTGTGCCTGGCACTCTATTTGGACTTGCTCTGTATCGCTTTTGTCAGTATTTTTGTCCTGCAATCTGGTGTGATTTGACAGTTACATTGTTTTCTGACCCCACTTAACCAATCATAACCTGTATCGGTATTGACTCTGGACTGTGATAACCCCTTTGTCTGCCCTTCTTTAACATGTAGATTTTCCTGGTTTTCACTGTGTTCTGCCTCTGTTTTTCTCGACCACCTCCAGGTTTTGATCCTCGGTTTCACTTGGTGTCGCTGTCCACCTGATTACTCAAAAAGTCTGTAACTACTCTGCAGATGCCACCTGTGGACTAGCAGCAGAGAAGTCCAGTAAAATCTTGTAACCAACTTATAATATTAGTATACTACTGCTAAGCTCATGTGTGGTATAAACACTCACACTCACCTTTAGGCTCTGTACCAGGTTTCACTTTTGTATCACCACTCATGCAGGATGCATTGCTTACAACTACAAGGATTCCAGCACAAAATGCAATTGCCACAAGGAATTTCTAAAATGTATAAAATAAGATAAAAACAATAAAAAACATATCTGAAATGTTGCTGGGTAAGGCCTTATTCACACATACGTGGATTTTCACGGACCACGGTCCATGAAAACCCGGTCTACCGTCCTGCTGAGTGCACGACCGCATGGCGTCATTGGTTGCTATGACGCCGTGCGCTTAGTGCTGCCACCGCTGTACAGTAATACACTCGTATGATTTGATGAGACCTAACTACAGCCTTTTTTTTTTTATTCAAGTGGAAGGAAGAGGAAGTGTAATTAGCCTGCACAGCCGCTGCAATGTAGACTGAGTGTAGATAAACACTGAAGAGGATACAACGTGAATATGAATGCTACAGGCCCTTCAAACAGCTGGTTGGTGGGATTGATCTTAAATATTTTGAAACTAGAATATCCCCTTAGTGGACAAGCACCCCGATAATAGGGTACCAGATTCCCTGGAGTGTATGACACGATGGTTCCAGTTGCAAGCTGCCTCTCCACTATTTTATGCACTCTGGGCACTCAGGTATCCCATTCCCATGAATGGTGGGGGCCCAAGTGATCAGACTTCCAACAATCAGAGATTTACCACCTATTCTGTAGATAAGTGTTTACGATGGAGCAACCCAAAGGCAAGGCTACCTTAGAAACCAATTCTTTTATTGTCCCAGAATATCTAATATGAAAAATGAACCAACTTTACAATAGATTTTGATTGCAAAATGTCCTTTTATTTTGTTTCTGCAGCTCCTATATCCATGGTTACATAAAACAAATCCTGAGTAGTCACATCACAAATGTATTTAGGAGTGTGCTGTTCCAGCCTTTATTCTTGTATTCTACAATTGTTGTGTTTGCATTATATTATCATTTACTATGTTGTGTAACGCTGCCACCCTGTGGTTATTCTTATAATACCATTTATAGTGTGTTATGTAAATTTCCATTGCATTGCTCTCCTCCCTCTTTTGTGACATCACATCCTTTGTAAGGTCCTTCATACTTCCTCTTTGTCGTAGACCTTCAAGCTGGTGAGAGCTATTCTTTTTGACCTCTAATATCCTCTAGCATACCCTCATTTCCCTGCATTTGTTTTCAAGGCAAATCAATAAATGATCAAAGCTTCACCATTGTATTCTCCTCACTGGATCATCACATGCAACTGGTGCCTATATCTGGAGATATTAGTGAGTTCAGCTATCTACCATTGTTTGTACAGGGGCTATCACTCAGAACCAATCAGGGGATAATCTCTAACGTACATCTGTGGCAGAATAGTCAAAAAGAAGCCTAAATCTACAGTCTTGCATGTCTACACACACAGTCTGCCAGCGAGCTTAGAGCTGTCCGCCATCTTACACGCACGTGGCTTCATAAGCACAGTGCACAAGCTGTAATACCCTCTTAAAGAGACAGTACCGCTTAAATAGGAATAACATGTCCACAAGAAGCTTAGTGGATCTCTCAGTAACTGAATACAGGAAGTCACCCTGCTCCCAAAAACTCAGATATGCAGGAAGCAGAGTCCATGTTAACTGAAGAACAAGCAGTACGATCTAAACGTGTTATCAAGCCAACACAAAAGATTAGAGAGAACTTTGAGACGACCAAAGAAGAGTTCAGTGACAATTTAAACGATTTATGGCAGAGAACTGAACACTATATAGCAGCTCTTTTACGATATAACAACGACCCAACAAAGTTAACCACAACGTTGAATCGCTTAACTAACTCCTATGTCCACTATCAACGACTCTCTGCTAAGTACATCACTTTCCTGAGCGACTCTGATTTTGACGAAGCCTCACAGGAGCTGAGTGAGAGAAAGAATCTCCTTGAAGAGAAGGATGCCCTAGTACAGGATGCTAAGAGCAAGGCAGAACTCCGCATCGCACATTTACAGGAGGCGAGATCCTATCGATCAACTTCAAGTAAACATACCCTTTCATCTTCCAAAATCTCTCGTTCCGGAAGGTCAGCCTTGCATAACAAGCTTATAGAAGTCCGGGCAGAAGCAGAGGAAGCTAGTATAAGAACTTCCTTTGCTAAGAAGGAGGCAGAGATTACGAATAAGAAAGCAGAAATGGAGGCGGAGATTACGATAAAGAAAGCAGAAATGGAGGCTAAGAAAGCAGAAATGGAGGCTAAGAAAGCAGAAATGGAGGCAGAGACAGAAGCCCAGCTAAAGATCCTCCAGACAGAAAGGGAAGAAGCAGCTACCTTAGCTAAACTAAAGGTCATCGAGCAAGCATTAGGCCAAGGTACCGGCCCAGACTGTTTCGTTCCAGGAGAAGAGGAAGACCCAGCCGACCGCACTGCCAGGTATGTGCTAAGGCAACCATCGCCTACTCCTCCTGCTAAATCGCATGCACCAACGCCACTTCTAGCTCACCAACTGGGCGAACCCACAGAGTACCAGAAATCATCACAGCCCAGTAATAAGGTAATATCTAGCACCACGCGGGCTGATCATCCAGAGACTAAACCGCAGCTTAATCCTTATGCCACATCATTCCATCCTGATCAATCTCAACCTTATCTGCCAGAGCCCCCACATGCTCTAGAGACACCACAATGCAATACAGCAATATGGAATGGGAGATCAGACATGTCAGACTTTGCCAGATACATGATGCGCAGGGAGCTGATTAACATTAGTCTCCCAAGGTTTGATGAACTACAGGGCCTGGAAATCGACCTTTAAAGCAGTAATCGGTGACATAAACTTCACTGCCATGGAGGAACTTGACTTGCTCATCAAATGGTTAGGCCCAGAATCTGCAGAACGCATAAAGACATTAAGAGTGGTTCATGCAGGCCACTCAGAGGAAGGTCTCGCTGCAGCATGAGAGAGACTTGAACAGACCTATGGCAGTCCAGAAGCTATAGAAAGTGCCTTATTCAGGAGACTTCAAGCCTTCCCAAGGATAACTGGCAAAGACAATCGCAAACTCCAGGATCTGAGCGACCTACTAAAAGAACTTGAATTGGAAAAAATGGACCCACGTCTGCCAGGACTGAGTTACCTTGATACCGCACATGGCGTCAATCCAATAGTGTCGAAACTACCACATGGCATGCAAGAGAAATGGGCAGACCAGGGCTCCAGATACAAGAGAGAACACAATGTGTCTTTTCCCTCTTTCTCTTATTTTACCAGATTCATCAGTGACCAAGCTCGAAAGAAGAATGACCCCAGCTTTGACTTCACTGAATCCACTCTACCTGCTTCATCCTCATGTTCAAGGTATGACAACACCACAAATAAACGTAGAGACTTAAAGGGGACAGTATCCGTTAGGAAAACCAATGTTCCACTCATTTCAACCTGCACTACTAGGAAGGAATACCCTGTCCTCAAAGAAAAGGACCCTAACCGCATGTGCCCCATCCATAAAAGACCTCATCCTTTAAAGGAGTGTCGTGGGCTCAGGGCAAAGACCTTGCAAGAACGCAGAGAGATACTCAAAGAGCTTGGAGTGTGTTACAAGTGTTGTGCCTTATCTAATCATATGGCGAAAGACTGTAAGGTTATTATCAAGTGTGCAGAATGCAGCAGTGACAAGCACGTTACAGCAATGCATCCTACCTTGCCTTCAGACAACGCACCATCTCAAGCTGCGACCAATGCCGTCGCACTTCATGGCGGGGAGCCATCGACTCAAGAATTAGCTACAACTACTATTTTCTCTTCCTGTATGGCGATATGTGGCAAGGAGGCTGATTCTAAGTGCTGTGCAAAGGTGTGTTTGGTCAACGTCTACCCAGAAGGGCAATCTGAAAGAGCCATCAGAATGTACGCAATTATTGATGAACAAAGCAATAGGTCTCTGGCAAAACCTAAATTCTTTGAGATTTTCGGCATAGCAGGAGAAGCAACACCATATACCCTCAACACTTGTTCTGGTCGTGTATAGACTTATGGCAGAAGAGCCACTGGATACCTTATCTCCTCCATAAAAGGGAACGTTCATATTATATACCCTTGCCAACGTTAATTGAATGCGACCAAATACCAGATGAAAGAGATGAAATTCCTACTCCAGAAGCTGCATATCATCATTCCCACTTGAAACATCTAGCTAGTGAGATCCTCCCTATGGACATGAATGCTGACATCCTACTTCTGCTCGGGAGAGACATTCTGAGGGTCCACAAGGTGCGTCAACAATGCAACGGTCCTGATAATGCCCCATATGCACAGAGACTAGATTTAGGCTGGGTAATCATGGGCGATGTATGTATAAATAAGAGCCACAAACCATCTCAAGTGAACTCCTTCAAAACCTTTGTGCTCAACAATGGTCGCACATCTCATTTTAAGCCATGTGTCCATCATTATGAGGTGAAGGAAAGGCTTTCTAACCTCTTAAAGACACCAGACATCATTCCTACCAGTTATGACAACTTGGGAGAAACTGTGTTTTGTACAACACCAGACGACGACAAACTGGCCTTGTCCATGGATGACAAAGAGTTTATTAAAATAAAGGACGATTAATTCTTCAAAGATGCATCTAACTACTGGGTTGCACCTTTACCTTTCCGTGCTGTAAGAGCCAGACTCCCTGACAACAGGGAACAAACACTCTCCAGATTCATCTCCTTGCAACGTACGTTAAAAAACAAACCAGAAATGAAAAGTCATTTTGTGGCCTTCATGGAAAAAATATTTCGCAATGATCATGCAGAGCTGGCTCCACCCTTACATGCATGAAGAATGCTGGTACCTTCCATCCTTTGGGGTATATCACCCACGGAAGCCAAACCAAATAAGAATGGTATTTGATTCAAGTGCCAAACATAACGGCGTATCTCTGAACGACGTCCTTCTCACCGGTCCGAACCTGACCAATAATCTGGTGGGAGTGCTCATGAGATTCAGAAAGGAGCCAGTTGCCATTACTGCTGACATTGAACAAATGTTCCATTGCTTTATCTTGCGGCAAGATCATAGAAACTACCTCAGGTTTCTTTGGCATAGAGACAATGACACCAGCAAAGAAATGGTTGAATGCCGCATGAAGGTGCACGTGTTTGGTAACAGTCCTTCACCTGCTGTTGCTACATATGGCCTACGTAGGGCTGCCTTAGATGGTGAGTCAGAATTTGGGGAACATGCCAGAAACTTTGTCGTGAGAGACTTCTATGTGGACGACGCACTCAAATCCTTCCCTACAGCGGAGGAGGCCATAGATCTGCTCAAAAGGACACAAGATTGCGCCACCAGACCGGCATCTGGAAGAGTCTCTGCAACTTCTTCTTGGTTGACAGGTCCAGGGTTTCTGCTGAACCAGATTGAAGAAACTCCTACCCAAGACGTCTTCAGTCTCCAGGACCCTCATGAAGATCCAGAGATTCGGCCTGAAGTTAGTACCTTCGTCACCAAGTCTGAAAGGAGCGCTGGCTTGGGCTGTCATCGCTTTGAACGCTTCTCTAGATGGTCAAGACTCATTCACATCATTGCAAGGTTAATCCACATTGTTCATTGTTTTCATGCTGAGAAGCATAACACTGACTGTCGCAGTTGGCACCTGTGCCATAAACCTCTAACGGCAGAAGACATTATTCTAAGTGAATTGCTTGTGATACGTAACGTACAGCAGAGTGCCTTTAAAATGGAACTGAAATGTATACATGACAAGCAAGATATACCAAAAGGCAGCCCCATTGTCAACTTGAAACCAGTAATTGATGATCGTGGCATGCTGAGAGTTGGTGGTCGCCTAAAAAAGGCTAAGCTAGAGATTGCAGAAATGAATCCCCTCATTATTCCTGCCAAACACCACGTTACTACACTGTTGATACGGCATTATCACGAAAGAGTCCAGTATCAAGGCCGACGTTTCACTGAGGGCGCTTTAAGAGCCGCAGGTCTTTGGATAGTGGGAGCAAAAAGACAGGTTGCTCATATTATTCACCATTGCATTAACTGTCGCAAGGCGAGAGGAAAATTACAACATCAACAAATGTCTGATTTGCCAGTTGATAGGACAAGCACCGAACCACCGTTCACTTATGTTGGTCTGGACGTCTTTGGGCCATGGACAGTCACTGCACGTAAGACCAGAGGTGGTCATGCAGAAAGCAAACGATGGGCAGTGTTGTTTACATGCTTAAGTGTACGTGCTATACACATTGAAGCAATAGAATCCATGGACGCTTCTAGCTTCATCAATGCTTTAAGACGATTCCTCGCCATCAGAGGACCAGTAAAGCAAATAAGATCTGACTGTGGAACCAACTTCATAGGAGCCTGTCGAGAGTTGCAAATTGACTCTAAACCAGTTCAAGACTACTTAGCCAATAATGGTTGTACATGGATCTTTAACCCCCTGCATGCCTCTCATATGGGCGGTTCATGGGAAAGAATGATAGGCATCACCCGCAAAATATTGGACTGTATGCTGATGGACTCAAACTTCTCAAGGCTCACCCATGAGACTTTGACTACCTTCCTGGCTGAGGTATCCGCTATTGTCAACTCAAGACCTCTTGTACCTGTATCTATGGATCCAGAATCCCCTGCCATTCTTACTCCAGCAACTCTTCTCACTCAGAAGTTTGGATCTGTTCCTAATCCACCAGAAGAGTCTTCTTCTAGTAACATATATCTGAAACAGTGGAAGCACGTTCAACATCTGGCCAACTGTTTCTGGAGCAGGTGGAAAAAAGAGTACTTAAAGCTTCTGCAAGCACGTAGAAAGTGGCAACAGGTCAAGCCAAACTTACAGATAGGAGATCTTGTACTCATGAAAGACCAGAATGTGGAAAGAAACTCCTGGCCCATGGGACTCATCTCAAAAGTCTTCATCAGTGAAGATGGCAAAGTTCGCAAGGTGGAAGTCACCATCGCAAAACAAGGCCATCCCAAATCCTTTATCAGGCCTGCATCTGAGATTGTTCTCCTCTTACCCGTAGAGGAATGATTCTTTTACTTGAGGAACTTTATTCCTGGCAACCAGAAGACTCAGGCTTTGGACTGTTCCAGTTCACCATTTCCAGTATGTTCTTTTTGTTTGTTTTTTGTCTTTCAGGTTCCAACATTTCATGGACATTTTTGTAGTTGCATATATAGTGAAATCCAAGGATTTCAGACGGGGAGTGTGCTGTTCCAGCCTTTATTCTTGTATTCTACAATTGTTGTGTTTGCATTATATTATCATTTACTATGTTGTGTAACGCTGCCACCCTGTGGTTATTCTTATAATACCATTTATAGGGTGTTATGTAAATTTCCATTGCATTGCTCTCCTCCCTCTTTTGTGACATCACATCCTCTGTAAGGTCCTTCATACTTCCTCTTTGTCGCAGACCTTCAAGCTGGTGAGAGCTATTCTTTTTGACCTCTAATATCCTCTAGCATACCCTCATTTCCCTGCATTTGTTTTCAAGGCAAATCAATAAATGATCAAAGCTTCACCATTGTATTCTCCTCACTGGATCATCACATGCAACTGGTGCCTATATCTGGAGATATTAGTGAGTTCAGCTATCTACCATTGCTTGTACAGGGGCTATCACTCACAACCAATCAGGGGATAATCTCTAACGTACATCTGTGGCAGAATAAGGAGACAATAGGATATACACTGATGGGTAATGGGTAACAATGTTTTAAACTTTTGACTTTCAGGCTCCATTTCTCACCATTCACTACAGCTTTGAATGTGAGACTACCATCATTTTATAGACAATCATCTTAGCTATTTAATACATAATTTGACTTAGCATATGATTAATTATGCAAATTCTTGTCATGTAACTGCATTGTTACTGTTTTGCTCCTAAAATTCTAAATTGTAGTTATTATTATTTTGGTAGTATTTTGTAAATCCACCTTAGACTTTCAACTTTGCCTGAATCCTTCTGGGCATGTTCTCGATCAGATTCAAGCATGTCTCGACCGAACTCTGTTCCCAAGTCTCTTCTACACATTCCCAATGTTGGTGCATACTGGTCGACTCACTTGGGTACAAATACAGCTTTTTCTTCTACTCTATCGACAAGTGTTCAATCGGTTTGAGGTTTGGGGACTGTAGGGGCCAATCCAGTACCTCTACTTCATTGTCACTAAACCATTTCTTCGCCAATCTCAACGTATGCTTCCGGTCGTTGTAACAATGCAGTAACACATTGTCGTCCTTTTCATACCCATAGTACTCAAGTCTATGAAGTAACTGTAGCTGGCCAGCTAAGACCTGTCCTAGGTTGCTAGTATAGCTTAGATGTGTATACAGCTAGACTTGCTAATAACCCTAATACAGTTCCTATGTTTATGTGTTAAAGACAAAAGCAGAGTTATGTACTGTGACATCATGTTTTGGATGTCATATAACTGTTATATTTTGTGTTCAGAGAAGCAGAAAAAGATAATATGCCTTTAAGATTCATTTTGTTATGTAAGGTAAGCTCAGTGACACAGCAAAAACAACAGAAAGCATAGTGTTAATCTGTTGTTGCTGGGCAGAAGTCTAGACCAATCACAGCCAGCTTCTTACACAGCAAGAGTTTTCACCAATCACAGCCAGCCTCACAGACAGCCTGTCTGGGAATTCCCCTAGCAGGAGCTGTTGGAAACATTACTCACCAGAGACAGGAGCTGAACAAACACAGATCCAGCCAGAGTTCAGTTTTATGGAAGGAAAGAGGCCAAAATAGGTATTTAATACAGTTATGATGTGTTCCTATTGTTAATAGTGTGATTAGAGCTGTATACTGAATTGTTTATATGTGTTTACTTGCAGTTCCACTAATTGCAAATACAATTGCAAATTCAATTGCAACCATACAGTTGCAAACTACAAAACAAATACCATCCAAACAAATTGCAATCCAAATTGCACACAACCATACCAGATCATACTCAACCAATCTGCAAATAGTCACTGATAACTACATACTGCAAGTGAACTATTAGTTAGACCTCAGATATATCTCTCAGAGAGATCATAAAGTGCTTAAATAACTTAAAGTGAGAGTACAGATACTCAAGAGAGAAATATATCCACCATTTTATGTTGAATGACAAGATTGAACAGTTAAACCACCATCTTAATCATACCGCCATTTTGTGATATCTTTTCAACACGTGTTATGTACATGGACTATATGCTGCAGAGGCTGCAGTATTATATGAAGAAAAGTTGAAGTTAATAAAGAAGTTATTTCAAGCATTTGGTGTGCTCTTTAAACCTACTGTTTCCATAGAACGGCGCTAGAGGAATTACAGAGTAATAGATAGTCTGGTTAGACTAAAAGTCAGAGATATTAAAATTCTTCTAATGCCATAGGGCAAAAGGCACTTCATAGTGCTGCGCCTGCCACAGTAACTCATCTTGCAGGATACTCACATACAGCTTAGCATTGTGACCACCATTGATCCTGGCCAAGTATCCAACCCCTTTGTCTGTGAAACAACCCTATATCATCAGGCTTCCTCCACCAAACTTGATAGTTCCTTCTATTTCTCGACCCGTTAGCCCCCTTTTCCCTTGTTTCTTCCAGACACATTTGCATCCATCAGAGCCCAGTCTATTGACTTTCATCTCATCACTCCAATTTACCCGTTTCCAATCTTGTGAGGAGCACACTAGCAGTGCACAGGTTCATAAAAGCAGCGGCAGGCATCAATGTGGGAATTTTTCACCAAGTCACTGTGGGACATTAGCGTGGCGGTATGCAAGATGTGTGGGCAGAAGGTAAGGGGTGGCCAGGGTGCTAATGTTGGCATGAGAGCCCTGTGTCAACACATGGAGTGTCACCATAAAGTGGGAAAACTGTATCCCTCATTTAGAGTTACAGCCTGATGAAGCAACCGTTGCATCTCCCACCAGCCTGCACCCCTCTCTAGCAGTCAGAGCTCGTCAACATCAGCAGAAGGAAGCTGTTATTCCTTCCAATCGACTTCAATATCGTCTATTGCTCCTGATGCTCCTCCTTCTCCTCGTCACTTTTTTAACAGCAATCAATTACCAAGGTGATTTCAAAAAGACAACAGTATAAGTACACTTCCAACAGCACAGAAGCTGAACGTGCATCTGGCCAAGTTTCTGGTCCTACAGTCTTTCCCTTTCCATGTAGTTGACTATTAAATGTGGAAATATTTTTTTTTATATACAGTGGAGGAAATAATTATTTGACCCCTCACTGATTTTGTAAGTTTGTCCAATGACAAAGAAATGAAAAGTCTCAGAACAGTATCATTTCAATGGTAGGTTTATTGTAACAGTGGCAGATAGCACATCAAAAGGAAAATCGAAAAAATAACTTTAAATAAAAGATAGCAACTGATTTGCATTTCATTGAGTGAAATAAGTATTTGAACCCTCTAACAAACAAAGACTTAATACTTGGTGGAAAAACCCTTGTTTGCAAGCACAGAGGTCAAACGTTTCTTGTAATTGATGACCAAGTTTGCGCACATTTTAGGAGGAATGTTGGTCCACTCCTCTTTGCAGATCATCTCTAAATCCCTAAGGTTTCGAGGCTGTCTCTGTGCAACTCTGAGCTTGAGCTCCCTCCATAGGTTTTCGATTGGATTAAGGTCCGGAGACTGACTAGGCCACTCCATGACCTTAATGTGCTTCTTCTTGAGCCACTCCTTTGTTGCCTTTGCTGTATGTTTTGGGTCATTGTCGTGCTGGAACACCCATCCACGACCCATTTTCAGTTTCCTGGCAGAGGGAAGGAGGTTGTCGCTCAGGATTTCACGATACATGGCTCCGTCCATTTTCCCGTTAATGCGAATAAGTTGTCCTGTGCCCTTAGCAGAAAAACACCCCCAAAGCAAAATGTTTCCACCCCCATGCTTGACGGTGGGGACGGTGTTTTGGGGGTCATAGGCAGCATTTTTCTTCCTCCAAACACAGCGAGTTGAGTTAATGCCAAAGAGCTCTATTTTGGTCTCATCAGACCACAGCACCTTCTCCCAGTCACTCTCTGAATCATTCAGGTGTTCATTGGCAAACTTCAGACGGGCCTGCACATGTGCCTTCCTGAGCAGGGGGACCTTGCGAGCCATGCAGGATTTTAATCCATTGCGGTGTAATGTGTTTCCAATGGTTTTCTTGGTGACTGTGGTCCCTGCTAATTTGAGGTCATTAACTAACTCCTCCCGTGTAGTTCTAGGATGCTTTTTCACCTTTCTCAGAACCATTGACACCCCACGAGGTGAGATCTTGCGTGGAGCCCCAGAGCGAGGTCGATTGATGGTCATTTTGTGCTCCTTCCATTTTCGAACAATCGCACCAACAGTTGTCACCTTCTCTCCCAGCTTCTTGCTAATGGTTTTGTAGCCCATTCCAGCCTTGTGCAGGTCTACAATTTTGTCTCTGACATCCTTGGACAGCTCTTTGGTCTTTCCCATGTTGGAGAGTTTGGAGTCTGCTTGATTGATTGATTCTGTGGACAGGTGTCTTTTATACAGGTGACTAGTTAAGACAGGTGTCCTTAATGAGGGTGACTAATTGAGTAGAAGTGTCTAACCACTCTGTGGGAGCCAGAACTCTTAATGGTTGGTAGGGGTTCAAATACTTATTTCACTCAATGAAATGCAAATCAGTTGCTATCTTTTATTTAAAGTTATTTTTTCGATTTTCCTTTTGATGTGCTATCTGCCACTGTTACAATAAACCTACCATTGAAATGATACTGTTCTGAGACTTTTCATTTCTTTGTCATTGGACAAACTTACAAAATCAGTGAGGGGTCAAATAATTATTTCCTCCACTGTATATACAAAACTTAGGGGAAGCAGGTCTCAATGATGACCATCCTCATCTTTTGCTGGATTTTCTTCTTCCAAATTTATGGCAGAAGAAGGGTTCTTCAACCTTTAGGCCTGTTCCAAAACAGCAGAGGCTAATGTCCAGTTATTACAGCCTTTAGATGCTGTGATCATTGCATCGAAAGGGTGAAAAACCCAGAAGCGAGTGCTTCCAGGTTAATACTGACATCCCTGTGCAGCAATCGGGGATGCCAGTACTGAATACTAATAGGTTGGGTTTCTCTGAAGAGACCCAGTGTACTAGAGCTGCAATTTCTATGCTGGCCTGCAATTCATGTAATACTATAGATCAGGCATGGCCAACCTGAGGCTCTCCAGCTGTTGTAAAACTACAACTCCCACCATGCCCTGCTGTAGGCTGTAGACTGTCCGGGCATGATGGGAATTGTAGTTTTGCAACAGCTGGAGAGCCTCAGGTTGGCCATCCCTGCTATAGACCCTATAGGAATATAGAAATAATTTATAAAAACAGAGTAGTGGATATTGTAGCCTCCTAGACTGGCTACAAAAACATTTTGAAAAAAGTAAAACAATAAAAAAAAAAATTAAAATTAAAATTACCCCCCTTTCCTTAGAATAAAAAAATGAATACATAAATAATAAAAAATATGAACATCATGGGCATCACCGCATCCGAAAATGATCGTACTATTAAAATATAAAAATACTGCGAATGGTGTAACAGAAAAAAGTATAAAAATGGCCGATTCACCATTTTTTCATCGCTTCTCTTACCCATAAATTTATAGATATAGTAAAATGTCTGTGAAGGTTCTGATTTATCCAGGTCATGGTATATCTGTAAAGAATAAATCAAGGCAACTGGACTTACTGTAGATTTCTTGAAAACGTTTCACTCGTTCTTCCAACGAGCTTTCTCAATTCTGAGTGACTTAGGATCCCACTTAGGATCCGGCCTGGTGCACCTTCCCGACCCCTACCACCCCTGCGGAACGGCCTGCCTCTTCCTCTGCCTGTCATTTTCAAAATGACCCTGTGCCTAAGTCCCTAGAGAAGAGCAGTATTTGTTTGAAGCAGGTATATCCCAGGCCTCAATCAATATTTGGTGGAAACAGGTATATAGAACCCCTTAATTTGTATTTTGTGGAAGCAGGTATAACGCAGGCCTCAATCAATATTTGGTGAAAGCAGATATATCAAACCCCTTAATCAGTATTTTGTGGAAACAGGTATATCGCAGGCCTCAATCAATATTTGGTGGAAACAGGTATATCGTACCCCTTAAACAATATTTTGGGGAAGCAGGTATATCGCACCCCTCAATCAGTATTTTGTGGAAGCAGGTATCTTGCAGGCCTCAATAAATATTTGGTGAAAGTAGGTATATCAATCCCCTTAATCAGTATTTTGTGGAAGCAGATATATAAATCCCCTTAATCAGTATTCTGTGGAAGCAGGTATATCGCAGGCCTCAATCAATATTTTGTGGAAACAGGTAAATCAAACCCCTTAATCAGTATTTTGTGGAAGCAGGTATATCGCAGGCCTCAATCAATATTTTGTGGAAGCAGGTATATCTAACCCCTTAATCAGTATTTTGTGAAAGCAGGTATATTGCTGGCCTCAATCAATATTTGGTGGAAGCAGGAATATCAATCCTCTTAATCAGTATTTTGTGGAAGCAGGTATATTGCAGGCCTCAAACAATATTTGGTGGAAACAGGTATATCAAACCCCTTAATCAGTATTTTGTGGAAGCAGGTATCTTGCAGGCCTCAATCAATATTTTGTGGAAACAGGTATATCAAACCCCCTAATCAGTATTTTGTGGAAGCATGTATCTCGCAGGCCTCAATCAATATTTTGTGGAAGCAGGTATATCAATCCCCTTAATCAGTATTTTGTGGAAGCATGTATCTCAAAGGCCTCAATCAATATTTGGTGGAAGCAGGTATATCAAACCCCTTAATCACCCATACTGAGGAGATACATCGCTAGACATAGGAACCCATAGCCAGGTGACAAAATGGTAGTGCCCCACTTTAGGGTACTACAGAAGCACACAACTTATACATAGGAAACAAGCTGTACATGTCACTCATACATACAGTACACATGCACACACAATAGTACTGACTTGTCTGCATAACTCCAAATTACTGTACACTACAGCACTAAGATCTCTGTGGTCAATCATTAAAGGTGTTGTCCGGGTGTAAAATAAACATTTGATTGCAGAATACATGTACAAAGATGTACCAAAACAGACATTGCTCATTTGTTAAGTCCTATGCAGCTCCAGGGCCATTGCTCCTCTGGTCAATGCTGGTGGTTGTTTAC
Source organism: Bufo bufo (assembly GCF_905171765.1). Lineage (NCBI taxonomy): Eukaryota > Metazoa > Chordata > Amphibia > Anura > Bufonidae > Bufo > Bufo bufo. Next base: position 122,779,680 of record NC_053394.1, read on the forward strand.
ATAGAAGCAATGATACAAAGCTCATGATTGAAGATGAGTGAAGTGACTTTGGATTCTTTATTTGAAGTCACTTTGCTAAAAATGTGATATTATTACGGTAAAAAACCTTTCAAAACTCACAAAATCTACAGTAAGTCCAGTTGCCTTGATTTATTCTTTACAGAGATATAGTAAAATGTGATCAAAAAGTCACCCACATTCCAATGTGGCATAAATAAAAACTACAGATCTTCTCGCAAATAATGAGTGCACAATCAGTTTTCTCGCAGGGACAAAACCCGTAAAACTGTGGGGGGGTTTTCCAACTCCACCCCATTTTGATTTTTTTTCCTGCTTTCCACTACATTGTATGCAATATTAAATGGTGGCATTAGCAAGTACAATTTATCCCCAAAAAAATAAGCTCTCATGGATATGGAAACAGAAAAATAAAAAAGTTATGGCTCCAGAAAGACAGGGAAGAAAAATGAAAACTGAAAAACCCTCTGGTATTCTAAGGGTTAAGAGGTTGGTAAGCTAACATTCACATTTGTTTATAAGAAGGAAACTCTATAATGTTTTGTAAAAGTATTTAAGCTTGACATGAAAACTATTGCAAAAGAAAAAAAAAGAAAAATACAAAACTGGTACACAATAAATGCAGATGCACACCAGATCAGCAGAATTGATGGACATTGCAAAATCAATGACTGTCAATGCTACCAATGACTGTCCTGAAGATCTGGAGCTGCTACTCATCCTGAATTTATGGTTAATCCAGAGGCACTGACAGCAAAGGGCTCTGAAGCAAGAAGCGGAAGGCTTAATGAGCCACTCAACCGACTCTGGTGCGTCCTTTGAAGTAATCGCACGCGCCTTCTCTAACTTCCCACTTAGGATCCTGCCTGGTGCACCTGCCCGACCCCTACCACCCCTGCGGAACGGCCTGCCTCTTCCTCTGCCTGTCATTTTCAAAATGACCCTGTGCCTAAGTCCCTAGAGAAGAGCAGTATTTGTGGAAGCAGGTATATCGCAGGCCTCAATCAATATTTGGTGGAAACAGGTATATAGAACCCCTTAATTTGTATTTTGTGGAAGCAGGTATAACGCAGGCCTCAATCAATATTTGGTGAAAGCAGATATATCAAACCCCTTAATCATTATTCTGTGGAAGCAGTTATATCGCAGGCCTCAATCAATATTAGGTGGAAACAGGTATATCGAACCCCTTAATCAGTATTTTGTGGAAGCAGGTATATCGCACCCCTCAATCAGTATTTTGTGGAAGCAGGTATCTCGCAGGCCTCAATAAATATTTGGTGAAAGTAGGTATATCAATCCCCTTAATCAGTATTTTGTGGAAGCAGATATATAAATCCCCTTAATCAGTATTCTGTGGAAGCAGGTATATCGCAGGCCTCAATCAATATTTTGTGGAAGCAGGTATATCAAACCCCTTAATCAGTATTTTGTGAAAGCAGGTATTTCGCAGGCCTCAATCAATATTTGGTGGAAGCAGGTATATCCATCCTCTTAATCTGTATTTTGTGGAAGCAGGTATATTGCAGGCCTCAAACAATATTTGGTGGAAACAGGTATATCAAACCCCTTAATCAGTATTTTGTGGAAGCAGGTATCTTGCAGGCCTCAATCAATATTTTGTGGAAACAGGTATATCAAATCCCCTAATCAGTATTTTGTGGAAGCATGTATCTCGCAGGCCTCAATCAATATTTTGTGGAAGCAGGTATATCAATCCCCTTAATCAGTATTTTGTGGAAGCATGTATCTCTAAGGCCTCAATCAATATTTGGTGGAAGCAGGTATATCAAACCCCTTAATAACCCATACTGAGGAGATACATCGCTAGACATAGGAACCCATAGCCAGGTGACAAAATGGTTGTGCCCCACTTTAGGGTACTACAGAAGCACACAACTTATACATAGGAAACAAGCTGTACATGTCACTCATACATACAGTACACATGCACACACAATATTACTGACTTGTCTGCATAACTCCTAATTACTGTACACTACAGCACTAAGATCTCTGTGGTCAATCATTAAAGGTGTTGTCCGGGTGTAAAATAAACATTTGATTGCAGAATACATGTACAAAGATGTACCAAAACAGACATTGCTCATTTGTTAAGTCCTATGCAGCTCCAGGGCCATTGCTCCTGTGGTCACTGCTGGTGGTTGTTTACATAGCAGCAATGATACAAAGCTCATGATTGAAGATGAGTGAAGTGACTTTGGATTCTTTATCTGAAGTCACTTCGCTAAAAATGTGTTATTATTACGGTAAAAAACCTTTCAAACCGAACTCATCTTTGGTTCCAAGGTACCACTCGGAACTGAAGCAGAGTTTAGTTCCAAGTTTTGAAGTGGTTTTTCACTGTAATAATCAATTACCGAAGTTATTCAACAAAGTCTCGCGCGAATTCGTGAATAACTTACAGTGCCTTGCAAATGTATTCACCCCCTTGACTTTTTTCGTATTTTGGTGCCTCACAACCTGGAATTAACATGGATTATTTGAGGATTTGCATAATTTAATTTACAGAACATGCCCACAACTTTGAAGATTTTTTTTTTAATTGTGAAGCAAACAACAAATAGGTCAAGTAACAGAAAAAGTCAATGTGCATAACTATTCACCCCCCTAAAGTTAATACTTAGTAGAGCCACCTTTTGTGGCAATCACAGTTCCAAGTCGCTTTGGATAAGTCTCTATGAGCTTGCCACATCTTACCACATGGATTTTTGCCATTCCTCCTTGCAAAACTGCTCCAGCTCCTTCAATTTGGATTGTTTGCGCTTGTGAACAGCAATCTTTAAGTCTGACCACAGATTTTCTATTGGATTGAGATCTAGGCTTTGACTAGGCCATTTTAACACATTTACATGTTTCCCTTTAAACCACTCAAGTGTTACTTTAGCAGTGTGTTTGGGGTCATTGTCCTGCTGGAAGGTGAACCTCTGTCCTAGCCTCAAATCACGCACAGAGTGGTACAGGTTTTTCTCAAGAATATCCTTGTATCTAGCACCATCCATCTTTCCCTCAACTCTGACCAGTTTCCCAGTCCCGGCTGCTGAAAAACATCCCCACAGCATAATGCTGCCACCACCATGTTTCACTGTGGGGATGGTGTTCTTTGGGTGATGTGATGTGTTGGGTTTGCGCCAGACATAGCGTTTTCTTTGATGGCCGAAAAGTTTAATTTTAGTCTCATCAGACCAGAGCACCTTCCTCCATACATTTTGGGAGTCTCCCACATACCTTTTCGCAAGCTCACAACGTGCCTTTTTATTTTTTGCTGAAAGTAATGGCTTTCTTCTGGCCACTCTGACATAAAGCCCATCTCTATGGAGCGTACGGCTTATTGTTGTCCTATGTACAGATACTCCAGTCTCTGCTGTGGAAGTCTGCAGCTCCTCCAGGGTTACCTTAGGTCTCTGTGCTGTCCGTGAGTTTTGGTTGGCAGCCGTCTCTTGGCAGGTTTGCTGTTGTGTCATGATCTTTCCATTTGGTTATGATAGATTTGCTGGTGCTCCTGGGGATCATCAAGATTTGGATATTTTTTTAAAACCTAACCCTGACTTGTACTTCTCAACAACATTGTCCCTTAATTGTTTTGAGAGTTCCTTGGTCTTTATGGCAGTGTTTGGTTAGTGATGCCTCTTGCTTAGGTGTTGCAGCCCCTGGGGCCTTTCAAAAAAGGTGTATATATGTAATGACAGATCATGTGACACTTAGATTGCACACAGGTGGACATAATTTCACTAATTATGTGACCTCTGAAGGTAATTGGTTGCACCAGAGCTTTTTATGGGCTTCCTAACAAAGGGGGTGAATACATACGCACATGACAATTTTCTGTATTCTATTTTTAAACAATAGTTTTATTTATATATTTTTCTCATTTCACTTCATCAACTTAGACTATTGTTTTCTGATCCATCACATAAAATTCAGATTAACAAAACATTGAACTTAATGCTGTAATGTAACAAAATACGAAAAAAGTCAAGGGGGGTGAATACTTTTGCAAGGCACTGTACTTCTGCTCATCGGAGCCCATACATTCTAATACTGTGCGGAGACGAATCTCCATATAGTATTATAACGAATTTTTAAGTGAAGCAGCTTCGGATGTAGCATCTGAAGCTCAATTCACTCATTTGTACGATCACTGCTGCTGCCATGTTAATTAATAAAAAAGTTAATTATTCTGTAGCCAGATGTTTGTTTGTTTTTTAACATCCGGACAATCCAATTAAGAGTACCTTTCACCAATCCAAAAAAGTGAGATATTTATATTTTCTAGTTGATGATGTTTCCCTGAGCATGGCATACTTAAACTTATGAATTGAGATGGTTCGCCCGGCGGTCGTTTCGCGGAAAACTTTGCGCTTTCGCAATTCGCCGAACATGCCGAACATGCGAACATATGGCGATGTCCGCCTGCGCCATATTCTTTTGCATTGCGCCGAACTTTGACCCATGACACATCCATCAGGTAGGACAGGACAGCCAATTGAGACTTTTCAGCACATGGACACACCCCCACAATATCACAGAACCCGATCTGGCAGTCATTTTACATTCTGTGTTTTGCCAGTGTAGGGAGAGGTTGCTTTGTGGAGCAGGAACAGGCTGTTAGGGACACCAAACGCTAGCTAATAGGGCCACAAAAGTCCTTTTAAGGACTGGTATAGGTGTGCTATCGATAGGTGTGATTTACTGAGGGGTGTGATATACTTATAATATACTTTCTAAAATAGAAAGTATATTATAGTGTATTTGTATTGTGCAGCAGTTTTGTGCGGTTCTGCTGTGATACCACAGCTAAATAGAGGGACAAACGCTATTGGAGCAACTATTTGCAACGGGTGTGATATACCTGTTGCCCCAAAAAATACCGATTGAGGGGTGTGATATACCTTCTTCCACAAAATACTGATTAAGGGCTGCGATATACCTGTTGCCCCAAATAAACAGGGTGGTGTGATATAACTGTTGTGGCAAAAAAATAATTGAGGGGTGTGATATAACTGCTTCAACAAAATACTGATTAAGGGGTTCGATATACCTGCTTCCACCAAATACTGATTAAGGGGTACGATATACCAGCTTCCACAAAATACTGATTAAGGGGTTTGATATGCCTGCTTTCACCAAATATTGATTGAGGGCTGCGATATACCTGCTTCCACAACATATTGATTAAGGGGTTTGATATACCTGCTTCCACAAAATACTGATTAAGGGCTACGATATACCTGCTTCCACAAAATATTGATTGAGACCTTCGAGATACCTGCTTCCACAAAATACTGATTAACGGGTTTGATATACCTGTTTCCACAAAATATTGATTGAGGCCTGCGATATTGTCACAACTAGACAGCTGAGAAGCTCTGACAGGAGTCGTTCAGATCCTCCCCCTTGAGTTTCTTTGTTTTGGTTTCTGTTTCTCACCTTGTTAGGCTATCTCAGCTGTCATGCAGTCAGACTCATTACCTCCCTTTATATTCTCCCCCATAAGGTAGTTGGGTGTGGCTGATACAACTTCCTGGAATGAGTGTGCATGCTGTCTTCAGCTCCCAGCTCCCAGCTCCCAACTACCAGTTCTCAGTTCGTTCTGCAGATAAGTGTTGTTTTAGTATTTATGATTTTCTGTTGTCTGGATCCAGGTGACCCTGACTCCCTCCGTGTCTGTGTAGGGAGCCGGTGGTCGTGTCCCCTCACTATTGTAGGGCCTTCAGGTTCAGATAGCCGAGGTACGTGGATATGCGCCCATTCACCTTTGGGGTGGTCGCATAGGCTGAGCAATAAGGGAGAGCGGCAGGTCGATTGCAGGGGTCTCCCTTTTTGTTCCTTAGTTGTGGATCCAGTGAGTCATCGTATGTTATTTGTATCATCTTGTTTCCTGTACACCATCCGTGACATTATCAGCCACCAAAACCGTCTAGCATGGATCCGGTTTCACTTTTGGCTGAACGCTTTCAGGGTCTTGCTTTGGAGGTAGCTGATCTCCGTAAGACTTTTTCTCAGTTTCAAGTGACCGGTTCAGCTTGCGTTCATGGAGTTTCTGCTGAGCCTAAGATTTCGCTCCCGGATACGTTTTCCGGGGGTAGTGAGAATTTTGTACGTTTTAGAGAGGCCTGCAAACTCCATTTTCGCCTTCTTCCCCATTCTTCCGGTGATGAAGAACGAAGGGTGGGCATCATTATATCGCTGCTCAGGGGTAACGCTCAGTCCTGGGCCTTTTCGCTGCCGGAGAGGGCACAACCCCTCCGTTCAGTGGATGAATTCTTTTTAGCCCTGGGTCAGATATATGATGATCCGGATCGTATTGCTCTGGCTGAGTCTAGACTACGTCTGTTATGCCAGGGTAAACAATCCGCAGAGATATACTGCTCAGAATTTCGGAGATGGGCAGCAGATACGGGTTGGAATGATGCTGCACTCCGAAGTCAATTTTGTTATGGTCTTTCTGAGGGATTGAAAGATGCATTTTCCTTTCATGAAAGACCTACCTCCTTGAATTCTGCTATGTCTCAGGCTGTTCGTATTGACAGGCGTCTTAGAGAAAGAGGAGAGATCTCTCCTTCTTATCATGCTCAGTCCCGGGACAGTGCAGCGGTGTCATTCTGTGCACAGGGGTCTCAGTCGTTGTCAGCCCCTTCTGAGCAGGAGCCCATGCAGCTGGGGTTGATTGCCTCTGACAATAGAGGATTCAGCCCGCAGGGGAAGGTTTGCTTTTGTTGTGGAGGTATAAATCATCTGGCAAATGTTTGTCCCTCTAGGAGATTCAGGCAGTTTTCTGGGAGTAATAAAGAGACAAAAAGGAAGAAATCTTTTAAGAATATTCCGTCTGTTACTATTGGCAGGGTTGAGGCGGAAATTGAAGAATTGTCTTTTGCTTGTAGTTCCCGTTTTGTCCTGCCTGCTAGGGTGGCGCTAGAGAGCAAGAGCATTTTTTGTGAGATTTTTGTGGATAGTGGAGCAGCTGTCAACCTCATTGATAACCAATTTGCAATAACTCATGGTTTCCAGGTTTGCACTTTGCGAAAAAATATTCCTGTTTTTTCTATTGATTCAGCTCCACTTTCTCAGAAATCATTAAAGGGCATAGTTCACAATATCCGTTTAATTGTGAATGATGCTCATGTTGAGGATGTGTCATGTTTCGTCCTTAGCGGTTTGCCTACTCCTCTAGTGTTGGGGCTACCCTGGCTCTCTAAACATAACCCCACCATTGATTGGCAAGCGAGGCAAATAAATGGTTGGAGTAACTTTTGCAGAGAGAATTGCCTCATAACATCTATTTCTGAGGTTTCTACTAAAACTGTACCACCTTTCCTCTCTGAATTTTTGGATGTTTTCTCTGAGAGTGGAGTTCAGGATTTGCCTCCGCACAGGGAGTATGATTGCCCTATTGATCTCATCCCAGGTGCCAAGCTGCCTAAATCTCGTTTATACAATCTTTCCCAACCTGAGAGGGTCGCGATGCGTGCTTATATCTCTGAGAGTCTGAGAAAAGGACACATACGACCCTCAAAGTCACCTGTTGCCGCTGGTTTTTTCTTTGTTAAGAAAAAAGATGGTTCTTTAAGACCTTGTCTGGATTTCAGGGAGCTGAACAGTATCACTATTCGTGATCCGTATCCGCTTCCTTTAATCCCAGATTTGTTTAACCAGGTTGTTGGGGCGAAAGTCTTTTCCAAATTAGACCTAAGAGGGGCATACAACCTGGTTAGGGTCAGAGAAGGAGACGAATGGAAGACGGCTTTCAATACCCCTGAGGGCCATTTTGAGAATTTAGTTATGCCTTTTGGTTTGATGAATGCCCCAGCCGTTTTTCAGCATTTCGTCAACAGCATTTTTTATCATTTAATGGGAAAATTTGTATTAGTGTATTTGGATGACATTTTGATTTTTTCTCCTGATTTCAAAACTCATAAGGAACACTTACGTCAGGTCTTGCTCATCCTGCGGGAGAATAAATTATACGCGAAACTGGAAAAATGTGTGTTTGCGGTTCCAGAGATCCAATTTCTGGGGTTTCTTGTCTCCGCTTCTGGTTTTTCGCATGGACCCCGAGAAGGTCCGCGCTGTGCTTGAGTGGGAGCTTCCTGAGAATCAGAAGGCGCTGATGCGTTTTTTGGGCTTTGCTAATTATTACAGGAAATTTATTTTGAATTATTCCTCTGTTGTTAAACCACTCACGGATATGACCAGAAAGGGGGTAGATTTTTCTTCCTGGTCGGTAGAGGCGCGTAAGGCCTTTTCTGATATCAAGGAGAGTTTTGCTTCCGCTCCCATCCTAGTACAACCTGATGTTTCCTTACCCTTCATAGTTGAGGTTGATGCTTCTGAGGTAGGGGTGGGGGCGGTCTTGTCTCAGGGTTCCTCTCCTGCCAAATGGCAACCGTGTGCCTTTTTCTCAAAGAAGCTCTCCTCCGCAGAGAGAAATTATGATGTGGGAGATAGGGAATTGTTGGCCATCAAGTTGGCTTTTGAGGAATGGCGCCATTGGCTAGAGGGAGCCAGACACCCTATTACCGTGTTTACTGACCATAAAAATCTGGCCTACTTGGAGTCAGCCAAGCGTCTGAACCCGAGACAGGCCAGATGGTCTTTGTTCTTTTCAAGGTTTAATTTTGTTGTTACGTTCCGCCCTGGGGTTAAGAATGTGAAGGCAGATGCCCTGTCACGTTGTTTCCCGGGAGGTGGGAATTTTGAAGACCCGGGTCCCATTTTAGCTGAAGGTGTGGTGGTCTCTGCTCTTTTTCCTGAATTGGAGGCAGAGGTGCAGGCAGCCCAGTCAGAAGCTCCTGATCTTTGTCCTCCTGGGAGGTTGTTTGTGCCTCTCGCTTTGAGACACAAGATTTTTAAAGAACACCATGATACGGTCCTTGCTGGGCACCCGGGGACAAGAGCCACACTGGATCTCATTGCTCGGAGATTCTGGTGGCCTGCGCTTCGTAAGTCGGTTGAGGGTTTTGTGGCAGCTTGCGAGACTTGCGCTCGTGCCAAGGTCCCTCACTCACGGCCATCAGGTCCTCTCCTTCCTTTGCCCATTCCTTCCCGTCCTTGGACACATCTGTCCATGGACTTCATAACGGACTTGCCTCGTTCCTCGGGGAAGTCTGTGATTCTGGTGGTGGTGGACCGTTTTAGCAAAATGGTGCACTTTATCCCTTTTCCCGGTTTGCCCAATGCTAAGACGCTGGCGCAGGCATTTGTTGACCACATTGTCAAATTGCATGGGATTCCTTCTGACATAGTCTCTGATAGGGGCACGCAGTTTGTTTCCAGATTCTGGAAGGCTTTCTGTTCTCGCTTGGGGGTTCGCTTGTCATTCTCTTCTGCTTTCCATCCGCAGTCGAATGGCCAGACAGAGCGTGTCAATCAGAATCTGGAGACATATCTGCGCTGTTTTGTGGCGGAGAATCAGGAGGATTGGTGTTCATTTTTGTCCCTTGCTGAGTTTGCTTTAAATAACCGTCGTCAGGAGTCCTCTGATAAGTCACCATTTTTTGGTGCATATGGGTTTCATCCGCAGTTTGGGACTTTCTCTGGAGAGGGCTCTTCTGGTTTGCCTGATGAGGACAGATTCTCCTCGTCTTTGTCATCTATTTGGCAAAATATTCAGGATAATCTAAAGAATATGAGTGAGAGATATAAGCGTGTGGCGGATAAGAGACGTATGCCTGGTCCGGACCTGAATGTTGGTGATTTGGTGTGGCTGTCTACCAAGAATATCAAATTGAAGGTTCCCTCCTGGAAGTTGGGTCCTAGGTTTATTGGGCCTTACAAGATCCTGTCTGTCATCAATCCTGTTGCCTACCGTCTTGATCTTCCTCAGACTTGGAAGATCCATAATGTTTTCCATAAGTCCTTATTGAAACCTTATGTTCAACCTATTGTACCCTCACCTTTGCCTCCTCCTCCGATTATGGTTGATGGGAATCTTGAATTTCAGGTCTCTAGGATTGTGGATTCTCGTCTTGTCCGCGGTTCCCTCCAGTACCTCGTTCATTGGGAGGGTTATGGTCCTGAGGAGAGGATGTGGCTCCCAGTGACATCGATTGCAGGGGTCTCCCTTTTTGTTCCTTAGTTGTGGATCCAGTGAGTCATCGTATGTTATTTGTATCATCTTGTTTCCTGTACACCATCCGTGACAGATATA